>NC_046299.1:54136539-54509039 GCF_004115265.2 Rhinolophus ferrumequinum | reverse complement strand
TGTACAATTCTGTATCACATCGTCTATAAATTACATTGTGTGTTCACCACTCAGAGTCAGTTCTCCTTCCATCACCATATATTTGATCCCCCTTACCCTCATCTCCCACCACCCACCCCCCTTACCCTCTGGTAACCACTAAACTATTGTCTGTGTCTATGAGTTTTTTTGTTTGTTTATTTCTTTCTTTTTTTTTACTTAGACGTTTATCATTTATATCCCTCACACTGTGGACCCCCCTCCCCCCATCCACTATCTCTCTGACATCTGTCTGCCTGTCTTTTGAGGTGTGTATGTGACCTGTCAGGAAAAAATGTGCATGTGTGTGTGTGTCTGCCTGTCTTTTGTGGGGTGTGTTTGACCTGTCAGGAAGAGGGATGTGTGTGTGTGTGTGTGTGTGTGTCTGCCTGTCTTTTGGGCTACATGTGTTACCTGTCAGGAAGAGGTGTGCGTGCGTGTGCATGTATGTTTGTCTGCCTGTGTTTTGGGGGATGTGTGTGACCTGTCAGGGAGAGGGGTGTGTGTGTGTGTCTGCCTATCCTTTGGAGTGTGTGTGTGTGACCTGTCAGGAAGAGGTGTGTGTGTGTGTGCGTGCGTGTATGTTTTTCTGCCTGTCTTTTGGGGTGTGTGTGTGACCTGTCAGGGAGAGGGGTGTGTGTGTGTGTGTGTGTGTGTGTGTGTGTGTCTGCCTGTCTTTTAGGGTGTGTGTGTGACCTGTCAGGGAGAGGGGTGTGTGTGTGTATATTTGTCTGCCTGTTTTGGGGGGTATGTTTGACCTGTCAGGGAGAAGGGTATGTGTGTGTGTGTGTCTGCCTGTCTTTTGGGGGGTGTGTGTGACCTGTCAGCAAGAGGTGTGTGTGTGTGTGCGTGTATGTTTTTCTGCCTGTCTTTTGGGGGGTGTGTGTGACCTGTCAGAGAGAGGGTGTGTGTGTGTGTGTGTGTGTGTGTGTGTGTGTGTGTGTCTGACTGTCTTTTGGGGAGTGTGTGTGACCTTTCAGGGAGATGGGTGTATGTGTGTGTGTCTTTCTGTCTTTTGGGGTATATGTGTGACCTGTCAGGAAGAGGTGTGCATGTGTGTGCGTGTGTGTGTGTTTGTCCGCCTGTCTTTTGGGGTATGTGTGTGTGACCTGTCAGGAAGAGATGTGCGTGTATGTGCATGTGCGTTTATCTGCCTGTCTTTTGGGGTGTTTGTGTGACCTGTCTGGGAGAGGGGTGTGTGTGTGTGTATTTGTCTGCCTGTCTTTTAGGGGGTGTGTGTGATCTGTCAGGGAGAGGGATATGTTTGTGTGTGTATTTGTCTGCCTGTATTCTGGGGTGTGTGTGTGACCTGTCAGGGAGAAGGGTGTGTGTGTGTGTGTGTGTGTCTGCTTGTATTTTTGGGTGTGCGTGTGATCTGTCAGGTAGAGGTGTGTGTCTGTGCGGGCGTGTGCGTGTGTCTGCCTGTCCTTTGGGGGATGTGTGTGACCTGTCGGGGAGAGGGGTGTTTGTGTGTGTCTGTGTGTCTGCCTGTCTTTTGGGTGTGTGTGTGACCTGTAAGGGAGAGGGGTGTGTGTGTTTATTTGTCTGCCTGTTTTGGGGGGTACGTGTGACCTGTCAGGGAGACGGGTGTGTGTGTGTGTGTCTGCCTGTCTTTTGGGGGGTGTGTGTGACCTGTCAGGAAGAGGTGTGCATGTGTGTGTATTTGTCTGCCCATCTTTTGGGGTGTGTGTGTGACTTGTCAGAGAGAGGGTTGTGTGTGTGTGTGTGTGTATATTTACCTGTCTGTTTTTTGGGGTGTATGTGTGGACCGTTCCTGACTATCTTTCTACCTGCAGGTGCATTTTCAGTGGTGGCGCCAGGTTCTGTGGTCTTTCCTGTTCTCTTTCTCACTCCTCTGCAATCCCTCTTAGGTGTTCCCTCAGAGCTCCTCGTGGAGTGGCCAGAACATTTTTGAAAATATGAAGGACTCTGATAAGATGTTGAGTTTCCGAGCCCATGGCCCGGAGGTCCAGGCTCAGAATAAAGGGAACTTGATGCAACACAACAACTCCACGCAGACAGACATCTTCTGTGCAGACAGGCTGGAGGACAGGAAGGAGCTGGGCCACCCAGGCGGCAGTAGCTCCTTCCTGCATAAGCCTTACCCTGGGGGACCCTTCCCAGTCTCCCCGCAGGCCTGTCCCAGTGCCTCTGAGCGTAGCCTGAGCTCCTTCCGCTCAGACGCCTCTGGGGAGCGTGGCTATGGGCTGGTGGATATGCATAGCCGGCGGCCACTGCTGCCCTTCGAGACTGAGGCGGGTCCCTGTGGGGTGTCAGAGGCCCCCCTGGATAAGGCCGAGCCCGAGAGCTCCAACAGCGGCGGGACCTGGCCCAAGGCTGTGCTCAGCTCCACGGCAGGGCCCGAGAAGCTCTCTGTTTACAAGAAGCCAAAGCAAAGAAAGTCTATCTTTGACCCTAACACTTTCAAGCGCCCCCAAACGCCCCCCAAAATAGACTACCTGCTCCCTGGTCCTGGGCCTGCTCACTCCCCCCAGCCTTCCAAGAGGGTGGGGCCTCTGACGCCCCCAAAACCTCCCAGGAGGAGCGACTCCATTAAGTTCCAGCACAGGCTAGAAACCAGCTCCGAATCAGAGGCCACGCTGGTGGGCAGCTCCCCGTCTACCAGCCCCCCGAGTGCCCTGCCCACCGACGTGGACCCTGGGGAACCCATGCACGCCTCGCCCCCTCGCAAGGCCAGGGTCCGCATTGCTTCCAGCTACTACCCTGAAGCAGACGGGGACTCCTCTTACCTGCCCGCCAAGAAGTCCTGTGATGAGGACCTCACCTCCCAGAAGATGGACGAACTGGGTCAGAAGCGCCGCCGGCCAAAGTCTGCTCCCAGCTTCCGCCCGAAACTCGCGCCCGTGGCGATTCCTGCTCAGTTCCTGGAGGTAGAGCCAACCCTGTGGTGGGCAGGGGCTGGGAGGGGTAGCTGGCTGTGAGCAGGTCCCAAGGAGCCCTGGCTCCTTGCCTTCGCTCTCAGTACCTATTTGAGGGCAGGGGCAGGTGGCAGGTGGAGGCCAGTGGGAAACAGCCCTCCTTCGGAGATTGGGAGAGTGACGTGGGGTGTGTGTGTTACTGGGTTAAGATGCCAAGAGAGGAACAACATGTGTTCTTGGACGTAGTGTTTGATTTGCTTATTCAACAAGAAGCTTTTGAACGTGTACAACAAAACCAGGTGATGTGGACCTGCCTTGAAGGGTTTAGGGAGAGAAGATAGCACTTGTGAATCTCTTAGCTAGCAGTCGGACAGTTTGGCCTGTCATTATGGGTGCTGTAGTCATTTCCAGAAGGGAGAGATTGCTGTGAGCAGAACGAACCCATGCTCCTCTCCGCAGACAGAGAGCTTCACACGGCTCTGCAAGCTGTGCGGAGTGGTTACCTGTATTTTTGAGGCACAGTCTGCCTTCTGCACATAGAACCTCTGTTTATTTGAAAGAACAGATTCTTTCTCTGTGGTTTACTTCCAGAGTATTTTTGAAGGAAGTTCTTCCCTTCTAGGTGTGTAAGGCAACTTGAATGAGCAGTGACCTCTCCCGACTGTCACCTCATGTGTCCAAGTGGGAGGAGTTAGTGTGTAAGGGACTGAAGTCGCTTGCAAACACCTGGGCATTTCCCTGTTTCCAGCCACTCCTTGTTGCCTTTGGTTCTGCAGGAGCAGAAGTGCACCCCAGCAAGTGGAACACTCTCCCCAGAGCTCCAGGAATGGTCCCCTTACTCGCCGGGGCACTCCAGCCGGCACAGCAACCCCCCACTCTACCCCAACAGGGCATCTGTGGGTGAGTCAGCTGGGCAGGGCTGGGAGGACGAGGGTCACTGTGGGCCCACAGGGCTGCCCCGTCCCAGGGCCAGCGGCGACAGTCGTTTCAAGGAGGAGCTGTGTGTCTTCAGCCCAGAGGTCCAAAGAGCCGGTGATGGCTGCTCTGTCCAGGGTGACGGTAGTTTTATGTCAGTGACATTTCTTAGCTTTGCAGCAGGCTCTGTCCTCATGGCAGCCTGGGAAGTAGGAAGCAGCAAAGAGAGCTCTCCCATTTTAAGGATGGAGAAAGGCCAGAGGCTTGCACAGGTCCAGGGCTGGCTGGGTATTTGGGGGCGATTGTTCTCACCCAGCACACTTCTAGGTACCGTTCCCCGGAGCGTGACCCCAAGTACCACTGTGAGCTCCATCCTGAGGAACCCCATCTACACCGTGCGTAGCCACAGGATCGGCCCTTGCAGCTCTCCACCCGTCCCCAGAGAGATCGGCCCCCAGGGTTTGCAGCCCAGGTATGTGCCCACACCTCCCTGCACCCCAGACATCTAAGCCCACCTGGACGTAAAGCCACTGGTACATAACGAGGCCAGAGAGGCTTCCTTGCCTGTCTGGGAAGGGGCTGTTTTAAGTAGCTCTGGGACCCTAAGGAAAGTGAACTTTAAGGATTCTGTCTTGGTTCACCAACATGGGGCTTGAAAATGTATTTAAAGAAAGATGATCGTGATGATACTAGCCATGCCTCCGAGATCACGTGCCAGGCACTGTGCTCCGACCTGTGTAATTGCCACAGCAACGTTAGGGCTAAAGACTGTTATTGTCTCTGTTTTATAGACGAGAAAACTGTGCCTTAAAAAGTGAGTGGAGTGGCTCAAGGTCACTCTCATTCATTCAATTATTTGACAAGTATTTATTGAGCACCTACTACGTGCCATGGACTCTTCTAGTTCCCAAGGGGATACAGTGGAGAACTAAATAGGCAACCTTCTTCTGATATGGCCTTTGTGTTCAAGTGTGGGAGGCAGACAAAAAACAGTGAACAGAGGGATACCAGGTGGTGCTGAGTAGCTCTGAAAACCATAAAACAGGGCGACAAAGCTCGGTGACTTGGAAGAGGGTGGAGAGTTAGATTGGGTGGTGGGGAGGGCCTTCTGATGGGGGCTGCTGCTGTGACCACAAGGCTGACGTGGGCAGCTGCGCAAGACTCGGGGCGGAGTCTGCAGGATGGCAGGCTGTCGGTGCTGTGGCCTAGGCACCTGGGAACAGTGCAGTGGGCTCCTGGGACAGAGTGGGCGAGCGTGGCAAAGGTATAGTGAGGCAGGAGGCAAGCCCAGGTCGTAGGGCACAAATCCTGCAGGGCCTGCAGCCATAATGCAGAGCTTGGGCTTTATTCTGAGTAGGGTTTTCGGAGAGGGTTTTAGGCAGGGAAGAGACGTGGTCTCATTATGCAGCTAGAAATGGACGTCGCTGGGCCTGATGTGAGTGATCCCTGTGTTCTCTGCCCTCTGGTTTTCTAGGCACATTCTGAGTAAGGCTCATAGGTCCCTTTCTAAGGTCCTCAGTGCCCGTCTGGCCTCCCCTGCCCACCCCGGAGAAGAGGCTCCACCTGCCTAGGCCCACCCAGGATTCAGAACCTTTTCCCTGCAGAAGCCCTTCCTCTAGTGAGCCTAACCCCAGCTGAGGCTGCAGTAGATGGCCAGTCCTGCTCTGTTTGTGTGGCCTATTCTGTACTTGCAGGACCCTCGCTGGATGTCCCCTTTGGGCATAGCTGCGGGCAGACGGCTGTCCTCAGCTGACAGCCAGTGGCTTCTGGGCCTCCCTTCCGCTGCCCAAGCAGGCCTTGGCCCAGGCCCGTCCCTTGTATTTCCTCCCAGCGGCTATGTCTGGTCCTGGTCTTCCATCTGGGCCCTCACCTGTCTGCTTCTCTTGCAGTGTCCAGCACCAGGGACGCCTGAGCCTGGACCTGAGCCACAGGGCTTGCAGTGATTACTCTGAGATGAGAGCCTCCCACGGGTCCAACTCGCTGCCCTCCAGCGCCCGCCTTGGTAACTGCTCCGCTAGGGCCTTCTCGCCGTCATAAGGCACCGACCCTTTTCCATCCCCACCTGCGTCCTCACACTCAGACCTCCCGCTGGCCTGCCCACCCTGCCGTCCCCTTCCGGCCCACGTCGGCTCTTACGCCGTTTCCTTTGGCCTTCTGAGTCTCTTCATCTTTCCTAGTGGCCCTGTGGTTGTTCCCTGTGACCCCTTGGCCCAGGAGCCCTGCTTCCTGTCCCAGAGCTTTCGGTCACCTGGGGAGTCCATATTGCTGTTCACTTATGGGAAATGCAGCCCAGAGCAGAGTCTAGCACTTACCTCTTAGCAAGACTCTGATGTCACTGTTTCCACCCTCATGAGAGAAGGTGGGCAGCTGCTTCTGTCACTTTGGTTACTGTCCCTGTTCCGGAGCTAAAAGTGAGATCTGTCTGGGCCTGTACTGTTTATTCAAATACTGGCCATTAAACGTCTGGTCTCCTTGCCTGTTCCGCGTTTAGGCCCCCTTGGGGTTAAACGGCTGGGCCCCACTTTGCATTCTGTCACACCGTGCGTCTTTGCTGACCGTGAGCGGTGGGGTGTTTAATCACAGGCCTCAAGTTTTGTCCCTTTATGGAACCATTAGGGTCTTCAAGCAACTTGCAGTTCAAGGCGGAACGCATTAAGATCCCCTCAACGCCACGATATCCCCGTTCTGTCGTGGGCTCGGACAGAGGTGAGAACTTCTCAGGCTCCCCTCCCCTCCTGCTGTCTCGCTCTGTCCTCACGGTGGAGGGTGTGGGCACGGCTAGACTGGCCTCCTCATGTCAGCCAGTCAGGAAGCACTGACTGAGCACAGCCTCAGGCCTAGTGACATGGGGGATAGAAAGGCCACACGGCGCCCAGTGTCTGAATTCAGGGCCATGTGGTGTGGCCGCGACACGGGGCCGTGTGTCTGGACCGTGTCTCCCTCCCTCTGGGTCTTGCCTGCTAGAGAACTGAGATGCAGGACCAGGGCTCGCATCACCCTGCATGTCTTCCGGCAGGTTCCTTGTCGCACTCGGAATGCAGCACACCTCCACAGTCGCCTCTCAGCGTTGACACCCTGTCCTCTTGTAGCCAGTCCCAGACCTCAGCTTCCACCCTGCCTAGGATTGCTGTCAACCCTGTGGCCCTCGGGGAGCGGAGAAAAGACAGGTGAGCGGGACCTGGGCACCGGTGTGTCCCTGTGGCAGGCCAGCGCCCAGCTGAGGGGAAGGCCTTGTTGGTAAAAGCAGCGGGAGTTGGAGAGTTCCAGTTGAGTTGATCCCAGGGTGACGCCGCTCTGGTTTGGGTCACCTGGCGTTGTGTGTTGTCCCAGCAACCTGTCTTCTTAGCCGCAGTGTGTCTTCTGCATCTTTCCATGTCAGTAAATCCTGATTTATATCATACATAACTGCTTCATCTTCTGGCTGCTATTAGATTCAGGTACCTGCTCCTTTATTGAAATAGGTATATTGTTTGGAGGCGGAACAGAGGGAAGGGTATTCGGTGGGGAATGAGGAACCCTAGGTCAGAAAGCAGCTCTGCTACCCCTGTGGGCGGCCTGGGGAGGCGCCCGGCGCCCACCCTGCTCTGGGCCTCAATGCCATCTTCCTGGGCTGGGCCATGAGGGTGGTGTTGGGGTGACTACTCACTGAGGGCTCTTCAACTCTAAACTGCCTGCACTCTAATATGTGTTGAGTCTTGAAGTGACAGAGGGTGCAGGCCATTGCCTGATGCATCTGAGCGCAAGGGTCAGAGTGGGTGCGTGTGGGAAGGGGAGAGCACTTTGGAGGGCCTCAGAGGGCAAACAAGTCAAGAAGTACATTGGTTTCAGCATCCCCAGAGGACTGGACCGGTGGTGAGGACGCAGCCCGAGGCTCCCCGCGCTTGAGACTGCTGTGCCTCTGGGTGGCGGGGCAGGGGGTTCAGGGGCTTGCCCTCGGCCCACCCACCCTCCCTTTCATCCTTCCACTTGGATCTGTCCCCGCCCCTGTGCTCTGGAGGGCAGCCCAAGGAGATGGCACCCCTACTGGTCCTTCCTTGGGCTTTGGCCACAATTTCGTCCTGACAGGAAGAGCTCAGGGCAGCATGAAGTGCAGTCCTGATGGGATGGCTCGGTGTCACTTGGCTGTCCTTCTGTTATGCTCTGGGCGTCTGTGCTTGTCTTGCTTCTCTGAGCATCCCTCTCTTTCTAACCTGTCTCACCTTCCAGATGTCTCCACCACCACAGATCCCTTCTGAGACTGCCCGTGGCCGCCAGGCCCAGGTCCTCCTCCCTGAGGAGTCTGAGGTTGGCCTGAAATGAGGCCCCAGCCTGAGCCCCTCGGGCCCCTGGCTCCCCCTGGACCAGCAAGTGCATGGTTGCCGCCTTGCTCCAAGCCTCCGCTCCCCCTTTTTAATGGCTTGGGTTTGCAATAGCTTAATTCTCATGATCATTTTACATCAGTCACCCTATGTACTGGTAAATATAAAAACTGATAGGTTATATTGTCTCTTTTTGGGTGAATGTCATCTCAGAATAATTTCTCTCGAAAGAGGGTAACTTTAGACCCTACTGCGACTTTGTAAATTGCACATTGAGGGAACTCTTCTCACCTTGCAAAAATCTTCGTGCTTTTTTCCTGTGTATATCAGTGCTTTATAGTTCACATGGACCATTCTTTCTTTGTGTCTTTGGGACGGGTGCTTCCTTGTCCGTTTGGTGGTGGTGTGTTTGTGTAGCATGAGATTGCGGGAAGCGGTATCACTGTCATACAAAGGTGGGATCATTGTGTTGCCATCCATCTGGGTCATCACAGGAGCATCTGGTGCTCTCTGGCCGTGTCTGCATAGCTGATTGCATGCCTGACCTCACGTCTTTCCCAGAGCTTTCCTTTGGGTCCAAGTCCCCCAAACTGTCATCTCTCTTCCAAGGCCCTACATGGAAGAGCCACGCCACGTCAAGCTGCAGAAGGGCTCCGAGCCCCTGGGCATCTCCATCGTGAGTGGAGAGAAGGGCGGGGTCTACGTCTCCAAGGTGACCGGGGGCAGCATCGCTCACCAGGCTGGCCTCGTGTATGGGGATCAGTTACTCGAGGTGAGCGGGAGCTGCCCTTCTGCACTGCTTTCCTCTCTCCGTCCTCTCCTCGCCTCCCTGGTGTGGAAAAGCAGTGCTCCCCACGTCCCCAGCCCCCCACCATGTCACTGAGCCCGCTCTGCACATTCCCTAGTTCAATGGCATAAACCTACGGAGCGCCACAGAGCAGCAGGCACGGCTCATCATCGGGCAGCAGTGTGACACCATCACCATCCTGGCCCAGTACAACCCCCACATGCACCAGCTCAGCAGCCACTCCCGGTCCAGGTGAGGGCCTGGGCCTCTGGGGGCCGTCAGGGCTGCGGGAGGCGCGCTGGGTGCGGCAGGTGCATGGCTCACCACAGGGAGAGCAGGTTGCCAGCTGCCAGTTCTGGGCATTCTGCTCCCCAAAGAGGAGAGGTAACCAGCCCTGGGTTTTGGAGAAAGGACAGAGAGAGAGAAGATGTCTCCTCCTGAAACAGATGGCTGGGTCCCCCTGTGCAGCAGGAGGCCCCACGCGTGGGGCTGTGGTAGCCAGGAGCTGAGGCCCAGGTGGGATTCACACACACAGCAGCTGTCCACGAGCAGACACTGCCTGTATGTGCCCCTGTGCTGGGAGGTACAGGGCAGATGAGAGAAGGGTAAGATGTGCCCCTGCCATGCAGCCCTGTACAGCTCAGCGAAGGGAGCGCAAACAGAGGGAAAGGGACAGCGAATTCAGGTGTCCTCTAGGTGACCTTCGCAGAGGCTCCCTGGGTTAAGGACAGGTAGTGAGGAGAGGACAGGCATATCCTGCAGGGCGGATGACCAGGGCCCAAGCGCCGGGGGTATCTTTTCTCAGGGCTCAGGGCGCAGAGCCGTGTGACCTGGCCCCTGTCCCAGCCCAGCCCTGGTCACCCCTGGAGAGGCTCCCGGCACTGAGGCCTGCGTGCTGCTCCTTATTCTTCCTGTCCTCCACCCCAGTTCCCACCTGGATCCTGCCGGCGCCCACTGCACTGTCCAAGGCAGCGGGGCTGCCACCCCGGAGCACCCCTCCGGCATTGACCCGCTGGTAGAGCAGGACGAGGGTCCCAGCACACCCCCAGCCAAACAGAGCGCCCCCAGCTCCAGGTCAGTACACGCGTGCTGCGAGCCTCCCACCGACCGGCGAGGCGAGTCACTGTCCTGGCCTGAGCACGTGCCCTGAAGGCCAGTGCCAGCCTGTACTGCAGACCACACCAGGCTGGCAGGAATTGGGGGCTGGGGGGAGCACACCATTCTTTTTTCCCTACTCCCTCCTCTCCTTTCTTGCTTTGTTTTTCTCTCTTGTTTTCGCATGAGTTGTTCTTAGTTTTCCCTCTTCATTCTCTTCTCCTTTTCTCATTCACCATTTTCTGACTTGGTCTTTAGACAGAATTCCACAGTGATCACTCAGCCAGGCCCTGGGTGTCTCCCAAAGAGCTCTGGGTTTGCAGGGTGGACAGACCAGTGCCAGGTGTATGTAGCACAGCTGAGGTGCTGGGAAGGGCAGTACAGGCCGAGATGGAGCATTCAGGAGCGTAGCGAGGCACCGTGACAGCTAAGTCAGGATGAGCAGGATGAGCAGGGGTTAGCTGTGCAAAAGGTGGGTGTGGAGAGAAGTCAGCAGGACGGATCGGCTTTTATGTGGGCGGGAGAAGCAGGGCACATACGGGAGCTGCAGGGGAGAGGAGAGAGCCCACGGCCGGGGCACGCAGCAGTCAGGCTGCAGTCGTGGAAGGAGCCGTTTCCCTGGCACGGTGGGGCACTGACCAAGAAGGAGGTAGCTCTGTGTTCTCTGCGCCAGAGTCCGTCACGTTGGGACTTACCTGCTGTTGGTACATTGTAAGCATTAGCTGGCTTCTCTCCTGAGGTCCCCTTCTTCAGATTCCATTGCTGCCCTGCCTCCTTCACTCCGTCTATTGCCAGCATTTCAGTTTCCCGCACTGCGGTGTGAGGAACCACTGCGGAGGTTCCTTCCTGGCAGGGGGTCCCTCGTCGTGGTTTAGCACAGTCCCTGCATCTTTGAAGCTGCTCAGTAAACGTTTGGTGAACGAGTTGTGCTCTGGACGTTGGGACTGGCTGTAACTTTCCTTAGGCAGAGCCAGGGTAGGAAAACAGGTGCAATCCAGGTGGGAGAGACGCAGCCTAAGGCATACGATCGACAGCCAGACCAGAAAGCAGGGGTGCTGATTTCCAGTCTGTTCCTAATGGGCTTTGTCACCTGCGGCCATGCTTTCTCCTTTGCCAAAACTCAGCATCCTGCCTCCTCTCCTCGCCTCCTTTCTGTGGAAAAGCAGTGCCTCTAAGCTAAGTCCCTAGAACTGGAGCCTGCAGTGGGACAGCTGTTCAGCTTCCTGTGGTCTGAGACCTCGTGACACTTGGGAGCTAGCGGAAACGGTTAGGTCATTAGCCACTGTTTCGTCTTTTTTTGTGTCCTCATCCCTCCCTGTGCATGATTGAGGAAATGAATTTTCTTTCTTGAAAGGATGGTGGGAGATGCCAACAAGAAGACCCCAGAGCCACGAGTCGTCTTCATCAAAAAGTCCCAGCTGGAACTTGGAGTGCATTTATGTGGTGGGAACCTGCACGGTGTGTTTGTGGCCGAGGTGGAGGACGACAGTCCTGCCAAGGGCCCCGAGGGCCTTGTACCTGGGGACCTCATCCTCGAGGTGCGTTCTGAGCTGCCGAGCAGCAGGCCAGGCCCCACGCTGTGTGTTTGTCAGGCTTCCCGCGATCCCAAGTGGCACAGGCGGTGAAGGAGCAGTGTCTTACCTGGTGACCCCTGTCTGTGGCATGCTGCCAGGATGCTCTGGGCGGGTCCTGGGGAAGTGGGCAGGGCCCTGGCTTGGGCCCCAGTGTCTGGAGGGAAGAAGCGTTGCCCTTGTCAGCAGCAGGACTGGGCATCCTGCTCCCCAAAGAGGTAGAGAATGTCATCTCCCTCTCACTGGGGCTCCCGTTGGATGGGGGAGCTGGGTCATAGGTATTGAGAGATACAAGACACAGGAGCAAAATGGAGTGTGGCACTTTGAATGGCCCTTACTTGCGGGGGGACAGAACAGGGTTTCTCCTGGGAGAAGCCGTTGAGGGTACACCAGACATGGCTGAGTGCTCGGCCTGCCTGCGGAGGGGAGGCAAGCAGATTCCCAGTTAGCGGGAGGTTGAATCTCTGCCGTATCCCACCACCCTCCCCTCATGGGTATCGAAGCCACCCCTGGCTTTGCCCTCTGACCTCAGTCCCCCATCCCTGGGCAGTACGGTGGTCTGGACGTGCGCAGCAAGACGGTGGAGGAGGTCTACGTGGAGATGCTGAAGCCCAAGGATGGCGTCCGCCTGAAGGTGCAGTACCGCCCTGAGGAATTCACCAAAGTCAAGGGCCTGCCTGGCGACAGCTTCTACATCAGGTGCTGATGGCCAAGGGTTCCAGGGATTCGGGACCAGGGGAGGGGCATTTGGTGGAGACTGTTCCCAGTAAATGTCTCTGCTCTTGTCCCCAGAGGGTGGGGCAGTGACCATCATCGCTTGGGCCCCAAACGCAAGCTCATGGTGAGGTGCTTGTGACTTAGAAAACGCTCAAGGGCTCACAGGGCCAGATGGGCTGCCTTTACAGGGTTTGGTGCCTGGGGGATTTTGAGACTGCAGAGCCCCGTTTTCCTATGGGCTGTGCTCCTCTCCTGGTCTTCTTCTGACTCAGGACTGCAGATTCCTCTGCAGTGTTGCCCACAGTGCCCAGAAGCACTGTGTGAAATGTGTGTGGGGGATGGGTGCTCATGGCTGCCTGCACGTTCCTGAAGGCCACAGAAAGAAGGAAATCAGCCCCAGGAGACTGGTGGCCTGGGCTGTGGCTGTCCTCCAGCAGCTGCCAGCCTCCTGATCCTATTCCCTCCATCCCCTGGTCCAGGGCCCTGTACGACCGGCTGGCAGAGGTGGAGCCTGAGCTGAGCTTTAAGAAAGACGACATCCTCTACGTTGATGACACCTTACCCCAGGGCACATTTGGGTCCTGGATGGCCTGGCAGCTGGACGAGAATGCCCAGAAGATCCAACGCGGACAGATCCCCAGCAAATATGTGTGAGTGTTCTCCACGTTTGGGCTTGGAGGTGTGGGGGTGGCACCTGTGGCACTATTTCATGGTGTGGAACCGGGCCTCGGCCACTGGAGGACTCCTGCTGCCCGTCTTGGCTTCTGGTCCATACCTTTTTCCAAGATTGCTTGTCCAAAACGCTGCTCCTAGCCTGGTTCAATTCTGTATGTGAGTCAGTGCTACAGAGAAGCACTGTGGCAACTTAGGAGATACAGCTTTTATTAATATTTTTAACACATTTATGAAGATACGCTTCACACACCATGTAATTTACCCAAAGTGTACAGTTCAGTTCAGTACACTCACAGATACGTGCAACCATCGCCACAGTCAATTTTAAAACATTCTTATCACAGAAAGAAGCCCTATACTCTAGCTATCCCATACCCCGTCTTTCCTTCTTCCCTGCCACCCGCCCTCAGCTCTAGGCAACCACTAATCTGCTCTCTGTACCTAGAGTTCCCTGTTCTGGACTTTTATATGGATGGAATCATATAGTATGTGGTCTTTTGTGACTGGCTTCTTTCACTCAGTATACGTCTGTCCGTGTTGCAGCGTGAATCAGTGCTTCATTCCTTTTTGTGGTGGGAAGCGTATCTTGTAATGTTTCCACGTGGAGACTGTCTAGCAGTTTCTTTTGACACCCATCTGAATATAGAAAGTGGCCTGCTCTGAGAGCTTGTCCCCAGCACTGGTGATTGTGTTGTTCCCACAGCAGCAGTACCGGGGGTCTTCGGTGGCATGGGTGGGTGAAGTAGCCATGCGACCTGCAGAAGAGTGTTGGAGGAGCCTGGAGTCCCAGCTTTCGCTCTCCTCATGGGCAGGGCGGGCGGGTGATGGTCCCTGTGGCCCGTCCCAGCACCACCGTTCCCTGTCCCCACAGGATGGACCAAGAATTCTCCAGGAGGCTCAGCATGTCTGAAGTCAAAGATGACAGCAACGCCGCGAAGACGCTGTCAGCGGCTGCTCGCAGATCCTTCTTTCGAAGGAAGCATAAGCACAAACGCAGCGGGTCCAAAGATGGGAAAGACCTCCTTGCCTTGGACACCTTTTCCAATGACTCCATTCCACTCTTTGAAGGCAAGTGGCTGACCTCGCTCTTCTGGCGGGCTCTCAGGATTAGGTTTGCTAAGTCACAGGAGCCTCACAGCAGTGACTTAACTGAGGTAGAGGCTTACTTTGCTTTTGCACAGAAGTCGTCGAGAGGTAGGTGCCCAGGTTGGAATGGCGGTGCTGCTGTCTTCAGTCTACCATCCATAGGATGTCGCTTCCATCCTCAAAGTCTCCCCATGGTCACACATGTGTTTGCAGCTCCAGCCATCACGTCCATATTCAGGCAGGAGGAAGGGGCAAAGCTAAAACAAAGTGTGCCCCAGCTGTGTGACTCTTTCAGTAGCTTACCTGGGCACCCCACCCTGCGACTTCCACGTGCATTTCACTGGCAGGGTTTTAGATGGCAGATGGCTGGCCTCCAGTCATACAGGTTCTGCTAGTAAAGAATAAAGGAAGGACAGGTATTGAATGGGCAGAAGGCAGTCTCCGCTCAATGCACTGCTTCTGGTTTGTTTTGGAGGATATTACAGGCTGCTTGGTGGTGACCAATGAGCACCATTCTCTGCAGATCTTTGTCCTTTTCTGGCCTCACTCTTGTGTCCGTTAATGGTTCTTATAACATCCAACTGGGGCTGCAGATAAGGGAGTATCAGCCATCCCCGCTGCCCTTGTGGAAAGGCTGCATTTGTCCTGTAAAGCAGGAGGCTGTTGTGCCTGCTGCTCAGGGACCCTGGTGTGTGTCCACTGTCCTAGACTGTGTGCCCTTCAGGGTGTGGAGGTGGCAGTGAGCAGCAGGGGGCGGGGCAGCCAGTTTTCTCCTTCCCTCCCTTCCTCCCCTCCTTCCTTATTTTTTATATTATTATTATTATTATTGGGGACTATTGGGGAGCAGTGTGTTTCTCCAGGGCCCATCAGCTCCAAGTCGTTGTCCTTCAGTCTAGTTGTGGAGGGCGCAGAGCAGCTCCAAGTTCAGTTGCCGTTTTCAATCTTTAGTTGCATGGGGCACAGCCCACCATCCCTTGCGGGAGTTGAACCGTCAACCTTGTTGAGAGCTCGCACTCTAACCAACTGAGCCATCCGGCTGCCCCTCCGGAAGCTCAGTGGCAGCTCATTGTCTTCAATCTAGTTGTGGAGGGTGCAGCTCACTGGCCCATGTGGAAATCAAACCGGCAACCTCCTTGCCAAGAGCTCCCACTCTAATCAACAGCCATCCAGCCGCCTCCTTCCTTATTTTTTAAATTGAGGCCTTAGGCACAGTGAATTGAGTGAATCCCACCTTTGTTCCTGGCTCACTGTCACTGTCAGTACAGGGGTTGGCGTATCACAGCCTATAGGCCAAATCTGGTCATCTGCCTGTTTTTGTGTGGCCTGCAAGCTATGAAAAGGTTCTTAGATTTTAAAATGTAAAACGTAGAAAAGACCGTTAGCCTTTAGGCAATAATAGTTGCTCCTTCAAAACCTAAAGTATTTACCATCTTGCCCTTTACAGAAAAGTCTGCTTATCTCTTGAGCAAGGCAAGGTTTCTCGCTTGTTTAGTTTTTTTTTTTTATTTGTTTCTTTTATTCCTTTGATCTCCACTTTCATATTCCCCCTTCTCTTTTCTCACATACACACCATCTCTGGTATATGTTCAATGGGTATATTGGTATCTTTGAAATTTGTTTTTTATTTATTTATTTATTTATTTATTTATTTATTTATTTATTTATTTAAATTTATTGGGGTGACAATTGTTAGTAAAATTACATAGATTTCAGGTGTACAATTCTGTATCACATCATCTATAAATTACATTGTGTGTTCACCACCCAGAGTCAGTTCTCCTTCCATCACCACATATTTGATCCCCCTTACCCTCATCTCCCACCCCCCAACCCCCTTACCCTCTGGTAACCACTAAATTACGTTCCCCAGATTAATTTTCAAACCCCGTGGCCATCCTGTGGTTACTGATTGTTTTCTAATCCCCTCACCTTCCCCCTTACCCACACCACCCCCCCCGCCCATCTAGCAACCCTCAGTTTTTCCTTGTTTATTCTAGCCATTTGTTTATTCTTTTAGTTCTTCAGTTGTTTTCTTGCATTATATATTTTGAAGTTATCTTTAGGTGCATACCTTTTGAATTGTTACATCTTCCTGGTAAATTGACCTTTTTATCATCATGAAATGTCCTTTTTTATCTCTAATAATGTTTCTTGCCTTAAAGTGCATTTTGTCTGACATTATTATTATACCAGTTTTCTTTCGGTTAGTGTTTCCATAGTTCATCTTTTTCCATCCTTTTACTTTAAACTTTTATGTAGTTTTATATTTAAGTGTCTCTTATAAGTAGCATATAGGTTTTTTTAAACCTATGGTGACATTTTTTAAAAATTTTATTTTATTGAAGTATAATATACATGCAGAAAAGTACACATATATTTATAGAAAAATGTTAGTTTGGAAAATGCCTGGCCATTGTTTCTTTAAAACTACTTCTGTGCTCTTCTTTCCTCTTCTTCTATATATTACTTCTTTGACCATCTCCTATATGTCTTTTACACGTTTTTCCCCCTTATATTTTCCGTCTTTTTTTGTCCACTCTTCTGTTGTGTAAAATATGTTCTTATTTCAACATTGCATATTTTACTTACAAAATTTCCATTTGATATTCTTTGTAGTAAAAAAACACTTATCATTAAATCTACCTTCTTAACCCTTTTTAAGTATCCAATTCAGTAATGTTAAGTGTATTTGCACTATTGATCTCTAGAACTTTTTTATCTTGTAAAACTGAAACTCTGTCCCCACGAAACACTAATTCCCTCTTCTGTCTCCCCACCACTCTTGACGACCACACCACCTTTTTCTGTTTCTGTGATTTTGACTACTTGAGATCCTTCATGTGAGTGGAATAAGTGTTTGTTGTTTTGTGATTGGCTTATTTTGTTTAGCAAAAGTTCCTCAAGGTTTATCCATGTTGTAGCATGTGACAAGATTTCCTTCTTTTTTTTAAAGGCTGCATAATACTCCATTGCATGTATAGACCGCATTTTGTTTATCCATTCATCCGTCAATGGACATTTGGTTTGTTTCTACCTCTTGGCTCTTGTGACTAATGCTTGATGAACATGGGTGTGCAAGGTTGAGATCCTACTTTGAATTCTTTTCTCTATATTCCCAGAAGTGGGATTGCTGGATCACATGGTAATTCTATTTGTAATTATTTTGAAGAACTACCATACTGTTTTCCATAATGGCTATACCGTTTTACTCTACACCAGCAGTGCACAAGGGTTCCAATTTCTCCACATTCTTGCCAACACTTATTTTTCATTCTTTTGATGGCAGCCATCCTAATGGGTGTAGGTGGCATCTCGATGTAGTTTTGATTTGCATTTCTCTTAATTAGTGATGTTGAGTATCTTTTTTATATGCTTGTTGGCCATTTTGCTATCTTTAGAGAATTGTCTATGCAAGTCATGTACCCATTTTTTGAGTTATTTGTTTTTTTGTTGTTGAGTTCTAGAAGTTCCTTATAAATTCTGGATACTAACCTCTATCAGATATATATGATTTGCAGATATTTTCTCCCATTCGCTGGATTGTTTTTTTCACTCTGTTGGTTGTTTGACACACAAAAGTTTTTAAATTCAATCTAGTCCCATTTGTCTATTTTACTTTTGTTGCTTGTGCCACACCAGTGTGATGAAGCTTCTCCTTTGTTTTCTTCTAGGAGTTTTATAGTTTCAGGTCTTATGTGTAGGTCTTTAATCTATTTTGGGTTAATTGTGTATATAGAGTGAGATAAGGGTTCCACTTCATTCTGTTGCATGTAGATATCCATTTTCCCAGCACCGTTTGTTGAAGGGTCTTCATTTCCCCATTGGTGTAGTCTTGGTACCCTTATCAAAAGTCATTTGGCTGTACATGCAAGGGTTTATTACTGGGCTCTTTGTTCTCTTTTATTGGTCTGTCTATATGTCTTTATGCCAGTACCACACTGTCTTGATTACTGTTGCTTTGTACAGTTGTCCCTCGAACACAGGTTTGAACTGTGCAGGTCGGGTCCACTTATACGTGATTTTTTTTCAGTAACATATAGTCGGCCCTCCACATACCCATGTTTACACATACCCAGGTCTCATATCCGTGGATTCAACCAACCGTGGATCAAAGACAATATTTTTGATCTGCAATTGGGAATGTTCTGTACCATTTTACATATGGCACTTGAGCATATGTGGATTTTGGTATCTGCGGGAGGTCTTGGAACCAATCCCCCATGGATACTGAGGGAAAACTGTAGTTAAGTTTTTGGGGGGTCAAAATTACACCGATTTTTAACTGCACACCCCTGACCCCCATGTTGTACAAGCGTCAGCTGTAGTGTGTTTTGAAATCAGGAAGTATGAGGCGTCCAATTTTGCTCTTCTTTTGAAGATTGTTTTGGCTATTAAGAGTCCCTTGAGATACCACATGAGTTTTAGGATGTTTATTATACTTCTGCAAAAAATACTATTGGGATTTTGATAGGGATTGCATTGGATGTATAGATTGATTTGGGTAGTATGGTTCGGAAGATTCAATATTGTTAAACTATCTATGAGCACAGGATGTCTTTCCATTTATTTGTATCTTTGATTTCTTTTTGCAACATTTTGTAGTTTTCAGTGCACAAGTCTGACACCCCCTTGGTTAGGTTTATTCCTGAGTATTTTATCCTTTTAGATTCTATAATAAATGGGATTGTTTTCTTAATTTTGTTTTCAGATTGATCCTTATAGTGTATAGAAATGCACTGAGTTTTGTATGGTGATTTTGTATCCTGAAACCTTGCTGAAATTATTAGTTGTAACAGTTTTTTAATGTAGTCTTTAGGGTTTTCTACATAAAAGATTGTGTCATCTGTGAATAGATAATTTTACTTCTTGTTTTCCCATTTGGGTGCCCTTTATTTCTTTTTCTTATCTAATTGCTCTAGCTAGGATTTCCAGTACTATCATCTTCCCCCCAAAATAAGACCTACCCTGAAAATAAGCTCCAGTTAAGATCGTCAGCCAGATGGATACATTTAGTACATTATGATGATGTTCCAGAAGAAGATGGCATGACTGTATTTGAATATATGTAGATTGTTGTACATGAAAATATAAGACATCCCCTGAAAATACACCCTAATGCGTCTTTTGGAACAAAAATTAATATAAGACCTGGTCTTATTTTCGGGGAAATACGGTGTGTTGGATCGTAGTGGTGAGAGCATCTTGCCTTGTTCCTGATCTTAAAAGGAAAGCTTTCAGTGTTTTGCAATTGAGAATGATGCTTGCTGTGGGTTTTTCATATATGACTTTTATTGTGTTGAGGTGGTTTCTTTCTATTCCTAGTTTGTTGAGTGTTTTTTGTCATAAAAAGGTGTTGAATTTTGTCAGATGCTTTTTCTGCATCAATTGAGATGATCATGTGGTTTTTGTCTTTCATTTTGTTAATGTGTATAATGTTGATGGTTTTTGTATGTTGAACTGTCCTTGCATCCAGGTATGAATCCCAGTTGGTCATGGTATATAATCCTTTTAATATACTGTGGAATTCAGTTTGCTGGTATTTTGTTAAGGAGTTTTGCATCAATATTCATCTGGGATATTGGTCGATAGTTTTCTTGTGTGTTTGCCTGGTTTTGATATCAGAGTAGTCAAAATAAACTCATAGAATGAGTTTGGAAGTTTTTCTTCCTCTTTAATTCTTTGGGAAAGTTTGAGGATGATTGGTGTTAATTCTTTAAATGTGATAGAATTTTCTGTTGAAGCCATCTGGTCCTGGATTTTTCTTTGTTGGGAAGTTTTTCTATTACTGTTCTAATCTCACTTGTTACAGGTTTGCTCAGTTTTTTTTTTTTTTAAGATTTTTTTTATTGGGGAAGGGGAACAGGACTTTATTGGGGAACAGTGTGTACTTCCAGGACTTTTTCCAAGTCAAGTTGTTGTCCTTTCAATCTTAGTTGTGGAGGGCGCAGCTCAGCTCCAGGTCCAGTTGCCGTTGCTGTTGCTAGTTGCAGGGGGCGCAGCCCACCATCCCTTGTGGGAGGCGAGGAATCGAACCGGCAATCTTGTGGTTGAGAGCCCACTGGCCCATGTGGGAATCGAACTGGCAGCCTTTGGCGTTAGGAGCACAAGCTCCAACCACCTGAGACCCTGGGATGGCCCCCAGATTTTTTGTTTCTTCGTGATTCAATATTGATAGGTTATATGTTTCTAGGAATTTATCATTTCTTCTAGGTTATCCCAATTATTGACATATAATTGCTCATAAAAGTTTCTTAAAATCCTTTTTATTCTGTGAAGTCTGTTGTAATGTCCCCTCTTTCATTTCTAATTTTAGTATTTAAGTCTTCTCTCCTTTGTCTTCATTAGTCTGTTTGTCAAACTTTGTTGATCTTTTCAAAAAGTTAACTTTTGATTTCATTTGTTTTTTGTCTAGTTGTTTTCCTATTCTCTATTTCATTTATCTCTGCTGTTTATTATTTCCTTCCTTCTGCTAATTTTGGGTATGGTATGTTCTTTTCCTGATTCCTTCAAGTGTGTAAAGTAAAGTTGTCGACATGAGCTCTTCCTTCTTTTTTAGCATCAGTGTTTACTGATAGAAACTTACCTCTTAGTACTGCTTTTGCTGTATCCCATCAGTTTTGATATGCTGTGTTTTCATTTTCATTTGTCTCCGGATAGTTTCTAAATTGCCTTGTGACTTTTTTTTTTTCTTTGACCCATTGGTTGTTAGGGAATTGTTTAATTTGCCTATATTTGTGAATTTTCCTGCTTTCCTTCTGCTGTTGATTTCTAGTTTCATTCCATTGTGGTCAGAGAAGATACTTTGTATGATTTCAATCTTAAATTTGTTAAGACTTGTTTTATGGCCTAACATGTGGTCTATCTTGGAGAATGTTCTATATGCATTTGAAAAGACTGTGTATTCTGTTCCTGGGTGAAGTGTCCTGTATATGTCTGTTAGGCCCATTTGGTCTATAGTGTTGTTGAAGAGCTCTGTTTCCTACTGATCTTCTGTCTGGTTCTGTTCATAACTGAGAATGAGGTATTGAAGTCCCTTACTATTATAATTGTGTTGCTGTTTATTTTTCCCTTCGCTTCTGTGTCCAATGGTGGGGCAAAGGTGTAATGGCCACCGTGACAAGAATGTATCTTAACCCCAAAGGACGATGCAGGCAACTCCATGGATTATAACAGCATTTATTATAGAGTAATTTACTTCCACGGATGTAGGGTTGGAGCATACAGACCCAGCAATCTGTGCAGATTATTCTCCACTAACAGACTCCTGTTACAGTACTTTTTAAAGAGTATAACTCAGGTACTGATGATTGACAAGATAAAGGGACTAAGAATGCAGCACGCGCCAGGGGCCAGAACTCCTGGTGGTCTTGATGATGGATGGTTGTTTATGGTCAGTACTATCATCAGTTTGATATTTATCTCGGTTGTCATGCCATTCCTAGCCGTTACTAACAGAAATATTTATAGCTGCATTGTGTAAGTTTCAGGAACCCAGATAGTTATCAGCCAGAAGGCTTTGGTATGCTTGCTAAGGACAGTAAGGTTGGTTAAAGGTCACATCGGGGACACAAATATGGAGTTGGTTGTTGTTCACAGCAGCCACGTCTGTACAGTTTGTCAACGTTTGCTTCACATATTCATATATACTTAAAATTGTATGACCACCCCTGCTCTCTTTACGTTCCAATTTACAGGAAATATTTTTTTTCTGTCTTTCAATGTTTAACCTATGTTTGTCCTTAGATCTATAGTGAAGCTTTTGTAGACAGCATATAGTTGGGTCTTGTTGTTTTAAATCTGTTCAGCCAATCTGTGTCTTTTAATTGAGGCATTTAAATCCATTTACATTTTAACTAATTACTGATATGGAAGGAGTCACTATTGCTATTTTGTTTTCTGTAAGTCTTGTAGCTTTTTTGTCCATCTTTTCCTTCTTTATTGCCTTTGTTTGGTTTCATTAATTTTTTTGTAGTGTATGTTTTTGTTTTATTCTCATTTCCTTTTGTGTATATTTTATAATTATTTTCTTCGTGGTTACCATTGCAGTTACATAAAACATCTTAAAGTCACAACAATTCATTTCAAATTAATAATTTCAATCTCACATAAAAACTCTGCTTTACATCTTTGCTCCCCCATACTTTGTTGTTAATGACGCCAGTTGTCTGGGGTTTTTTTAATAATGTATTCATCAGCATAAATTTATAATTGCTTTATGCTTTAGGTTTTTAATGTCTATACTAGATTTAAAAGTGATTTATGCATCTCTGTCACATTACTTCTAGATTCACTGTTTGTCTGTATATTTACTAGTGTGGGGAAGTTTTATGTTTTCTCTGGGCATTGTGATTCTGGTTGGAGTCAGTGACCGATGAGATGCTCTCTAGCCCCGTGTTCTGTCATTATGAGGACTTCTGATGAAGCAGGTTATTCAGGGATGAACAGGAATCTTCCAAATTGGATGCCTGCAGTGTGGAATGTTAACAGTTGTCACTTGATCCTTGTTCAAGTAAGTTGAGGGAATAGTGACTTAATGCTCCGAGACAGGGAAGTGGTTGTGATGTATCCACATGTGGGGTGTTCAAAAGGTAAAAAGGAGATCAGTGTGGATCAACATGGATGCATTCTAGAAACAGCACTGAGTGAAAAAGCGAGTTGCAGAATAGTTACAGTGTCATGTCATTTTTGTTGAACAAACACACACACACACACACACACACACACACACATATTTTCAAAACTTTCTGAGCACATATGAATCAACATGTGAGAATAACAAACATTGGATGGATATAATTCCAGCTCATAACAGAGGTGACCTCTGAGGAAGTGTGGGGACCAGGACTGAAAAAGAGGTGTCAGAGAGGATGTTTGGTTCTGTGTGTTCTGATTTTTAAAAGCGGGACGTGGCCAACCCTCTTGGAGGAAGTTCTTTGCCCCGGGCCTTTAGTTGGAAATGCATGGGTGTTCCTGGGCAGCAAATGTGGCCACCAGACCCTCCCCTGCTTTGTTAGCAACAGATCAGGTCCCCAGGCTGAGAAATGCTGTGCAGAAAGCTGCCTAGGTGTACATGGATATTCATCAATCCGAAAAAATACATCTGCAGGTGGAGTGAGGTAAGAGGAGAGACTGCTCACGGCCCCCTCAGTTCTGCCCTCGAGCTCGGTCTTGACGAAACTGAGGCTGCACCTGGCACCGCCCTGTGTTTACTGAAAGCCGCACTGTCTGTCCCCTCCCCCCTCCTAGTCACACCTTGCTGTGCGGCTGTGTCCAGGTGTACCACTTCCGGGCCGGGCCTCCATGGACCCTTCCTCACAAGCCCACCCTCGTCTTCCCCTCACCTCAGCTCTGCCCCACCCCACCACCCTCGCCCCGCGTCCTGCGTGCTCTGCCTGCGTGCGTCTCCCACCCCACCTCCCGCCTGGGCCTTCCCGGTGGTCTCTTCATCCTCTGATCCAGCGTAGTGTTCGTTTAACCCTCCCCTTCCTTGGGATGGCTTGTTTTGCTGCCTGGAGTTGTTGGGCAACTCTCGTATGGTTGTCTTGCTTGTCATGTGGTGCTGTCTTGTGACATTGGTTAGAGTGTGAGCTTAGTAATGGCAAGGACTGTGCTTTGCACTATCTTTAAAGTGTTCCCGAGATGCCAGCTCAGTGACTGATACCAGGGAGGTGCCAAGAAGACACCTGTGCTGCTTTGGGGCCGTCTCTTTCTATTCTTTTGGTTGAAGGGGAGATTTACTATATGCACCAGCTGGGATATTGGTTTGACTGCCATGGCTGAAGCGTGACAGGAAGCTTATTTCTCTGCCATCTGCAAGTCTCAGCTGGCAGTTGGTCCCAAGGAGGCAGCTCTGTTCTGGAGATTTTCCAGGTCCTTTTTGTCTTGTGCTCTGCTATTTCCTGAGGGTCGTCCTCATCTGCAGGGTCAGAAGTGGCTCACAGCACCTGGTCCTGTCCATTTCAACCCATGGGAAAGGGGGCGAGGAAGTGGGAGCTTCCCCTCTGCTCACCATCCTGGGCAGGTGTGGGTCACATGCCCCCTACCTGCAGGGAGGCTGTGTCCACCCAGCCTCAGAGGTTGCCTGGCTAGAGATTAGAGAGTGGATTGGGTTTGGGGGAGTAGGCGGCAGACACAGAAGGAAGGATTTGAGCAGAAGCGCCAAAACGACTTGGGTGTTCACGGAGTGGGGGACACTTGTGCTGGACCCCAGGAGTGACCGTGCCCTAGTGTGCCCGGGACGTGGGACTCTCACTGCTAGGACTGGGCAGGTGCCAGGCAAACTGGGGTGAGCTGGTCACTCTCCCTTGCTCTGGGCATGTGGAGTGAAGGGGGTGGGCCAGGCCAGGGTTCCGGTGCGTCCCCAGCCACTCTCCTTCCCTCCGCGCCTGGCGGGGTCCCGTGACACTGCCCATCTGTCTCCTTCAGATTTGGTGAGTCTTGCCTATCAGCGGGTCCAGAAAGTCGACTGCACCTCCCTGAGGCCTGTCCTGGTTCTGGGGCCTTTGCTGGATGTGGTGAAGGAAATGCTGGTGAACGAGGCCCCTGGCAAGTTCTGCAGATGCCCCCTCGGTAAGGGGCCTTCTCCAGGCCTGCTCCCGTGTCCATGTCCACTGTCTCCTGGGGCTGGATCCCCCGGTGTTTCAGAGCCCACCTGACGTGGGTGAGATCCGCATCTGGCTTCCAGTGGTTTGTCCGGAAGAGAGGACAGCAGGACTGGGCTCCTAATGGCCCTTCTGCATAGTGTTCTCCCCCAGGACGTGCCCCAATGGCTCGCCGAGCCGGGCAGCTCATCCCTGTGTCTGTGCTTTGCAGAGGTGATGAAGGCGTCCCAGCAGGCCATCGAGCGGGGCGTCAAAGACTGCCTGTTTGTCGACTACAAGCGGAGGAGTGGCCATTTTGATGTGACCACGGTGGCTTCCATAAAAGAGATCACCGAAAAGGTACGCGTTGCTTCAGACTGAGGGTTAGGCGCCTGTTGGGGCCTTGGCCTTGGGTCCTCTGCCTTCGGGCCTATGTCCTGCGCGTCCCCCAGCTCACCTGTGTCCTCTGGTGTGTGTGAGCCTGCGTGGGGTTGACCCTGTTGCTTCTGTGCGCTTCTGCTTTCATAAAAAGGAAGCTAGTTCCAGGGAGTCACCCTGTGTATGGTCACCTCTCCCCCTCCGAGGACGTCTGACAAGAGCTTTGAACTCTAGGAAGGGCCTCTCACAGGGAGTTCTACATCCGGGTCCCAGATACATCCGCTGAGCTTCTGTGCGGAGCTTCACATGTGCCTTATTCTGGGGCCGAGGCCCCCAGCTTCCCTCAGGGCCCGCCCCTGAGAGGGCTAAGAGCCATTGCTGGGCGTCTTTAGGCTCTTGAATGTTCTGGGGTCCATTAGCCAGGTAGCATGAGGAAAAGTGGGGACATCTGCAAGGTGTATTGGAAAGGCAGCCCTCGAGAGTGTGGGCATTCCTTGGGCTCCATCCCTCTTGGGCTGTCACCTCTTTGGGCTTTGTTTTCCTCCTGTTAAATGAAGGAGTTGGCCTCTTACAGCTGTAAGTGTAGATGGCCCACTGAGAGTGGACGAGCTTCAGCCGGGGCGCCCCAGGGAGCTACAAAGCCTGCCAGTGGTTGGGCCCCCTCACTGGACCTTTTGATTGGGGAGACCCACAGGCCTGCAGCCTTCCTTTGGCTCACACTCTGCCTGGAAGCTCAGGGGACCCCGTACACATTTCAGTCAGAGCTACGCAAAGACACACACTCCCCTGCCCTGCCGCAGGCCCTGCTGAGAGTCCTGACTTCTCCTTTGCTCCGTCTGACAGAAGTGAGAGTTGAGGGCAGGTCGGAGTAGTGCTTTAAGAAGTTCCCTAGGTCTGGGCACAGGCAGGAAAGGAAGTCTTTAGGTGGCCGTCCAGAGCCCCCTCAGCCTGCTCCCAGCCTCGACCCCTCAGAGCTGGCAGTGTGTGGGCAGAGATGTCGCGGGTGAGCTTTCCCCAGGGTTTATCCCGTGTAGTCTTCATGGAAGACGGTCTTGCTTCCTTGTTCACGGGTAGAACCGTGTGGAGTAAGGCAGAGCTGTGTGAGGTGAGACATGGGAGCCATCGGTGGCAGAGGAAGGTGGGAGGCGTCCCAGAAGGGCCCCGCTGTCCCCGAGGCCCGGCTCCCCCAGGCCTGCCCCGGCACTCACTCGCTGTCCGTCCCTGTCAGAACCGGCACTGCCTGCTGGACATCGGCCCCCACGCCATCGAGCGGCTCCACCACATGCACATCTACCCCATCGTCATCTTCATCCACTACAAGAGCGCCAAACACATCAAGTAGGTGACTGGGGCTCGGCCGGGCCTTGCTGGGCTGCTGTGGCGTGGGGGGTGGGGGGGAATGCCAGACCTGTCGGCTTGGCCATTGGCAGCGCGTGCCGGCACGGCCCCTCTGCCTCGAGCCCCTGTCTCCTGTGCAGTCGGGCAGTGTTAACCCAGCACCGCCCGTGCCTCCCCACTGCCCTCCGCCCTGTTTGGGCGCTGCCACAGTGCCTCAGGTACGTCCAGCTCTGTCTGCAGAGCACCCCTCCTGTCTCCCCAGCCCCCCTGTCCCCTTCCCCAGCCGCTCAGCTTGGTGCTACAAGGACACAGGAACTAGGCGGCCTGGGCCAGGGCCAGCTCTGTCAGGAGCAGGCTTGGGTCTTGGATGAACCTTTGCTTTCAGTGAGCTTTAGTTTCCGTACTGGTTGGACCGACAGCTCGTTAAGGTCCTCCTCCCTTTTGCATTTCTCTGCCTCCAAGCTTCTGGTACCTGCACTTGGGGGCTGCTGGAGTGTCTGCTCTCTATGTGTAAACACCGAGGCGCCCCTTCCTCCTTCTGCCCAGAGCTCCCCCTGGGGCCTGCAGCTGTTGTACTTTACGGGGGGGGGGGGGCGGGGGGCATATGGGGCCCCCATGGCGGTGGAGATCCCTGTTACTCTGGACAAAGGAAGGAAAGAGGAGGGCCTGGGCAGGTGAGAGGCTCAGCCTGGTTTTCTGGATGTCCCGACAGGGAGCAGAGAGACCCCATCTACCTGAAGGACAAGGTGACTCAGAGACATTCCAAAGAGCAGTTTGAGGCGGCTCAGAAGGTTGAACAGGAGTACAGTAGGTACTTCACAGGTAGGTGTGTGTCCTGAAGAGGAGCAGCCGGCAACAGGGGTGGCAACAGGTGTCCCGAAGATGGCGTTGTTAGAGGGTAATAGCCATGCTTCCTGGAAGCCTGGGGAAGGCCGTCACAGCACTTTCATTACGGGTGTTGTGATTGCAGGCACAGGGCAATGGCAGAAAGTTTACAGGTTGAAAGGTGAGCTTTGCTCATTTGGCCTTAGGTCATGGTCTGGCCTTGTGCACCCACCTAGATTTTTACATATGCAGTGGCAGGTCTCTCTCGTAGCACTGGTGCCAAGTAGCCTAGCTGCAGTGTTCCCAGGTGGGCAGCACAGTGGTGGTGGCTGTGACCATCTGTCCCCAGCACCCTCCGGGGCAGCTCAATTTTACGTTGAAGTTTGGTGAAGAAAAGCTGCATCCTTCCTATTACTATGTCTGGTCTTTGAAACAAAGCAAACCAAGAGAAGCATGGCTCCCGTTACTGGCTAGCGTTTGACTCTGTGGCTTTCCATCTCTTCCCTAAAATCAGTCATTTGTGATCACATTGTGGTCACAGAGAGGCGGAGATCGATTTTCATTAACTTGTAGAGGGAGTTAGGATGTGTTTTGCTGCTTCTCATGCAGTAGTTGGTCTCAAAATCAACCTTGGTGATTCTGTGTGTGTGTTTTAATCTCCAGTCCATCACAGACCAATATGTTAAATACATTAAATTACTAGAGAAATGAAAATTTCAAACTCCAAAACTTACCAAATACAAACCTGATTTTTTATTAGACTCGACAGACCGTTAGTTTGACACATTTCCATAGCACTTTCTGACCACTCCCGTCGATTTCCGTACGTACCTTGTGGCAAGTAGCCCGGGCACGCTTTCTCCACCGGCACTGTTCCCTGGGGCACATTGAGCGCCCTGCAGGACCCACGGTGTTGAAAGCCTGCAGTGCAAGGCTGAGCCATAGCTGGAAACGTGTCATCTTCTTCGCTGGGGAGTTTCTCTGGGCCACTGATGCCCGGCTCCTCAATCCACCTGTTTCCTGTACAATTCTGCTGCGGATTGGACCCTCACAACACACCCGCAAACGGCTTTCCATTGCAAGACTAGGCAACCTTGCGTGTGATGCAGGGGGTTAAGTCCTGGTCGCCCTGTTACGTGGGCTGGGGCAGCCTGGCAGAATTTGATACCGGGTTCATGTGAGCCCTTATGTTCAGCATCGTACTAAGCAGCTGACCAGAGAGACACGTAAAAAGCCAAAGTCATTTGCATTCAACTTGTAATTATTTCTTCTTCTTCTATGTCTTGCTGATGTAACAGATGGGCAGTAGCTCAGAACAGGCAGGGAAACAGAAAGAGTAAAGGATGTATTTATTTGCCTCAAACCTGGGGTCTGACCCTGAGCTCAATGACGTGTGTGTCTTGGGGCCTGTTTTGCAGGGGTCGTCCAGGGAGGAGCCCTGTCGAGCATTTGCACTCAGATCTTGGCAATGGTCAATCAAGAACAAAACAAAGTCCTGTGGATTCCAGCCTGCCCGCTGTAGGAGAACGCCGTGCTGTGAAATGACTGCAGCTTGTCTAGCCGTGTCAATAGCTGGCTCAGCTCTTTAGTGACTAAAAATAGAAGTTTGTCTGTAGATAAGCGTGAAGGGGAAGGATCCATGAACGAGGACTCCGGAAGCACCTCCTTGAGACAGAGGGCCGCAGACGAATGGGATCCCGGCCCAGCCCAGCAAACTGTCTTCCTCACACGTGTGCTTTAAGACAAAACAAACACAAAAGACTCTGATAGAGGGGTTCAATACCAACCTTTCTTTAGCCAGCTGATCAGAGATGCTGCAAAGAGAACCTTTCAGACCACAAGTTTACAAGCCTTTTCTAAGTATTTGGTTGTGTATGTTTACTTGAATGGCCCCATGTTGTCGGTGCCCAGTCCCTGCCCCTCTGTTGACCCCCCTGTGTTGCTTTGGTGTTGGTTTTGTTCCTGTTTTCAGCAAAACAACTCTGGAACCTCATTGGGGCTGCTTTGCTGTAGAAGGTTCTTGTTGGTGGGACCAGAGCTCTGACAAACTTTCTGCCCCTTGATGGCACCTCTCCTGGAAGGACATCGCGACCGCAGGTGTTTAGACGTCTGTGGTGGCAGAACTAGTGCCTTGTGGGGCCGACTTGCCAGCGGCAGTTTTGGCAGTCTTACAGACTTGTCTCAGACTTCCCCTCTGCCTTCCACGTCCTCTCATTTCTTCTCCATCTGTGTATATCATTTCAGCGTTCTGTCTGGTCCGTCGGAGCCTCATGGGTTCATGATGACACAGCTAGTTCCGGGCAGGGTGTGAAGTTAGGGCTGATGCATGCCACTGGGTCCTCTTTAGGTTCTGTAAATACGATGGCCTTTATCAGTGCAATGTTTGCAGGGTAGTTCTTAAACTCTGAAGAGTGGGGCAGACACATCAGCTCTTTTGGATATGAAAACATTCGTGTTTCAAACTTTGAGAGTCTTTGGGAAGCATCACGATTAGTGTCACTGTCAAAAATCTAAAAAGAGTGGGATCTTTTAGTCTTGGCTACAGCACTCACGGCATGAACACTACTCCATGAGGGTGTCTTCGTTCGAGATTTTTTTTTTTTTTTTTTTGCACTTCCGATGCTGGTGTCTCTGGCTGAAGATCTGATGTGGCTCCCCACCAACTGTGCATCCTGTTAATAATGGGTACTGTCCCGGGCTCCGCGGAAGTGTCCCTGGGGTAGGACCTCTATTTTAATACTGTTCCTGACATTTCATTGTACTAGCAAGAAATCTTCGATTTCATTTTATCCTTTGTAATTCTAGACACTAGACTGTAGTTTAGCCATACTGACATTTTTTAAAAAGGGATATATTTTCTTGCACAGTTGTTCAAAAAGAGACACGTTTCAGTCCTCAATGCTGCCCTTTGTTTTACAGGTACAAGTTTTCTAGCTCAGACAACTAAGACAAACTGTATAGGCTGTCTCGAGGTCTCACTCGCACGCCCTCTGGGCTGTTTCTCTGTTGCAGACAGAGTGGGATTGTGATGGTACAGTGTGCGCAGGTACTGTTCTGACAGACTGGGATTTTCTGTACTAAAACCTGACTTTGTATCAAAAGGTAAACCGACTTTAGTACAATAAATAAAGGTCAATTTCTGTAACTTGTTTTGATGAAGATACGTGTATTTCATTTGGTTTCCATCTTTTCCGGCTCCCTCAGCTTGCCTTTATTCCTGAATTCGAGATTGCATTCCTCCCTTGCAGCATGTAGCGGGGAACTAACTCACTGCTGTGTGAGTTAGTGTGAGGTTCCCTCCTGCTGTGGTGATAATCGAGAACCCCTTTGTCCTGCTGTGTCAGCTTCTCTCTGACCCCCTCCTGTTTCCTCCCGTGTGACCATCCGCCCATCTTTCCATCCGTCCGTCTACCCAGCATAGCATGGGTGGTGGTTGCAGCCAGGTGACTGATTTGTTAAGACTGGGGTCCTGCCCTCACGTGCTCCCATTCAGGTCTGCAGGTTTGGGCGGGGCCTCGAAAGGCAAAGGGGATCTGAGGGACATCAGTGGCCCCCAGTGTTCCCCGTCAGGGCTCTGTCTGCAAGGGGGCAAGGCCCAGCCCCGGCCCCAGGGGAGGAGGGCCCCGCGGGTGTGGGGGCTGTCACAGTGCCACCCAGCACTGCAGGGCTCTCGGGGCTCTCAGCAATGCGGCCTGCGTGGGCCAGAATGCCCATGTGCCAGAGTGGAGGGAAAGCTGGGAAAGGGGGCCGCGAAGCCAGGGCTGCTGCATTAAACTCCCCGAGGACCGGGCAGCAGAAGAGCTCCCCTCTTCTGCTCTGTTTTGCTGGGAGGAGCTTGAGGGCAGTGTTCTGGACAAGCCTCAGGCTGCTGCGGTGGCCCGGCCAGGGGGGCAGACTTGGTGTTGGGGCCTCCCTGGTCCTCTCCTGCTGGCAGAGTTCGCTGTGGTGGACCTGCCCTGTTATCTCACCTGTGGCCCCTGGAGTCGTAGGGCTCTGCGGGGCTGTGGCAGTTGCCAGGAGGCAGGGGCTGGTGCAGCCGCTGGGACCCAGGGCACACCCCTCTGCCATGTGCACCCAACCACCTCCTTGACAGCACAGACTCCTTGCTGTTCGCAGCGAGGCAGCTGTTGGACTGATTTTGTCACTTACCTGGCAAGTGGGGGGCGGGGGACTGCATGTATTAGGAATGGTTTCTTTTAAAGAGTTCAGTTTTGGTGCCAGAGCCTAACCAGCTTGCACTTGTGGCATTGTGAGTCATTTTAGTTTCTTCTTTAGACTTTTTTTGTATTTTCCAAATTTTCTATGGGAAACTTGTTTTTATTCTATAATTACAAGCTAAAAACCACTACACCTTTTAAAAACGGTGTACCAGTTCAATCTCTGAGATCACATACTCTTTCTGGATGCACTGAGACCTTGCACGGCAGAACCTGGGATACACTGCCAAGCAGCACTGAGATGGGATTGGTGCTTATCTCTAAACCAGGCTGAGATATCAGGTGGGGGTTGGGGGCGCAGCCACCTGGTTCTGCCCCAGGTTGGTGTCTGTCTCATGCAGGCTCTGATCATTCTGGAAGGGCAGAGCTGACTTTTACCTCCAGCCATGAGGCCTTGGACTCGGCATCTGGGTCCCCAAAGACGATCGCCAGGGCCCCTTCTGTGCAGACGTCCATGCTGACTTCACTCCTGGCCTTGCAGAGGCTGAGTAAAACTCCAACTCCGGGAGCCTGGACCTGGGACTTCTCAGGAGGCTGGAGGAGACCTTGACACCTAATGCTGAGGAGCAGAAACTGAAGGAGCCTGGATTAGGAGCCAAGCACTGGCCTCTCCTCAGCTGAGACAAAGCTCTGAGGCGGAGCAGAGCAGCTGGCCAGCTGGGGTTCGGTGGTGGGAAGCTGAGCTGCCCTTCCCCTCCCCATAGGGGCTGGCAGGGCAGAAGGCCACCTGGGTCACGGATGCCAACGATGGAGAGAAATCCGAGGAAGTGTAGAGCGTAGCACAGAGCAAGTGTAGCATCATCGGGGAGCACGGCCGGCATCGGAACAACAGTCCTCTCACGGGAGGGGGCTCCAAGTCCAGACCCTGGGCAGTGGGGCCTTCTCCAGGGCTTCCTTCTATTGCTGTTCTAGCCTGTGAGTTTCCTCGACCCCACTTCGTCTGTCCATACTTTTTCATCTGCTTGCACCTTTCAGAACGTAGTCTCTGGCCTCTTGATGGCTCCCCCTTCAGCTCTTCTTGCTCTTATGAGTTTATATGTTTTTCCCCCAATTGTGAAATGTGTCTTACATACAGAAGAGCATATACGATATAAATGTACAGTCTAAAAATCATAAAATGGGCAGCGTATTGTCGTTAAGGAGCAGAACACCACCACTTCCTTAGAAACCGCCTGTGCCCACCCAGTTGAATTCTCTACTGTTTTTGCTAAAGTAGGTGCTGTACTGACTCGTGGTGTCCTTGCTTTTCTATTGTTACTCCCTGTTGGAGCTACCATGAAACAGTGTAGTGTTCAGTTTTGAAAACGAGGGGCATGAAGCACAAACTTTGCTGTGTGGGGAGAGAAGTACATTGCCACTGTTAGACGAAGTCGACCAGAGAAAGAAATGTGGTCTGTGGGTCAGAGTGAACCTCAGCTTCCCTGGGAATTTACAAGAGCCCCTCTGGGGAGATCAGTGAGCAAGGACTTGAATGAGTCCTGGGACCAGCGGGGCCACCACAGGGCTGGTGGCAGTGCTTTTCACAGACCAGGACCTCATTGTCTGGCAGAAATATGGTCAGTGGCTTCGGCGGCTGCTTTCTGTTTTCATGCTCGCCACGGCCATCTGGACTTCAGGAGGAAGTCCAAACTAGACACTTCTGTGAAATGAAGTGCTGATTTCTCCTGCTAATCTGGAGAGTGAGAAGTTCATCAGCTCATGTCAAGACAAGCCCAGAAATAAGAATCTTGGCCGGGATCACCTTGACCTTCTGTTCCTAGCAGGGCCCCAGGAACATAGAGGTCTTGGTGCTAACTAACGGTTCTGAATGTCTCCGTCTAGAGTCCCTATTCCAAACCAGACTTGTTGCCCTCCTGGTCTGATGCCAGCTCTCATCCTGGTACCTCCCCTCTACTTTCCTGAGAATTTCCTGATTTCTTTGACTCTGTCAAAGTCTTTGACTCTGTCCTTTCTTCCCCTCTCCTTTGATGGATCTTCTGTTTCTTTTGCCACTTGGGAGGAGAAAGGGTTAGCCCCTAATTCAAATTCCTTCTGCACAGGAAGTTAACTGAGTTTTACCTTCTAGCATTATTTTCTAGAAGAGTTCCAGATTAAGAAAAAAGGAGCAAAGTCTACTCACCGTGGTCTATCATTTGGTGCATCCGGGTTGGGCGGCCTGAGAGAGGACACTCACATCCGGGGGTTGTATCAACACTGCTGGGGAGCTTCTTCCTTCTCCTGTATGGAGCTCCAGTTATTCGCATGTTGGACATCCTGGACTGGTTCCCTCAATTTCTGACCTCATGCTGGCATCATTTTGTCCTTTTGCTATTCTTTCATGGAGATTCACTCAACTCTGTCTTTCAGTCCCTTCTGTTGAGTTTTTCAGCTTTGCTATTATGTTTTTAATTTCCCAGAACTTTAATTTTTCTGAATGTCCTTTTAAATACCACCTTGTATTTGTTTGATCGGTATGATGTCTTATGTGAAGATAGTATAGATTTTTTTCTTCTCGTACAATTCTAATTCCTCCAAGTTAATACTTTTTTCCTAATTTGTCTCGGTCTCAATCTTGCACACTAGAGGCTTTAATCAACCTCGGGTGTTTGGTAATTCTTGCGTGTCTGCTAATTATTAATCACGGGGACTTAAAAGTCCAGAACAAATGGGTCGGAGTGTAGTCTTTGCCTTCCTCTGTAGGGTGGCCTGGCTGGGCTGCTCGTTGGGGAATTTCAGTGATGGTCTCCTTAGGTCATTTCTGGGAGGGGGCCCTTTCTCCCCTGACTGGATGGGTCAGCTTGGCAGCACCGACGAGCCCGTTGGGGAAAGAAGGCTGGGGCTTTGCATTCTGCATTCACTATGACAGCATACAGCCACTTATTCCTTTTATTTTCAGTATGACACCAATTCTCTGATTTATACCCGGTATCCCCTAGTTCAGAAGTCCTCTCTTACGCTCTCCAGGGAGAAAACTTCCCAGTTTCTGCCAAGTTGAAGGAAATGCAATAGCCCTGGAGCTTGGAATCCAGGAATCTGGTTTGCACAGACCTTCTTGAATTCCATATTTAAGCCATCCTCTCCAGCCCAAGTTCTATTAAGTAATGATGCCACAGTTCCTTGCATTTTTCTCCATTGGTTTAGGATTTGGCATGCTCAGGTCTGCTAAGTAATTTGCCGCTGGTCCATCCACTTTCCAGTTTCTAAAATGACTCTGTAGTTGTTGCCTCTCTGTTCTCCCTGTATGTCTGGATTTATGTCTTTTTAAAACAAACCCTTTTCTATATTTACTTTGTTTTAATAAAGTTTTAATAGAAGAGCAAAAATAAGTTTATGTATCAATCAATCTGCTTTCTTGTCCCAGAAGTAAAGCTTATACCTTTAAATATTCCTTTACCTCGACTTGACTCTCAGTGGGGCTTGGAAGGGCCTAAAATGCATACCTCATTCCTTTTAGCAGCAGCATACTCTTCCAGTTCATGGGTGTGTTGGTTAGGTTTCAGCAAGAGAGGCAGAAACAGTAGGAACCAGTACAATCGAGATTTTACACACACACACACACACACACACACACACACACACACACTGTGTTTCCCTGAAAATCAGACCTAGCCTGGACAATTAGCTCTAATGCATCTTTTGGAGCAAAAATTAATACAAGGCCTGGTTTTATTTTACAAAAAGACCTGGTCTTATTGCTCCAAAAGATGCATTAGAGCTGATTATCCAGCTAGGTCTTGTTTTCGGGGAAACTATATATATATATATATATATATATATATATATATATATATATATATATATATATATATATATTTGTTACAAGGAATTTGCTTATGTGATAGAGGGTGCTAGCTAAGCAAGCCTGAAATCCATAGGGCTGGAGGCTTTGAAGGTCACGGGCAGGGGGCACTCAGGCACAGACTGAATTCCGTAGGTAAGGCTGAAACTGCTCTTCACAGGTGGAATTTCTTCTCTTTCTTTTTTTTCAGGGGAGTCTCAGCTTTTAAGACTTCTGCTTCTAAGGCCTTTCAACTGATTGAATCAGGCCTATACAGATTACCCAGGATGCTCCCTTACTCTTAACGTTGACTGATAAGGGGTCTTTGTTGCACAGCAACACCTAGCTTAGTGTTTAACAGAATCACAGGCCGGTAGCCTAGCCAGACTGACACATCAAAAAAACCACCACAGTAGTTTACCAGTAAATTAACCAGTTCCCAGCACGTGGGCACTGGATTAAGTTTGTGTTTATAGACTTACTTACCTTTATCTCATAGAAGCGTCTATGTGGAGATTATAAAGAAGGACATTGAGGCTCTAGGCAGCTATAGTAAGTTGCCTAAGGCCTTTCTCTTGCCATGTTAGCTTTAGGATAAAAACAAACTTGTGCTTATTTTGGAGTTGTTCTCTTTAGCTTCTCACAAATGCTACCTGCTCTGAGGAAGTTAACCGTCTAAGCTACTTTACACCCAGGTGAGTCACTTAAAGATGGACAGAGATGCTGAGAATAAGTAATCGTGAGGATAAAAAGCAGGACTGGCAGGGCCCTGGATGCCAACCTGCAGACTAGAGCATTCTGCAGCACGTCGTGGAATGTGGCCGGTGTGCAGCTCAGAACACGTAACGAGGAAAAAGAACAGAATCAAACGCTGCTTCAAGTTCAGCAACAAATGCTGGTGTTGGTTCTCTATGGAAATAATAAAAGTCATAAATCTAAAATTGTAAGATAGTTTGCTGGAAATGGCCCCTGCCTCTGTTTTGACTAATAGCATATTTTTATTAGCGTTATCTGCTAGTCATTAGAATGAAGATAATACAAGTTTAACTTTTGCGTTTTACAAGTGTATATTATCCTTGAAGTACAGTAACTTGTTTTTACATTTTTATGATTGAAATACATTAAATACTTTTCATAACATTTTATAATTTCTAAGCAATCCCCATTTGTTCTTAAAGGCCAGTGTTTTTTCATTTTAATTTTTTTATTAGTTTCAGGTGTACAAAACAACATAATGATTAGACCGGGGTGTCCAAACTGCAGCCCGCGGGCCAACTGCGGCCCAGTATCCACTGTTAATTGACCCGCAGCAAATTCCAAAAATATATTTAGTTGACTTAAATAACCAGGTGAGGCAATACGGACTTCACCTCGAGTGAGTGGCCCGGCTGTGTGTGTATTTTACCGCATATGGCCCTTGGTGAAAAACGTTGAAAAAAGTTTGGACACCCCTGGATTAGACATTTAAACCCCTCACAAAGCGGTAACCCCACCAAGTCTACTACCCCTCTGGCTCTGTACATCGCTATGACAATACCACTAATTATTCCCTTTGCTGTACTTTGCATCCCCTGACTATATGTATTTTTTTAAATTATGTTTTTTATGACATTCTAAATAATATTATTGCTACATGTTAACAGGGTCTGGACTAAGCAGTGATTCTCTAGGAGGCTGCTGCTTGAGGCCATCTTTATTTGTGGGTAATGCAATTGTTTGTTTAACACCAAAAATCTCAGAGTTGAATCTGAAAGGTGTGTCTCCATGTGCGTATCCCTGAAAATCATAACGCAGGTCCCTTTTTTCTGGTCAAAGCCCAGGTCGTTGGCCCTTAGAAATGGAGGGAAGGATGGGACCAATCAAAATGTCTACAAATGCAAAAGGACATGAGAGGGAAGCCCCTTAGAACTCGGGGCCCCTCCCAGGCTGCACACTCCTCTCCCCAGCAGCCGGAGGCGGGCCCAGGTGTGGGGGAACCAGAGAGTACACGTCTCCATGACAAAGTGGTGCTTCATCGGGACTGGAGTCCATCCTTCAATCCAGTAACAGCGGGTTTCATTTCCTGTACTGTGTAATGGATTATGTGACGCTCTTGACACAGCAGGTACTCACAAGAGGTCAAGCGTGACAGGTTACCATCCAACTACCCAGTCAGCAGAAGTCAGTGCCTCAGGATGACAGGCTACTGCGATTGACGTTGTGTCAGTATGTGCATGTGTTCCTGACACACTGTTGGACATTGTTCTTGGATCCGCAAAGATTGCCAGACCATCTTCGAAGAGGTTGAAGGCTTTTATGGTGTCTGTCACAAGCAGGAACTCACTTACACCCTGCCCCAAATATTGATTGGGTCTGTGTGCAGCCCTGGGTAGGATCCTTGTAACTGCCATCATCATGAGATTGTTCAAGGCCCCAGCAAAAGAACTGAGGACGTCGAGATGTGGCTGAAAATGCCCAGAGAACAGCAGCCAATGCAGTTAGGGGCTGCCAAGCCCAAAGTACGGATGGGACGATTGCACAGTCCCCCGAGTGGCTGCAGGAAGAAGAGGTTGAGAAGGCCCATAAGCAGGCACCGTCAGGTACCCCGCAGGGATTGGGCTCTTGTTGCGGAAACGGCGAGGACCGAGAAACTCAAGCGCACGCGGAGATCAGGGAGAACACAGCTTTATTTCGCGGGCGGGCTCAGCGGGATCGTTCCCAAAGACTGAGCGCTCACTGGGGTCGGGCGTTTTGTTTTATAGCGTCGGGCTTCCGGGTTTGGGAGGGTTCGCGCCATGGCTATTGCGGCGCTAAGGGATCGGTTACAGCCGGGGAGGTCCGTCCCTAACAGCTGTGATCGCCAGACGGGACGGGAAAGCCCCTAACGGCTGGTATCCCCGGTGACTACTCTAACGTGCTGGGAAAGTTCCTAGAGGCTATGGTCGCCAGAAACTGCTCTAACACTCTCACCCACAAGGTTTCCTGGTCTCTCTCTGGTAGCCAATTGGAGCAAGCACACACCCCTCGTGCTGGGTTCAGAGCCCTGGAAAAAAAAATATCAGGAGGCTAGTCACAATGCCCAGGCTTGTCACTGCATCAGCTGACAGGATCAAGCAGGTGGGCTCTGACGGTAGAGATCCCCCAGGATGCACTCGGTTCCCTCAGGCTAACTTGAGATAGTCAGATATGACAACTGAACCAATTCTACGGAGAAAAAAAGATCAGGGATGAAAAGAAGCCAGAGGCCCACTGTGGGGGAGGTGCGTGCCCCCTTGTGAGCCCACCCAGCTGCGGGAAGGTGCCAGGAAAGAGGCTTCTTGGATTCTTTGTTGTGGTTTCACCACTGCAGGCCTCACTCCACAGTGGGGAGGCCTGCCTTCTCTTGCATGAAAGGACATGGCATGAAACACATCACTGATGGGGTCGGGGGATAGGTGACTAAAGGATTTCGGGGTTGCAGTGGGTGGGACTTGAAAGCACCTCCTTGACTTAGAAGAAGACCTCTCTCCGTATTCTGTACCTTATTTATTTATTTTTTTTTCACATAACCCCAAGTACTGGTGTAGCCTTTCGCTCTGTGTCACCCTTACTACTGTGGTGGCAAATGGAGCTGTTACAGTTGAGATCAAAAATACAGAGAGCCACCAGATGACTAGCCTCACTGCAGGAAATACACGCCTGCCAAAGGTGGGCACAAGGTTCAAATCCCATAACCGGGAGCCTGTTCTCCTGACAAAGGAGGCGCTGCGAAAATGCTACACAGCCCCTCAGAGAAGGCCAGAGATGGGGTAGGTGCTGGGGGAGGGAGGGTTGGGAATGTGTATGGGGGTGTCCTTGGGGCTACGTGAGCTACTATCATTTCCTGGTTTTCCTAGTTGAGGACAGGGAATGTGGTTTAAAAGAAACAGGAAAAAGGTTTTTTGTTTGTTTGTTTTGTTTTAATATTTTATTTTATTTATTTTTTTAAATTTATTGGGGTGACAATTGTTAGTAAAATTACATAGATTTCAGGTGTACAATTCTGTATTACATCATCTATATATAAAGATACTTTATGTCGGTCCAGACTGGAAGCCCTGCTTTGTGCCCATACTGTAGAGTGGGGGGGCAACAGAAGACTCAGCCCCTTTTTGGGGGCTTGTGCATTGTGATTTCTGCATGCAATAGTCTTGTATACCCTGGGGTTACAGGAGGTGAATTTTTTTTCTGCTGGAAGTCAACAAGTCAGGGTGCCCACTTAGCCACACCCTCTTGATTCTTTTTTCTAAAAAAATATTTTTATTAAAAATATAGCTAACATACAGTATTATATCAGTTTCAGGGGTACACTATAGTTATTCAACATTTGTATACCTAAAGAAATGATCACCATGATAAACCCAGCAACCCTCTGACACCGTCCCACAATATTATTGACTATATTCCTTATGCTGTATCCTACATCCCCATAACTACTTTGTAACAACCAATTTGTACTTCTTAACCCCTTTCCCTTTTTTCACCCACACCCCCAACCCCCTCCCATCTGGCAACCTTCAAATTTTTTTCCATATCTATGAGTTTGTTTGTTTGTTAATTTTGTTCTTAGATTCCACATATAAATATAAATGAAATCACATTGCATCTGCCTTTCTCTATCTGACATACTCCATTCAGCATAGTACACTACAGGTCCATCCATGCTGCCACAGATGGCAAAAACCCATTCTCTTCCATGGCTGAGCAATATTCCTTTGTATATATGTACCACCCCCTCTTTATCCATTCTTCCGTCTACAGACACCCAGGCTGCCTCCACACCTTGGCCGTTGTAAACAGTACTGCAATAAACATATGGATGCACATGTCCCCTTAAAGGAGCATTTTGGGTTTCTTTAGATAAATACCCTAAAGTGGGGTTACTGGGTCCTTCATTGTCTCTTCTTACAGCCTTTGTTCTAAAGTATTTTGTCTGGTAGTTGGGTGGGGCTGGCTGCTCTTGGAGAAAGTACCTCCTGAGGTGCATGAGTTGGGTGAGGTCGGGCACCAGTGAGTCAGCAGGGCAGAGTAGCTCACCAGGCCAATCAGATTCAGATTTGGCTGGAGGGGGCGGGCTCAACATAGGAAAGATGGCGCCTGCCTGCCGGCTGCCCCGAAGCTGAACCCTTCACTGGGAAAATGTCCTCTCGTCCGCTCTCCAAAGCCACACACCTCAGTCTGCCCGACCATGTCTCTGAGGCCCTTTGAGTCACCATCCCTCCGCTGGAGACCAACGTGAGTACCTGCGAGCCAGGGAGTCTGTGTGCGGCTGTTTAAGAGGACATCTGGGTTTACTCCAGTGGTTGGAATCTTCACTGTTTTTCACAGCCAGATGTTGTGGGGGCTCCTCTTCTCGGCACCAGTAGACTGGGCTGGGGAGCGTGTTGTGGGGGGCTGGGGTCCCCTGCTTCTCTGGGGGTAACCAAGGTGGCTGAGCTATCTCTCCTAATTCACAACCACCACACACAGGTGTGGGGCCGTTCCGCATCTCTGCCCCTCCTACCAATGTTGACATGGCTTCTTTATAGTTTTAGTTATAGGGCTTCTGTTCATCTAGACTTCAGATGGTTCTCCAGGTGGATTGTAATATAATTTAGTTGTAATTTCAATGTGTTCATGGAAGGACACGGGCACAGTGTTTATCTACTCTGCCATCTTGTATCTCTCTTACCCCCTTGATTCTTATATAATATTCTGAGCCTGATGTGTTGGCTGAGACCTCGAGGGAAGGAATTGGAAGAAGGAACATGGAGAAAGAGACACCAAGTGTTGTTCTTCAGGTGTCCTGGGAAGTGAGGGAAAGTGTGTGTAATGGTTACCCACAGAAGAAGATGGTGGTGCAGTTTCTACTTGGCACCGAGAGGGGGCGGTGGTCCTCTAGTAATGCCACCATTCTGTGGGGGTAGCCATTGGGAGTGGGACCTGGTATTTGCAGAACCCCTACTATGTGCCATATATTATACTATGTTACTTTCATATGCTCTATACTTTACATTTTCCCCAGATCAAAATTCTTTCTTCTTTTTGCCTGTTTTTAAAATTAATTTATTTTACAAAATGAACTTTTTATTTTCTAACAAAATGAATTTTAAGGTAAGTGTGTTTAACCCCAGATTTACCTTACAACAAGAAAAAGAAGAGAGGAAATACTGATATAATAAAAAATTAGGGAGCAGATAAGGAAAAAAAGAGCAATGTAATAAAGAAGTTGAAAAGAAACAGTAACTTGAAATCATGGTTAGAACACTAGACATGGAATTGAAGACTGTAAGAAAGAATTTCTATCAGGTAAATTCATCTACTCTATATTATTTAGGTTTAAAACAAACCAAAAATGTTATCTTGTTCAAAATATGAATTGTGACATTTATAACTAAAATTATTAATTTATTGCAATTCTTGGCATCTAATAGATCCTCTGTGTATGTTTTTTTTTATCCCAATAAGAGGTTTAATAATTTTTAAAAAGGTTTAAAGAGTAACTGCTAAATTTTATAATATGTATGTATTTTTAAATCACAGTCAACATTCAATATTATTTTATATTAATTTCAGGTGTACAGCATAGTGGTTAGACCCTTATATAATTTAAGAAAGAGATCCCTCTGACTAGTCTAGTACCCACCTGGCACCATATGTAGTTATTACCATATTATTGACTATATTCCCTATCCTGTGCTATCTATCCCCATGACTATTTTGTGACTACCAATTTGTACTTAATCCTTTCACTTTTTCACCCAGCCCCCCAAACTCCCTCCCATCTGGTAACTATCAGTTTGTGCTCTTATCTATGAGTCTGTTTCTGTTTTGTTCCTTTATTTTTTTGTTCATTAGATTTCCACATATAAGTGAGATCACATGGTATTTGTCATTCTCTGACTTATTTCACTTTGTAATATCTTCTAGGTCTATCCATGTTGTCGCAACTGGTAAAATTTCATTTTTTATGGTTGAGTAATATTCCCTTGTATTCCATTGTATACATGTACCACATTTTTACCCAGTTGTCTATTGATGGGCACACTTAGGTTGCTTTAAAATACTTTATTCTTGTTTAATGGTCAGTATTTGATTGTAGCATTCTTTTATTCAAATTAGAACCAAATGCATTTTTATGATACCAATTTAATTAACTACATGCCTAATGAAAAGTGGGCCAAACCCTGTCATTTTAAAATAGCATTATTTTGATTTATTGAGCCAGATATGCAAAACTTGACTTAACATTGCATACTTGGAAGCACTTATTTAAGATGAAAATAAATTCTAGATGAAAAATTAAACAACTTATTTCTTGCAAATATTAATATAGGCACACGGCAAAACATGCAAAGTGTATAGCAGAACATTAATTGAAAAGTCAGATTCCATCGTCTTTGACAGTGTGAGAGGTCTGGCTATTATCACCTGTGGGGACAGAGTCCCAGAGAGCAATTTCCAGGCTCTCAGCCTCATGTGGAAAGGTGCTGGCTCGGGTAGTAAATGGCCATCAGCTGTGACTAGGTGGCCATCAGCTGTAACCAGTGAGCCATTAGCCACTGATATAGCTACCGCGGCAGCGTTGGGGCGTTGGGTGGGTGGCAGAGAAGCAGCCGGCTGATTGCAGTTAACAAGTGTAGTTAGCAAGCACGGATTGCCGGTGGTGCGGGTCGTGTGGATCCTATTTCCTGTGTCTCACCCGGCCGCGAGCGAGACTGGTGCAGGAAGACCCTGCGTTGGGGTACTGGTGGATGTTTGCTTTTGTGTCTTGACCAGCCACCATAGAGACTATAGTGGTATGCCTCCCCTCTGTGTGGCTCCGTGGGTGTTCCTTTTTGGCCTCACCACGTCACCATGCGGGGAGCGGGAGCTGAGACCCTGCATGACACCACCTTAACTGCAATCACACTTAGTATCAGTAATAATTGTGGAAATATATGAGATACTCAAATGAGAATACGGAAAGGCTATTTATCCTAGCATGTGGTAGCAAGGGAGTCACACTACCACTTGGCTTGACAGAGACTCAAAGGCAGGCAGGGGAGTAGGAAAGCTTTGTAGTGGGAAAGGAAAGCTTTAGGTGTGCTCTGACCGGAGTCTGATGGTCAGGGAAACTACAGTTGGTGGGCTACAGGGGGGGCATCCTATGTGATTGGTTAGGGGACATATTTGTCTTTTTTCTGTCGGTCCTACAAAGCTGGAAGCTGGGGTAAAATTTAGGGAAGCTGGCAGGTATTGTTCAAGTCTTGGCCATTTGGGGACGATTGTTACAGGGGTTGTTTGGCTTCCTGGATTGGTGACTGCAGATTGCGGGTCCAAGTCCTATTACTATATTCAGTCTCTCATACTGAAACCACCAACTGTTTGTATGAGGTGCAACGTGAAATAAGGACACAGCATCACTTATGAGGTGTCCTTGCCAAAAGTATTTCACCTGGACTCATCAAGCCATTATATCCAGCTGCTGGTTTATAGGAGGTTTAGGGAATGAAGAAACAGGCAAACCTGCAATGTGGGATATTGTATAAGACAATCATCCGATCTCTTCAATGCAATGTATATATATAAAAAAATGCTGTGTGTGGGGGGGATGTAGATGGACTGGGGGGACTGTTTGAGGTTAGAAGTGTCTTAAGAGACTTATATAACCTGCTGTAAGAAAAAAAGTTGTAAGAGACATTTGGGAAACAATTGTGATTTGCATATGATGTCTGGGAATGGGTGAGGATATTCGGGTGCTAATGGCATTGTGTAGGGGAATGTGTCGTGGCAGTGCCATCTCAACTCTTCAGATATGGGAACCATTTCCTTGAAATGATTCAGCAAGATATAGATGGTGCGATACGGAAAATGGTGTAGCTTTAGATCTGGATGGTGAGTTCGTGGGTTTTCATCCCAGAACAAGCAGACTAGTCTGTTTGAACTTCGAACACTAATGCTTAGAATGGAGCTATTTTGATCTATCCTCAGTGCTACTTCCTTTAAGTAACAACCAGTACAGTTTATGCCTACACAAGCAGAAAACTGACTTGAATTCCCCTTCATATTTTTACGTAAAAAAAACCATAACCTAACTACTTAGTTTTTCCCCATCCAATGCCGTGGAGATTTTTCCATATCAGGACATGGGATCTGCCTTATTCTTTTTAAGACTACATGCCAGGTATTTATTTCGATGAATGAACCATCATTTATTTAATATTGGTGACTTAGTGTTTAAATAATTTTTCTGCGCTTGAAAGCATAATCTAATTCGACTCTCAAACAGTGAAAGAGGTAGTAAAGGAAACAGGCTGGTTGCTTGCCCGGAGACACACATTGAAACCAAGCCCATGTTGTTCTAGAGCCCTGGAAGCAGTGCTACTTCTAGCACCCATCGTTTGGGACTGATTTATCTTTGGCCTCTTGGAGACTACTCTGTCACCTGGTATATAATTTTGGGGCACTTGATCAAGAGTCAAAATACCTCAACCACTGCTTGGGATCTAACAATGAATGGGTCACTTCAAATACTTATCTCTGATTTTTAGTTTCCTTTTCTCTAAATGAGGCTGCTACTTCCTCACCACCAGTAAGATAATATCTTTGAAAGATGAAGAAGCCACAGGAACCACTGCCTGGAAAGCCAAACATCTCTGTCACTGCCAGCATTAGAAAATGTGTCCCACACAATGCACTACCCTTTTTCTAATTCAGGTTTCTTGCAAGCGCATCTGGCAATGTCGTCTCTCTGTACACTAGCTGCAAGGATGTCTGAGAAAGCAACTTTGGGTTTGTAGCTTGGGGGGCAGGACCCACGAATGTAGGGGACTTCCCAAATGGACAAAGGATATTCAAATGATGCCGGGCAGCTTTAAACATAACAAATGTACTCCATGAATCTAAAAGTCTTTAAGATAATGTTGCATGCAGCCATTTTATAAGCCTATTTTGAAGAACAAATAATAGCATGGAAAAATGCCCAAAATGTGTAATATGAACAGATATAGAAAACCATACATGGAGGATGGTCTCAATGTTTTAAAGGATGTATAGGGAAAGAGCCTTGTCACACAGTCGTCCATTTGGGTCCTCTGAGAAGAAGATGCCAACATGGGCTTAGAAGTACAGAGATTTATTGGCAGGAATGCCTGTGAAGGGTAAAGGGGGTGGGTTGGGCATGCAGAGAAGCCTTCAGGCTGGAGGTAGGCCCAACTCCTGCAAAGGGAGAGCAGGAATAAGCCAGAGCCCCAAACTGCAGTGCAATTCTGAAAAAATCTCAAGCAGGCCAAAGGCTCTGAGCAAAAACTGCTCACGGGCTGGCACTCCATCTGCTGTGCTCGCTCATTGCCCAGGAGCGGCCTAAGGCATGAGTGGCTAAGGGCAGCTACAAGCTGAACTCTGTACCCACAGCAGATTCTCTTGAAGGAGATAGAATAGCACATCTTCCCGGCCACCATGATCTGTTGATAAAATGAAGGGTGATTCTCGAGCTGTGTCTGCACACAAGAAGTGTTGTATAGCAAACAATGGTTATTAAAACTGCCCAAGTAACTTGTTTGCTGGTCTTTTGAATTCCTTATTACCGGGAAATGTCACACACGTATACAAGGTACATAAATTACAAATGTGCAGATAATCACACACCGAACATCCAGGTAGCCAACGCTTGGGTGGAGAACCGAGCACTGCCCCCCCCCCCCCCCCGCCCCGCGCCACCGCCTGTCCCCGAGCCCCATCCAGTCCCCTTTTACAGGCACATGGAAGCCCCCTACGCGGCTTCCTGACTTTAGAGCAGTTGCTTTGCGTTCTCCTGACCAGCTTTACCCACTACGTTTGCTCTCGTCTTCCTTTTACCACTTTTAAAACTTCCGTTTGTAACTTGGTTATCCGGAAAATTTCTCTTAAAAGAGAATGAGGAGGTTGCTGAAAACACTGTTTTCTTTTCTACCTTTCTACAGTTTGAGTTCTAAGTTTTGGTGCTTTAGAAAATGACAGTCATCTGGAAAATCGTTTATGTGGAGAATTTCATTTTTATGATTCCGATTTTAATTAACTCATATTTTACACCCTTATATCCACTGAGGGTTTCTTCTTTTATCAGACGTGTTCCCACAGTCCCTGAATATAGGTTCTGTGGGTTTTAAAGCTCCATAGGTAACTTAGGGACCTTTTAGAATAAGCCAGGTCCTAAAATATCATACCAAAAGAAAACTGGAGGTTATCTGGTCCCAGCATTGCAAACTAGGAATAAGGAAACTGAGGCCTGCGGAGAGCAAGTGGCCTGCTCAGGGTCTCGGAGCCCTGTGCTAGGAGACGTGCCCTCCCCGACGGTGTGACTGCAGCTTGGGGCAGGCCGGTGGACCCCTGGAGGCCAGGGTAGAGCCTCCCCACCCCTTGTTAACACTTGTACCCCAAGACAAAAAGAAGTGTAAGAGATGTGGGATTGTTGACAAGGGTGAATGAATCTCTTTGGTCTTATGTATCACATCAGAGATTCTCAAACTAGTTTTACGGCACAGCCATGAGCGACTAGGCGGGGTGAAAAGGTATGTTGTCGAGAGGAAGCAGTAATGACAGCAGTTATATGGTTCTTACTATGTGCCAAGCACTCTCCTAAGTGCTTCATGTATATTAACTTGCAGTCCTATTTGGTAGGCACTATTACCCTCATTTACAGATGGGGAAACTGAGGCAAAGAGTAGTTGACTAACTTGCTTAAGGTCATACAGCTGATCAGTGGGCAGTGCCAGCGTCTGTGCTCTTCTTTCCTAGCATGCCTGCTGAGGGGGTTGAGAAGGTGGCCATCTTCAACGCAGCCCTGGGAGACTGAGCCAGGCCTGGGAGGAGGACCAGTGTGTGGAGAAGCAGGTGGACGCGCTGATCCAGCAAAGGGAGTGGGAGCCAGAGGAAAGGAAAACCAAGCAGGACCTGGAGTCTCTCTTTGAACTCAGCTAGTGCTAGTGAGGACCATGGGCTCTGAAGTCACACTTAGCTGTGGGGCATCCTTAGAGGGCAGCTGCCTTCTAGTCTCCTTATGCCCTGTCCTGAAGGCATATGAGCCCTCAGGGCAGTTTCTGTGCTGGCTGGCTAATGACAGGACTAGAGGCCTGAGATAACCAGCCTTGCCAATGTCTATCTACTTCCAGCGTGGAGGCAGGATTGGCATCAGCCATCAGGGAAGGGCCAGAGAGGAGTGTGGGACCTTTACTACACTGTGACCCCATGCACTAGTAGTTGTGGCCCAATGTACAGACAGAGAGACACATCTGTTCAGTTAGGACAATGACGCCATTACTTGAAATGTCAACTTGCAAGAGGTGCTCTGCTTTTGGACCTCACCAAGCGTGATGCCCTCTTCCTTTCCACCATTCCAGCCCTCGCTCCCCAGAGACAGTAAGGAAATGGAGGCGATTCATTTCCAGAGTGAACCACTGACAGAGACGTAAGTTACTTTAAAATCTTAAGGAATTATTTGCAAGAAAATTTTCTTATAATTTAACTAGAATGGACTTCTAGAAATAGACATGTAGTTCGTTGCCTAGTGGAATAGACGTCTTTTTTCAAATATTTTGTTAACAAAGCTGCAATTTTCAAGTGTCCTGCTCAAGTCAGGATCTGTGCTGGGGGGAGAATCTCCTGAGAGGCCCCTCTTAGCCATGTCTGCCTGAGATGAATAGGCAGCCTTGCCCACGTAGTGGTACAAGTATCTGACCAATACCAAATTCCCAGGGACGGGGTGGTTCAATGGGCACTTCTGTGTGGAGGCAGGTTCCCTTGGATTTGTTCTTAGCTGTAGGCTTTTGCAGAGAGAGCCACGTCAAAGAAAGAGTATCTAGGGAGCCGTTTTCATGGCCTCACAGATGAGCCCTGAGGACAAGTGAGAAAGAAGCTGATTCCATATACATGGAATCCCAGTACCCGCTTGTGACTTTGGTGGGGAACGGAATCATCACGAACACCGTCCTATTTGTGGGCAAGAGAGTGTGTCTCACTGTTCAGGGTCAGTGGTCGGCAGCAACACCGTGTGCAGAAGCCACAGAAGCAGCGGCAGTGCAAACCTTGGCTGGTTCCTGACTCTCACACCCCAGGAGGCTGGGGGGAACAAGCAAAGCAACCTCAGGAATTCTCAGGCAACTTACGTGGAATAGGGCGTCCCCAGGAGAGGGCTGGCCCGCCTGTCTGGAAAGCAGACAGTCAGGAGTAGGTCTACATGACAACTCTACACAATGTCCTGTGAGCCTGAACTCAGAGCAGGGCATGTGCTCACCCGACGGTAGGAGACAGGCAGCCTGATTCCCTGAGTCCCAGCAGCTGTCTTTTAAAGGCTTTGCACAGTTAAGCCTTACAGTGAACCCTGAGGATGAACCCAAGGTATGTTAGGGGGACATGATGCCTGGTGTCAATCACCTGAAAGACCATCAGAAACAAGCCCAAGGAGAGAAGTTCACAGAGGGAGACGACGGCTCAGTGCGGGAAGAGCTTCCCAGTCAACACACCTGTTCCACGGTGCGGAGGCGCTGAGCCCCCAGGCGGGGCGATGGCTGGTCTGTGGATTGTCTGGGCCACCTGGTTCCTGATAGGACGCCCCTCACCCCAGTCGCATTCCCGGCTGGGATTCCAGGTGGCAGCTCCTCATCTACACATGGAACTAGTCTGGGGGAATCACAAAGGCTCCTTGGACCCCTTCTCCAGATGTCCCTCCGTAACTCTTTTTTGTTTGGCAGCCCCTCACCCTGGATGGGGGGAGGGTGTCGCTCTTCTACTTGTTCTCTGGGCTCCCCAAGTCTTCAGGGCAGGACTGCTTTCATCAAAGGGAACCCAGGATGTGGCAGAGTTCATTATCTCCTCTGCACTGACTTTTGGGAATATGTGTTTGGGTCCCTCAGGATGAGCCCTGCTGGGAGGAGGCTGAGAACAGAGCCCAGGGTGGCCGATGAATGGCTACTTCTTTAAAATGACAACTAAAATGACTTCTTAATGAAAGCCTAATGACCCTACTCAGTAGTAGGACGAACAGCAGTAAAAGGGATTGTTTTTACCAAGGCTGCTTCCTTAGTGGGAATTCTGATCTAGCTTAGGCTGTGTGTATTGAGTAAACCATTTAAATTTTCTTTGCTGCCTGAAGCATTAAGGTATTGTCCCAAGTACAGAAATCCCTTCTAGATGCCAGAATTTATTCTTTTTCTCAAGCCAAGGAACTCACTGTTAAAAGGGTTCTGCCTCTGAATCGCTGTGACCTTGACAGGCACCCAAGTTCTTTGGGTCTCAGTTTTTTCTATCTCGAAAGATAGGGTTTGGGGAAAGGGAATGTGGAAGACTCCCCGAGGTGAGCAGTCAGTGTCGTAAGGAGTCCTTGGCCACATGGAAGGAGCCCATGACCAAGCCGATCCTGCTCGGGCTTTGGGTCGGGAGGCTGGTACTCCATGGGATGGCTAGTGATGGCTTGGGAGCTGGGGTCATAGGGAAGGTTTCTCAGAGGTGTAGCTGGGTCTCGGAGTGTGGTCTGGCCAAGCGGAGTAGGGTCTGCCTCCAGCGGGCCCTGTCTTGGCACTAGAGCAATAGACCAGGGCTGGCACTCCACCTCCAGCACCTTCTCCCCAAGGCCTCGTTGCAACAGGGCTAGGCTTCTACCCCACTGGCTAATTTTGTCCCAAGGTCCAGTGGGCTGAATGGGAGTCTGGTGTTGACTCCTGTACTTTTTTATGACTTAGGCAAAATTTTGTAAAAATAAAAACACTTCCCTGCCCAGGTTATACTGACCAGCAAAAAATTATATCTGACTCATGATACATTTTGAATCAAACATATCCTTCTGAACTCATAACAGTATGACTCGAGCTTCAATTTTTAATTTTGTTTGGAATTGCTTTTTTTTAAAAAATTAAAGTTTATTAGGGTGAGAATTGTTAGTAAAGTTACATAGATTTCAGGTGTACAATTCTTTATTACATCATCTATATCTCACATTGTGTGTTCACCACCCAGAGTCAGTTCTCCTATCGCCATATATTTGATCCCTTTTACCTTTGATCCCTTTTACCTCCCCCCACCCCCCTTACCCTCTGGTAACCACTAAACTGTTTTCTGTGTCTCTGAGTTTATGTTTATTTGTTTATCTTGTTCTTTTGTTTTCAGTTTTATATACCACATAGTGAAATCATATGGTTCTCGACTTTTTCTGTCTTATTTCGCTCAGCATAATAATCTCAAGATCCATCCATGTTGTCGCAAATGGTCCTATTTCATCTTTTCTTATGGCAGAATAGTATTCCATTGTGTATATGTACCACAACTTTATCCAATCATCGATCAAAGAATACTTTGATTGTTTCCATGTCTTGGCCACTATAAATAAAGCTGCAGTGAACATTGGAGCACATATATCTTTATGGATAAATGTTTTCAGATTTTTTTGGGTAGATAATCAGGAGAGGGACTGCTGGGTCATATGGTAATTCTATTCTTAATTTTTTGAGGAACTCCACACTGCCTTCCACAGAGGCTGCACCAATTTGTATTCTCACCAACAGTGTATGAGGGTTTATTTTTCTCCATATCCTTTTCAATGTGTGTTATTTGTCGTTGATGATAGCCATTCTAACTGGTGTGAGGTGATTTCTCATTGTAGTTTTTACTTGCATTTCTCTGATGATTAGTGATGTTGAACATTTTTTCATATGTCTGTTGGCCATTTGTATGTCTTTGGAGAAATGTTTATTCAGGTCCTCTGCCCATTTTTTAATTGGATTGTTTGTTTTTTTGTTGTTGAGTTGTATGAGTTCCTTATATATTTTGGATATTAGCCCCTTATTGGAGGCATTATTTGCAAAAATCTTCTCCCATTCGGTTGATTGCCTCTTTATTTTGTCAACGGTTTCTTTTGCTATGCAGAAGCTTTTTAGTGAAACTGGATTTTTAAATCCCAGAGATAATATATGCTTATTGTAGAGAATTCAAACAACACAGAAGAATATAACATGACAAGGGAAGCCCCCTTTGTTTCCAGAACCTTTTAGTACACTCCTCTGCCAACATGGTTGCTGTAAGGGTTTGATGAGTACCTGCCCAGATATTTCTCAGTGTATTTACATGCATATAGTTTTTTAACATTACATGGGATCATACTGTATATATTGTATTACTTGCTCTTTAAAAAAAAGTAAAGCAAAACTAAGTTTATGTGAACTCACTGCAGTAAGAGAGACGCTCACCTTAATAAGTCTTATCAGTGTCTCAGAAAGGGAAAGTCAGAAGTTGGATCATTGTAAAGCTTTGGATGTAGGCTCAAGCAGTGTAAGGCAAACAGGAAACTAAGATTGGCTAAGTTCATGGTACAATCGTTTAGGATCGGTAGCAAGGAAAGGGTCTTGAAGTAAGTCTTGATAAATAGTTAATTGTTTGCAACTGACTTGAATAAATTGACTTGTAGGAATTTTCTTTATTTTCACAATTTTGGGCCCTTTTTATTTCTTTGTGTAGATCCAAGTTTCCATCTGGTATCATATTCCTTCAGCCTGAAGAATTTTCTTTAATATTTCTTATATTAAGGTCTGATGACAATGACTTTTCTCAGCTTTTGGGGTTATAAAAAAGCCCTTCAATTTTTTTTTTTTAAAGAAAACATTCAAATGAATTTTACTGTTGCATTTTCTTTGTAGTAATTTTAAAGCCAGCTACAGTTTATTAGGCTACCTCTGTGGGTAACTTATTTATTAATGACATAGCTACGTCTTTTTACAGCGTTCCATGGACGTAGTTATTTTAAAGCAGAGAATAATTATTCTTGTCTGTGATTTTCTATGTCTTTTTTTAAATTGAGGTGAAAATCACATAACATAAAACCATTTTAGAGTTATAATTCAGTGGCATTTAGTATATTCACAATGTGTGTAACCATCACCTCTGTCTATTTCCAAAACATTTTCATCATCCCCAGCAGTCACGCTGCATTCCCCCTCTCTCCAGCCTGTGGCAACCACTAATCTGATTTTTATCTCTACTTATGTACCTAGTTTGGATAGTTCGTATAAATGGAATCGTACAATATGTGGCATTTTGTGTCTGACTTCTTTCACTCAGCATAATGATTTTTGAGTTCATCCGCATTGTAGCATCTATTGTACTTAATTCCTTTTATGGACGAATAATGTTCAGTGGTATGGATATAGCACATGTTATTCATCAGTTCATCCAGTGATGGACACTTGGATTATTTACACCTTTTGGCTACTGTGAATAGGGCTGCTATGCACATTCTTTTCCAGGTATTTATTTGAGTACCTGTTTTCGATACTTTCGGGTATATATCTCCCGGTAGAATTGCTGGTCAAATGGTAATTCTGTGTTTAACTTTTTGATGAACCTCACCTTCATTTTTGAAAGGTGTTTTCATTGTTATAAAATTCTGGGTGGACAGGTTCCCCCTGCCCCAAGTACTTTAAAGATGCCATTTCATTGTCTTCTGAGTTGTCTGGGTTTCTTGATATATGGCTTCTTTAATTTTAGGAAATTCTTGATCATTGGTGCAAATATTTCTTCTGTTCTCTTTTCCTTTTACAATCCAATTATGCTAGACTATTATTATTCCACAACCTTTGTTGTTGTTTTTTTTGGTAATTTTCCCCATTCTCTTTGTGTTTTAATTCATATAATTTCTAGGTTTTTTATTTTTCAATTACAGTTGACATACAGTTAGTTTTAGGTGTTCAACATAATGATTAGACATTTGCATAACTTACAAGGTGATCACCCTGATAATTAGACATTTGCATAACTTACAAGGTGATCACCCTGATAAGTCTAGTACCCATCTAACACCCCACATAGTTATTGCAATATTATTGACCGTATTCCCTATGCTGTACTTGACATGAGTGGTTTTATAACTGGCAATTTGTACATCTTAGTCCCTTTCCCCTTTTTCATCCATTCCCCCAACCCGCTCCCCCATCTGGCAACCATCAAAATGTTCTCTGTATCTATGAGTTTGTTTCTGCTTTGTTTGTTCATTTATTTTTTTTATATTCCACAAATAAGTGAAATCATATGGTATTTGTCTATCTGTCTGACTTATTTCACTTAGCATAATACCCTGTAGTTTCCATTCATGTTGTCATATGTGGCAAGATTTCCTTCTTTTTTTTTATCGCTGAGTAATATTCTACTGTATATATGTACCACATCTTCTTTAGCCACTTGTCTATTGATGGACACTTAGGTTGCTTCCATATCTTGGCTATTATAAATAACACTGCAATGAACATAGGGGGTGCATATATTTTTTTGAATTGTGTTTTGGATTTCTTCAAATAAATATTCAAAAGTGGGATTGCTGGGTGATATAGTAGTTCTGTTTTTAATTTTTTGAGGAACCTCCATACTGTTTTTCATAGTGGCTACACCAATTTGTAATCCCAACAAGTGTGCAAAGGTTCCCTTTTTTCCACATCCTCACCAACACTTGTTTGTTGATTTCTTGATGATAGCCACTCTGACAGGTGTGAGGTAACATCTCATTGTGGTTTTTATTTGCATTTTCCTGATGATTAGTGACGTTGAGCACTGAGATCATGTCTATCGATCTGTGCTTTGAGCACATCAATTCTTTCCTCAGCTGTGTATAGTTTGCTGATGAGCCCATCAAAGTAATTTGTCATCTCCAACATTATGTTTGTTGTATCTAGTATTTCCATTTGACTCTTTCATAGTTTCCCTCTCCCTGCTGAAACTTCCCAGCTGTTCAGGTCGGTTGTCCACCTTTTCCATTGGATCATTTAACATATTAATCATAGTAATTTTAAAATCTCTGATAGTTCCAAAATCTGGGTCATGTCTGAGTATGGTTCCGACAATTGCTTTATTTTTTGACAATAGGTTCTTTTATCTTGCTTTGTAAATGTGTCTTGACATTTAAAAAAAATGCTGGTCACCATCTTAGAAGAATAGAAGGGTAGTATTTATGCCCAGAAAAGGTCATGCCTCTTCTGTCAGGTTGTTTGGTGTGGAGGATGGAGTCAGTCTCGTCACGAGAGGAGTTAGGTTTTGATTTCTTTGGTGATGTTGTTACCTCAGTGCATCACAGACTTCAGACCCTTGATTGTGGGCTGCTGTTAACTTATGCTGAGAGTGGGGTCTGGGTGCCAATGGGGCCGGGTTGCCAGAGGGTTTTTCCCAGTGATCCTGCTGCACCATCGGCTTTCAGAAGTCCCCTCACACCCGTGCCACAAAGAGGGTATCTCTCCATGCTCTTGCCTCTCCTTCAGCAGTAGTCTGCGATTGCTTATTCCGTGCTGCCAGGCTCCTGTGGGGAGTGACAGGGGTTTTCTGACATCACCAAATGTTCCTAAGTGGACCTTTCAGGTGCCGTTCATTGCTTGTATTCCTTGCACATCTGCATGTGCTAGGCACAAGGGAGCAAAGGTGAATCAGACATGGTCCCTGTCCCGCGGAGCTCAGTCTTGTGGGGAGACGGGCACACCAAGCGGCCACATCCATGCCTGAGCGCCACGGGAGAGTCTGGTGAGACAGCTCCTGAGCCCGTGGCTTCTCTGCGTGACAGAGGCCTTCTGTGGGGCCACCGCGCCCCGGGTTTAGAATGCTTTATCCCTTTCCTCTGCTGAGCATGGAGGATTATTCCAATTTAGGGATCTTCCTGCTGTCCTGTTTATGCTGGACAAGGGACAAGGCCCCAAGGGACACAGTCAGGATTGCTGAGTGCTTCTGGGCAGAGGGTCTGTCACAAGACAGCTCAGCAGCAGAAGGTGGGGCGGGAAGCTCCTGGAACCAACGGCCAACGTGGGCAAGTGTTGCCGCCCATCTGTGCAGAGCGAGCCCCTCTTTGGCAGCACCATTGGAGGTGGTGGGTGCTATGGCGGTTGGGGAAACGTGGACATGGGGTGAGATGGCGAATTTCTTGGCTGAGGATGGGGATTCCTGTGAGTTGGCAAACTCTTACTCAAAATATAATCAGCCATCCTTAGCATGAATCAACTTAAAAAATATATTTAACACAGCACCTTCCTTTTAAGATAAGTACTCAGGAGACTAAGATCCCAAGGGACCATGCTTCACCCTAACAGGCATTCTCTGCCGAACGCTGAGGTCAAATTCTTTTCCCCCAAATGTGCCCATGCAGTTCAGAGATCAGCTGTAGGGTTGGGAACATGTTGTCACATGCATACCACCCCTACAAAGCAGGAAACTAGTTCAGATGTCGGCATTTGGTGTTGAGTCTTGGGGTTTTTTTGCTGGGCAAACAATTTTCTAAGGACAAAGAATTGGATTTGTTGAAAGGTTTTCTAATAGAAATGTTCGAAAATGGGGCAGGATATCTTGGGAGGTACCGAGGTTTCTGTCTCTGTAAAGACTTAGATGGGGTTCAAACACTGCATGGAAAGAATAGTTTATATAGTTTAGATAGTTTAGAAATTAATAAGTTTCTTTGAGCTTCCCCAAACAACTCAATTTAGATCTAAAATTAAAATACTATACACCGCCTCCAGAGGGCAGTCTAATTTTCCCACTGTTGGGAAGCAAACACCTTCATGGCCCTTTGTTGAGGTCAGGAACAATTCTCTACCTGACACACAGCAGAATTATTGTCCTGGGAGGCACCTCCTGAAATAACTAACCAGGAATATTTGTTCATCTGGTAAAACAGTATCCTTATCAAATAATATATACGAATAAAAACTGCTGTGTTTGCTGTTACACAGAAAAAAAGATATCTGCCTCCTAGAAATTTGTGTTCTAAAACAAACTCTTTTGAAAACTAAAACACTTACAATTTTTTGCAAATTTCAAATTTTTCAATTTCAAGCTCCAGAAAGCAGCTTTTGGGTTTAGGCGTCTGAGCGACTGAGCATGCCCTCACAGCTGTGGGGGGCGTGTTCCGAGCCTCCCCATCTTGGGTCTCTCTCTTCTCCTCTCGCTTGCCTGCCTTGACCATGGACTCGCAGAGTTGGGGACTTGCAGGTAACACTGGGCCAGGGGAACGGCTGTCACTCATTTCCTCTAGACTGAGCCTGCCGAGTTGCCGGGGTAATACATCATCCAATCAGCTTTTTGATGGAGTGCTGACAGCGCACCATGTTCTTTTCTGAGTGCTGAGGATGCAAGGGCCCTGCCTTTAGGATGCTGACAGCAATCTGGTGCTGGTGACGCTGGGAGGGTCGGTCACCTTCCTACACAGAGTCATGGGGGACACTCAGCCACGCTGTGGTGTTTTTCTCTTGAGGTTGTGGAAGAATGTCTTCAGATAAAACTTCAATGTCGGCTGTCCAATCAGGATATTAGGAGACATGGAGAAAAGCAAGCAGATGCACAACTGAAGGTGTCTGCTTTTCTCCTCTAGGTGGGAGACACTGCATCAGGAGCTGAATAGGGCCTCAGCCCAGACCCAGGTCCTGGGATAGGATATGGAGCCACTGACATCTGTGTCAAAGGACCTGGGAACCAATCTGGGCCAGACCCTTCAAGAAGGAGGAGGATCGTAGGGAAAGGGGGCTATCTTTTGTGAATGGGGTCCAGACATCCGCAGCAGTGTACCTGGCCTTAAAGAGCGAGTAGACTAAGCTTCTGCTAGGCGAGGGATTGACTGGTACCACGGTGCAAAGGAATATGTGTGAGATGGAGCTTCATGGGGTGGGGGGACTTTAGGTTGGTAGATGGGGTGTCATGGCGCTGAGGGGGGTTTAGCTTTCTTCTGCTTGTTACAAAAAGTCACTTGAAGCACTCAGTGAATCATCACTAGGCCCCAGGATCAAAGCTTTGGGAGGGAGGAACTAGAAATACAAAGATGAGCAACTCATAGTCTCTGCCCTAGCCCGTTGGGTGGGACAGATGTTATCAAACGTGACAATTGCTACACTAGGGCCGTGAACTATTTATCACCTAAATCCCTCTCACTTCATAAATCTAATGCCCTGCAGGAGAGAGGAACTTCCAGGGCAGGTCCAGCAAAGCTTCACAGAAGAAGTGACATTTGAGTTAAAACTTGAAGACAGGCAAATTGGGCCAAGTAGAGAGGTGGAGATGGGTGAGTGGAGCCACTGGTAGGCGGATCTCATGGCACGAGGGGCAGGGTGCCTGTAAGAGTTCTGTCCAGAGAGCTGGCACGAGGGCCCAGAAGAGAGGGGTAGAGGATGAAGCAAGAGGAAACAAGTTTCGCCAAGTGCGTTCTATAGCAAATCATTTAGGAAACAATTGCAGTTTCAAAGTGAGCAAAGCAGGACCAGACTTTTTGGGAGTAATTCCCAATGGATTGGAAGTGAGTGGCACCGTGTCAGAGGGAGAAACCAGTTAGAGCTACTGGTGAAGACACAAATAAATTGAGTGTTCCTAATAATGACACTTCAGGGCTGAGTTGTTTTTATGAATGTAATTCCTTATGGATTCAGTGGGGCTGGCCAACTTTTTCCTCTCTCCCCAGTTTTCTGGCAGCCTTTCTCCTTCTGGCCTTTTCCTCTATTTTCTCTTAAAATTTTCTGCTACACAAGCACTAAATCCTTGTATATCCTGAGAAATCCTGCTTCCATCCCATTAAAATATATAGTGTTTTTACTGTCAAAATAGTTGCTCATTATATTCTTGATTTTCTTGTTTCAGGAAAGACTTTTAGATTCCTATGTCATTGTTGTCATTTACTTTTTTGGTGATGAGATTTCAATTATTTATGCAGAGGGCTGTGACTATGGACTCGAAAGGTTTCTGCATTCTGCAGTTTGTGATTCTTCTTTGTGGTTTGACATGTAGTTTTGGACTTCTTTTTAAAAAGCATTGTGTGCATATGGTCAAAATGCAAGCATTGTGAGGAACACCGGTTAAGGTCAAGCTTCCCTCGCGGACTCTGGGCACTCAGCCCCCATTGCTATCCTCTTCCCCCGAGGCAGCCATGGCACAGCGAGAATTGGTTACATTTCCAGGGAATTATTCCAGAGAGAGTACCTGCAATAGCAACAAGCGGATGTGTGCCCTAATTCCTTGGTTACTTAACTTTTATTGTTTTGATTTGCTCTGTTTCCTGGCGCCTGTCCTGTCTCCACACCTGAATGGAACCTCTGGACATCACACTCCAGGAGGTCACACAAAGGTGAGCTCCTTTTGTGGGGCAGCGCGTGGTGGAGGGGGGAGCTCAGGCAGGCTTCCCAGTAAAAGCAAGTTTCAGATAGGCCTTCACTTATGGGCAGAGCTCAGTAGGAGGACAGGAAATGAGGGGCGGATAGATTCCCTCTCTTCAGTCTCTTTAGAGAGCCTGTCTTCGCGTGTGGCAGGTTGCACTGGGTTGCTATTTATCACCTAAATCCCTCTCACTCATAAATCAAGCTCAATCCTAGTTGATGGTAGAGATTTGGGTTAGAGAAGTACTTCTTTCTTAGGGACCTCACTGGTTCCTAAGTGGACCTTTCAGGTGCCGTTCATTGCGTGTATTCCTTGCACATCTGCATGTTCTAGGCACAGGGGAACAAAGGTGAATCAGACATGGTCCCTGTCCCGCGGAGCTCAGTCTTGTGGGGAGACGGGCACGCCAAGCGGCCACATCCATGCCTGAGCGCCACGGGAGAGTCTGGTGAGACAGCTCCTGAGCCCGTGGCTTCTCTGTGTGACAGAGGCCTTCTGTGGGGCCACCGCGCCCCGGGTTTAGAATGCTTTATCCCTTTCCTCTGCTGAGCATGGAGGATTATTCCAATTCAGGGATCTTCCTGCTGTCCTGTTTATGCTGGACAAGGGACAAGGCCCCAAGGGACACAGTCAGGATTGCTGAGTGCTTCTGGGCAGAGGGTCTGTCACAAGACAGCTCAGTAGCAGAAGGTGGGGTGGGAAGCTCCTGGAACCAACGGCCAACGTGGGCAAGTGTTGCCGCCCATCAGTGCAGAGCGAGCGCCTCTTTGGAAGCACCATTGGAGGTGGTGGGTGCTATGGCGGTTGGGGAAACGTGGACATGGGGTGACATGGCGAATTGCTTGGCCGAGGATGGGGAGTCCTGTGAGTCTTGGTCAAATGTTCCCCCTTTGAGACTGGCCTGTCTGCTTTGATGCCTGGGGGAGTATCCTCCAGGGACACACCAACCTTATGGGCTTGTGTCTTTTCTGCTCTTTGTAAAAGTCACTGCAGAGACCCCAAAGAATAAGGAGCATCACAAGGGGATGCTGAACATGGGGGCAGAAAATTACTTGAGTCTGCCTGAGCCCAATTTAGAAGTTTTCCCAGGGGAGCTCAAACCTCCTGGATCACGAGCGGAACGAGCAGGATGGGCTTGGTGCCCAGACAAGGACCGGGCAAGGCTTGGTGAGGGGCAGGCCAGTGCGCGTAGAAAAGCCAGGAGGGAGCCCAGCTCTAAGGATGGCGGGGCTGTAGCGGGTAGAAGGGAGAAAGCAGGAGCATTAATGTTGGCAGACAGGAATAGGGCGAGTCTAAGGGTTTCACGGTGACGAGGGGACTTATACAACGCAATCACGCTTGTGTTTCCTAAAAGCTCATGTGAGCATAGGGCTACTGTTTGTCTATTTCAGAGCTCAAAACTGCCCCTCCCCGCCCCTCCCCACTTCTCCCTTCTCTTTCTGGCCTCAGTATCAGTAAACATCATTTTGAAAGGCCGCACGTGATGTGCCGTTTGTGTTGGAGCAGCTGAGTGCAATGCAGGAGACTCACTAGTAGATGAGCTATGATGGTCGCAGCAGCGATGGGGTCCGTGGTGACTCTCCCCAGTTGGGGCAGCAGGCTCCCCTCTGGGACAGTCACTCTGCCATCAGCAATGGGAGTCGGAAGAGACCTGAGCCAACAGCTCCTGTAAGCCCTCTCTTTGCTCTTGAGCCCGTGCTGTGGGCTCAGTGCCCGGGGCACACAGCGTCAGTAAGGGCAGAGACCTTCAGGAAACCACCAAGGATCAGGGCAATGAGAAAGCTGCACAAGAGAAGCAGCTTCTATCAGACAGCAGGGTTAACTGAGAGCTGAAAAGAATGGGGAGAAAATGGAAGCCGAGGTCAGGGACTGCCATTTCTGTGATACCCATTCCAGGGTCTCCAACTGGACTGCCAGCCCTGGAGCTGTGGGCGGAGGGTTCAGAGCATCCCTCAGTTCTCTCTCTCCTCCCACCTGCCTGCCTGGAACGTGGACTCGCAGAGTTGGGTATTTTCAGGTTATATTGGGCCAGGGTGTCACTCATTGCCTCCGAACTGAGCCTGCTCTGTTGCCCTGGTAATCCATCATCCAATCAACTTTTTGATGGAATGCTGACAGTGTGCCAGATTATTTTCTGAGTGCTCAAGATACAAGGGTATTGAATCAGACATGGACCCTGCCCTTGAGATGCTGACAGCCATTTGCCATCGCTGCTGCTCGGAGGGTCCGTTCACCTTCACACGTAGTCATGGGAACACGACTTCTGCGGAGACGAGAACACGCCCTTCCTGTAGCACTGAGCTCCCAGCACATCAGTTACGCCGTCGTCTTCCCCCGCCGTCCTCCCATCACCCCCACTATCCCTGGGTTTTTCGCTTCCAGGTGGTTTAAGAGATCCACATGTGGCTTCTCTCCCCATAAATGGACATTAGGATGTAATCCTGACACACCCCTTCCTCAATCCTCTACACAAACCATGGCCCTAATGGACAGTCAAGTGACAACGATCCATTCAGAGATCATCTGTGTTGGGAATTAGATCATCTGTGTTGGGAATTAGTCACAGTTTTAAAAACAAACTGACTTCTTGGGTGCTTTCTCCCAAATACTGTTGGTGTATTTTCAGAGAAGTGAGACTAATTTTACTACGGAAAATACTGGCTGTAAGAAAGAGAAACAAAAGTTGTGATATGGAAGAAGTAGGAGTGTGGGAGTCAGTGCACCTACATTCTAGTCCTGATTCTGACGTGAGCTGGCTCACAGACCTTTGTACTGAGAATAATTTTCATCATCTGTAAGCTTGTGGCTATGGACACATGTATGACATCTGACAAGTTAGCAAACTTGCCACCATGCGCTTACATTGGCAGCACTGCACAAACAGCTCGGTAAGGTTTCATAACCTTGTATATCAGTGTCTCACAGCTGTGTTTGTGTTGACTTGTAGCGGTGTCTTGCTGACTGGCGTTCATTATTGTTGCGTGTTTTTATGTGCTGTTGTAAGAATGTCTGAGCTTGAATTAGAACAACATGAACAAACATTAAGTTTCTTGTTAAACTTGTCAAGAGTGGAAGTGAAATCAGGGACACGTTAGTACAAATTTATGGGGATAATGTCATGAAGAAAATGGCAGTGTACAAATGGATTAAATGTTTTTCTGAGGGGAGAGAACACGTCACTGATGAAGAGAGGTCAGGGCAGCCAGTAATGAGCAGAACTGACGAAAACATTGCAAAAATTCCTCAAATTGTGCATCAAAATTGTCGGCTGACTGTGAGAAGAACAGCAGACCATGTAAACATCAATAGAAAAACAGTTAGGAAAATCTTAACTGAAAATCTTGGCATGAGAAAGGTGTGTGCAAAAATGGTCCCAAAGGGGCTCACCGATGAACAAAAGCAAAGGAGAGTCGAAGTTTGCCAAGACCTTTTGGAGAGGCAAGATGATGTTTTGGTCCATGTTATCACTGGTGATGAAACATGGGTGTACCAGTACAACCCTGAAACAAAGCGTCAAAGTGCACAATGGAAGTCAGGCAAAGACCAAAAGTTTCATCAGTCCAAAGCAAGAGTCAAAACGATGTTGCTAAATCTTTTTTGATATCAGAGGGATTATTCATGATGAATTTGTACCACCTGGACAAGCAGTTAACCAAGTTTACTATTTGGAAATGCTAAAAAGGCTGCGTGAAAAAGTTAGACAACCTGAACTTTTCACCAACAATTCATGGCTCTTGCATCACGACAATGCACCAGCTCACAGGGCACTGTCTGTGAGGGAGTTTTTAGCCAATAAACAAATAACTGTATTGGAACACCCTCCCTACCCACCTGATCTGCCCCCCAATGACTTCTTTCTTTACCCAAAGATAAAGGACATATTAAAAGAAAGACATTTTGATGACATTCAGGACATCAAGGGTAATATGACGACAGCTCTGATGGCCATTCCAGAAAAAGAGTTCCAAAATTGCTTTGAAGGGTGGACTAGGTGCTGGCATCGGTGCATAGCTTCCCAAGGGGAGTACTTCGAAGGTGACGGTAGTGATATTCGGCAGTGAGGTATGTAGCACTTTTTCTAGGATGAGTTCGCGAACTTAATTGTCAACCCTTGATATATGTTGTTTATGGACTCAGTGTAGTTTAAAATGATGTGTGGGAATTATCCGGGATTTAGTGGTTACCCTCGGGGAGGGAAGGACTGGGCTAGGGGAGGGGCACACAGTTCTTAGGGACTCATTCTGCTGTGTGACAGGACTAGGTGGTATCATAGAGCAGGGGTATCTTGTTCTTGAAAAGAATGGGTGAAAACCTAAGCCAAGGGGTGGATTGTTTAAGTGTATTACGTCTTGGACTATGAGTTCAGTTTTAACAGGTTTTTTTTTAATCTGTGGGACCCTGTGAGGCCTGGTGTATGGAATTGCCTTGTACAGAGATGTTTCATGTGCTTCTGCAAGGCCATCAGACTCAATGTCAATTTTTTTGAGTTCGGCAAATATGAGGATAATGTATATTCAATCTCCAAAGCCTCTGAGAATTCTCTGGGGAGACTGTCCTGCCCCGGACCCAGGCTAAGGTAGACAGGCCCTTATCTTCTAATTACGCTTTATCTGAGAGTGCGTATTGCTTTTAGAGGCCCAACTGTCCGTCTGTGTGAGGAGTGTCTTAGTTCCCACACCCCCTCACAAGCCCTAAGGTGTCTGTCTCCGCCCCCTGTGTGGGCATCAGGCCAAGCCTCCTGACTCACCAGCCCGTCCTTCCACACCCTCCCCCCGTAGGCAGCTGCAGCAGCTGCTTGTGTTCCCAGCTCTGAGTTCTGTTCCCTTGGGGTTCTGGCCCCTGGGGCTTTCCCTTACCTTCCTGCATTTTCGGCTCCACATTAAAAATAGGTTTTATACATTGTACCCAACATCTTCTCCGTGTTTTGTTGCAGGAAGCTCCTTAGGTGATCCTATCTGCCCTCAGGCCGGAACAGAAGTCCGATGGGCCTCCGCGGCATTTGACTTTTTTTTTAAAGATCTGAACCAGAAGAGGAAACTAGTAGGGTTTGATGGAGCTACATAGCGCCTGCGCGGGTATTCACCCTCAATATTTTTCAGTCTGTTAAAATATTTCCTAATCAATAAACAAAGGGGTCCTACTTCCTATCTAAGGTCTCTTTTTGTTTCCAATCAGCAGCTTTACCAGTGGGAGCAAGTTTCTCCCGGCAGCAGGGAGGGTGGGAGTCTTTGGTGTGAGAACATGTCAGAGGTCAGGACAAGAAGCTTAGCTTTGTGGCTATTGGACAATAGAAGTTACGGGCAAACCCCCGGGGCCGTAGACCCTTTCCTCAGGCTGGACTGTGTCAGCTTATTCAGCGCTTGACATAACGAGTCCCATCCCATCGACCAAGAAATGACCAGCTCTCCTTGCTATGTGGACCATCTAATAGGAGGTGGGACCATTTATGGCAATGACGCAAACCCTCATCCTATTGCAGCCTCAGCATCGTATTGTATGTACTCTGGTGGCCAAGTGAGAGTAAGTGGCAAAATTAATGTGTTGCTACTTCTTCCTTCTCTTAAGATTTATTTTTCAGTTCTAACTGACATACAGTAATACTTCTTCCTTTTTCTGATTTTTCCTGTCTTCCCTTTATTCATGGTAGGTAAAGAAAACTAAAGAGACAAGAGGCAGCCAAAGAGACACTGAGAGGACAGTTTAGATACAGCGTCTGGGGGGATACGACCGTCTCTGAGGCGTGTTTTAAAGGTATGCAGTGAACAGTTTTCTCTGAAAACTGTGAGGACACACTGCTTGATTGGCAACTAAGACACAAATCAAATCCCATGGATTTCAGATTTCCCTCGATAGTGGCTCTTTTGATCTGGAATATCTAAAATTAATGTGTATTACATTTGAAAAAATATGTATTATACCCATTCACATAAAAAGTTCAAGAAAGGATACTATGAAGCAAGGAAATTGAAACACACACTTGAGTGATAGAAGTTAAAAAAAAAGCATACATGAGATCACCTCTGCTCATTTTAAGGTGCAAGAACAGTTCTCGCCAGCTGGCTGCCAGGAAAAGCTCTTCCAGTTAGAATGTGGCAGTTTAGATTCACCGGCGTCTCTTGGAGCTGTGGCCCATTCCTCCGCGGACCCTGTTGCTCCTTCTGTCTGCCCACTCTCCTCTTCCTGTCTCCTCGTTTCCCCCTCTTTAGTTTCTGTTGCTTGTTGGTGACACCACTCCGGAGAGGGTGCAGCACAAGAAGAGTCAGGAACAGCTCCACGGGACCACATCACCTTCCTAGGTCACGCTGTCCTTGTTTTAACGCAGCTGCCACTGCAAAGGCTGTTTCCTCCTCCTGATAGCTGATCTTTTATGGGTTGAAGAGGATTTGCCCAATATCAGGTGCTTTCTAATAAATGAAGGTAGGCTATTGTCTCTCAGGGCCAGGTCTGCCTTCCCCTTCCACTCCACTTTTCAACCCCTTCAGTCAGTTAAAATTCCGATCCTATCCCACCTCCTCTAGGACCCAGCAGCGTTGCCCTATAAGTCCTTCCTGTCACAGGGATTTCTCCATTCTGTGCACTGACATCACTTTACCACTCATTTGAGTCTGTACCACTTCATTTTACTCAGGGACTCTTGACCCCAGTGCACTTATGGTCTCTGGGAATACTGTTCTCTTCAGACAAGTCTGCTGTTCAGGAAGGAACACGAGTGGAGTGGGGAAGAAGTAAAGGGATATCACATGGTGGCTAGTCAAGTCAAACACTTTCTGGAAAACAACAGGGTGACAGATGTCGCTGCCACTCCCCCACTTCTGGGTTACTCATTCTATACCCCACAAACTGCCTAACTCAACTAGTTTCACCCCTATCCCTTCTCTCTTGAGACACTAAATTTAATTCTTCAAAGGGAGGGAACACTATGTCTTGTACATCCCTTTGACACCTACCATAGGCCTGGGGGTGGCCAGAGATTACCAATAAATGCATGGTGAATGAGTAAGTGAGTGCTCTGATTACCAAGCGAGACTTCTCCATTCCTAAATCCCCAGGCATCAGATGACCATCTCAAAATCCATTAGCTCTTCCACCATCTCAAGTCCCAAAATGCCTAAATTCCTCCCTCTTTTATTTTCTCTTTCAAATCTGCCTTCCTTCTTGACCTTCCCATTTCCCTTAATGGGACAGTTCTCTTAATACTCAGCAGAAACCTTAGTCATCTTGGAATCCTTTCCCTCTTGGTCCCTAATTCACCAAAGTCAACTGAGTTGGTTATTTCCTTTTACTTCCACACAGCTACCACCATGGTTCAGGCCCCTTTCACCCAAGCCTGGACTCTTGTAAGAAGCCTCCTCCTTCTTTGCCTTGTACAATACAACCGGACTAATCTTCCTAAAACATTTCTTTATTCAAATTACTCAAGGATTTAAAAAACAACAACAAAAAAATGTCCATGCTTCCTGTAAACAGTGAAATCCCATTTGGATGCCTTAGCCTGCACCCAAGGATTCCCCAGTCTGACCGGCTGGTTTCTCGCCTTCCTCTTTCCACCTGTACTTTGCAAACTTCCTGTCCAAGTGGACGGACTGGCTTGTGCATTGGCTCCCCAGCAGCTCTACGGCATTCTGAAATCTCTTTATCTGGCTACACAGCCCTTGTTGTTTTGTCTTTCCAAATCCTGCCTGTTCTTCAGGGTTCACCAAGCTCAAGTCCCATCTCTTTGACACCTCCGTCAGTTACTTGCAAAGACCATAGGCTAATATTTACACTTGAAGTTTTTGAAGCTTAACCTTCACGACCCCACACTCCCAAACTCTGGGCCTTATTTTATATTTGTAATCTTGCACTATTTTTCTTAAAGAAGAGCTCCCAATTTTATAAACTTGCAGCCCATATAAAACCTGCACCCATCTCTGCTCCTGACTATGGATTGGTAGGAGCTGTTTGATCAGCGGGGCTGAGTTTGCTTACAAGTGTCTTAGGACAGTAGGCCTGGAAACGCACTCAGGGCTCACATTCAGTCTTCTATTTCCTTTCTTATGTTTGATTCAAATCCCCAAGAGTATGTTGACGTGTATTTTGTGTACAACTTAAGAGCTCCTGGATAGAGCAGAGGGAGGGAAGATTTTGCCCTGGCATCAGAGGACATATTCTTGGGCAGATTAAGTACAAACAGCTGTGTAAGGAGGCTGGCAAAGTAAGTACTGTGCAAAGTGCCCCCAAGTCTGGCATTTTGCCCCCAGTGTCCTCACATCCCAGCAGGGTGCGCTGGCTTGCTGGGAGGGGAGAGAGCAGCAGACAAGCATCCAGACAGACAGGAAGTGGGTAGGGGGAGGCTGAGCTTGTTCCTGGTACCTGGCCCAGCGCCCTTCATCCCTGGCAGCCGATGAGGCATTCCCTGGGCTCTTGATGGCCCCAGCCAGCTCCATCACAGCTTTCTCATCAGTTTATGGCCTAAAAAGAGGTGCAAGTACTTTTCACGCTAACTTTCCAACGTGTGACTCCTTTAGGAGAGCACGGACCACTTTTGCTTTTATTTCTAAATCCCTACTTGTGCCCATGAATCTATTTGACTTTGTAAAACTCAAATCTCTGCCCTGGATTGACAGTAAAAGGAGAGGGAACTCAAGGAGAGGCCCTGAGAGTGTGGGGTCCTGAAGTTAAGCTTCATGAACTTCAAGGCAAATCGTGTCTGGTCAGCCTTGTTCTTCCTTTTGAGCCAAACCATTTCTCATTTCCTTGATGCAGAACCCTTCACTCTTTAAGAGTTCCCTTTGCTACAGATGCTGAATTCCTGTTTCAAGTGTAAAGAAATGAAAGGAGAAGCTGTGGATTGCTGCCTTGCTCAGAAGTAAGGAAATCAATTTCCTTTCCAGAAAAATTAGTATTGATGCTTCCTTCTACTTCAGAGACTAACGTCACCCATCTGCTCCCTTCCCCGCTTTTACTGCCAAGAAGCTCAGAGCTACATTTTACTCCCCCCCCCATTTGTGTTAACAAGCTTTGGTTCTATTATATTTTAATATGTTTATATCGGTCAGTTTGAGGCTTTTGCAGACTCCCCATTTCGCCATTCCACGTGGCATTTCTCCTACTCCTTGTATGAGAAACCTGGGCCCACCCGCAGCTGAGGACCCACGGTGGCAGAGCTCTCTTCCCTCCAGCACTGAGCAGAACTTTCTCCTTAGCCGTGTGGCCTCTGGTAGTGTCTCCTCCCAGGCCTGGTAACAGCTCTGAGGCTGCCTTCTGCCCCAGTTTCTGAAAGACAGCTTCTGGAGGTTCCTGTGTTTATGGGGCCCAGTTTAAGGCCCTGGCTCCATCAGCTCTTGAAGGGAGCCCGCATTTCCCTTCCTTCCCTTTTCCAAACCTGTTTTCTGTCTCAGGGAGAGGAACAGCAGCCCTGAGGGCTTCTTTGGGAGATCTTCCCTGCCCTCCTCTCTTCCCTGGACCCAGTTGCACTGGCAACCTGGGCTGGGAGGCTGGGCCAGTCTCAAGAGGCCTTCCTGGTTGCCCTGGCAACATGGGCGGGGCTTAGCCTACCAGCTGTTGATGACAGTTATTCAATAACTTTCAGTTGGTTCTCACCAACAGAAAGGTTAACTGGGCAGCTACTATTTAACTGCATTTCAGATGGGTGAGGGGCAGCATGGCTTGATCAGAGTTATTTAAATTGGGATTAAAACCAAGGTATCCTGTCTCTGAATCCACATCGCATTACCTGCCATTGATAACCCTAGTGCTACCTCCCGCCCTCAATTTGAAACGCTGGGCCTGAGGGCATCTCAGAGCTTTTGTCAGATAGCCAAATGTGGACTGGTTCTGATCCAGAAGAAAAACCTTCCACTTAGGGCACATTTTCCAAAGTGTGATGTGGGAATGCTTGAATCAGAATCATCTAGGATGCTTGTTTCAAATGCCAAGTGTCAAGCTCCCACCTATTACTGGGGATGTGCCTGAGAAGATGAGTTTTTAAGCCTCCCGTCACTGACGTTTTGAGGACCACAGATATAGGGGATGCTATTTCTGCATATGTAGAAATGCAAGGATGAGCAGAACATTGTAATATTTACAGTTAATTTAAAAAGTTTATTGAAGTATCAGTTATATACAGTAAAATGTGCCCATTTAAAATGTACGGTTTGAAGAGCTTTGACAAATGTTTAAACTTTGGAAACCATCGTCACAATGCAGATAAAGGACATTTTCCTCATGAGCCCTTGCAGTCAATAGCCACCCCCCACCCCCACCCCAGCCCCACCAATCTGCTTTCTGCTACAACAAGCTTTCAGTATCTTTTCTAGAGCTTCATATAAATAAAATTGTTTAGTATGTCCTCTTTTTATCTAGCTTCTTTTGCTCAGCATAATGTTTTTGAGACTCATTCATGGTGTTGCATTTATCAATAGTTTGTTTCTTTTAATTGCTGAGTAATATTCCATTATTTGGATATATAAGACTTTGTTTTCCTAGTCCCTTGTTTTGGTTGGGTCATTTGCAAATTTTGGCTATTATAAAGTTATTATAAGCATTCTACAATCTATCCAAAGTTGATTTTTGTATATGGTGTGAAATAAGAGCTGAAATTCATTGTTTCCTCCCTCTCTCCCTTCTTCCCTCCCTCCCTCCCTTCCTTCCTTTTTTCTCTCCCCACCGCCCACCCCCAAAGGGATATGGGTACCTAGTTATCCCAGAACCATTTATTGAAAACACTCTCGTTTCCCCCATTGAATTATCTTGGCACATTTGTTGGAAGTCAACTGATCATGTATGTTTGGAGTCCATTTCTGGACTAGAAATTCCATCAGTCTTTATGGTTACCCTTAAGCCAGTTCCCCACTGCTAATTACTCTATAGCTTTCCAGTAAAACTTACAAATCAGGTAGTTAGTTTAATTCTACTATAGGTTCTTTGCATTCCATAAAAATTTTAGAGTCGGTGTATCAGTTTCTACAAATAGCTTTGCTGGGATTTTCATAGGGATTACACTGAATTTGTAGATCAATTTGGGGATATTGACATCTCAACAATATTGAGTCTTTTAGTCCTTTAATATGGTATATCCATTTATTGAAGTCTTTTTACATTTCAGGAATGTTTTATAGGTTTTCAGTGTACAGATTTTACATATATTTTAATTTATTCCTAAATATTTCATATTTTTGGCTGTTGTATCATTTTTCCAATTGTTTGTTGCTGGTCTGTCGTATATGGAAATATAGTTGATTTTTGTATACCAACCTTGAATCCTGCAACCGTGCGAAGCTCTTTTAATTCTAGTAGCTTTGTGATATATTCTTGAGGATTTTCTACATATGTGATATGATCATCTCAGTGATGAAGAAAGACAATTTTACGTCTTCCTTTCTAATCTATATGTCCTTTTATTTCTCCCTGATTGCCTATAGTAATGGGTAGAGTCTTCGGTAAAATATTGAATAAAACTGGTAAGGACATTCTCATGATGCAAGGGGAGAATGTGTGATGATGGCTACGGGATTTTTGTAACATTTTGCATAACCACAGCACTATGCTATAAACCAGGAAAATAACAGGCTCAACACTATTAATGAATCTACAGACCTTACGCAAATTGTACCAGTTGCCCCTCTGATGTTATTTATCTGGCCCGAGATCCAAACCAGGATCCCACTTGGCATTTTGCTGTCATGCTTCGTAGTCTCCAATTTGAGACAGCTTGTGACTCTGACACTTTTCTAAAGTGTTGTTTTGTACAATGTTCCTCCATTTATCTCTGCCTGAAATTTTCTCATCGTTAGGTGGAGGCTATGCAATTTTGGCACGAACACCACAGAAGACGTGTTGTGCCCTCGCAGTGCATTTTATAAGGAGGTACAATATGTCAACATATCTCACTTGAGACAAATCAGATATCTTCTTTTTCATCATAGTCTATCAATTTTAGCATCCACTGAAGATTCTTGTCAGCAAGAATTATTACTGTGGTGTTTTACCAAATGGGGATTTTTCTATTTCTATCATTTCTCTTACATTTATAAATTGGAATTTTACTGAAAGGAAGAGCTACCCCTTCTCTAATCATTTATTTATACCAGTTTGGACTCGTGGCTATTTCTTTAATTTCATGGGTTGTAATTCATTACTATCATTATATTTTCTTAAGTTGTCCCAAACCTGATCATTCATCGGGTTCTCCTTCAAGTCGGCTCCTGTCACTTTGATGCGCTCCCATCATATATGTGATTTAGAATCTCCCCCCACTAACTACCCACAGCACTTTCTTCATAGTAATTTGTCCTAATATTTTTTTTATTGTGCATGACATTTTAAATCTCATAGCAGTGCTATGTTTTGTTGCATTACTTTAAAGAGGGTTTGCCTTTGTTTTGGCAGCCAGTTAAAATAATGATGGTTCATCTCAATCTCAAGCTTTTGAAGGGCAGGTCTAGATTATTCTGTATTCTAAGGTTATTTCAGACATACTGTTAAGACGTGACTCTTCTGGGATTTCTATGAAATCCCCATTGTGTTCAACAAAGTCTCTCCATTCTGGCTTATAGGAATTAAAATGATTCCCAGGCCTGTGTGAGCTCTGAGAATTATTTGGCTTAGAGCTCTCTGGAAAATTTTCTTTCCTTGGTTGTTGTTGTTCTTGTGCAGCCTATATATATATTTTTTTTTTTTGTGCAGCCTAGGTTTTACCCTATGTGTGTACAGATTTATATTCAACTAAATATTCCATTGGACCACTGTGCAGGTTTCTGGAGCTCTATCTCTGCGTAGCTCTCTCCTCTCCAGTACTCTGCCTTGTAAATTCTAACCGCCTCAGCCTCCCCATGTACTGAAAGCTCATTGTGGTCCTAATTTGCATTTCTCTGATGGCTAATGATGTTGAACGTCTTTTTATGTACTTATTTGCCATCGGTGTGTCCTCTTGCTGAAGCGTTTCTTCATGTTCTTTGCCCATTTTCGCATGGGATTTTTTTCATGTTAAATTTTGAGTGTTCTTTGTATATTCTAGATATGAGTCCTTTGTCAGATACGTGATTTGCAAATATTTTCTCCTACTCTGTAGCTTGCATTTTCATCCTCTTAACAAGGTCTTTTACAGAGCAAAAGTTTTTCATTTTGATGAAGTCCTAGTTACCTTCTTTTTTCTTTTATGGATTGTGCTTTTGGTGTTACATCTAAGAACTCTTCATCAATCCCTAAGTCCTGAAGATTTTTCTCCTAGAAGCTTTATAATTTTACATTTAAATCTATGACCCATTTTAGAGTTAATTTTTATGTACAGTGTGATGTTTATTTAGGTCAAGGTTTTTTTGTTTTGTTTTGGGGTTTTTTTGCCTATGGATGTCTACTTGCTCAAGCACCATTTGTTGAAAAGACTATCCTTCCTGCATTAGGTTACTTTTGCACTTAAAAAAAAAAATCAGTTGGCTGTACTTGTATGGGGCTATTTCTGGATCCTCTACTCTGTTCCACTAATCTGTGTGTCTATCACACAGTCTTGATTAGTATAGCTATGTAAAAGTGTTGAAATTGGGTACCGTGATTCCTCCTACTTTTTCATCATTTTCAAAATTGTTTTACCTATTCTAGTTCCTTTGCCTTTCCATATAAATTTTGGAATAATCTTGTCTATATCTGCAGAAAAGCTTTCCTGGGAATCTGATAGGAATTGCAGTACACATACACCTATATTCATATCTAATATATAGCAACTATATATTGCGTATACTAGGCCCTGAACATACTATGTCTCTCCATTTATTTGGAACGTCTGTATTAGTTTTCAATAGCATTTTGTCATGTTTTGCATTCAGTCCTGTACACGTTTCGTTAATTTATGCCTAGGTACGTTTTAAAAAATTTAGCCACTGTGTTATATATTTTTAAAATTAGTTTCCATGGGTATGTAGCAATACAAGTGAATTTTGTATGTTGAACTTGTATGAATGAACTTGTATCATTGGATAAATGAACTTATATCTTACAGTCTTACTGTTAGTCCTAGGAGTTGGATGTTTTTAGCTTATTTGGTTTTAGTATATCCTTTGGGGTTTTCTATGTAGTTTATCTTGTCATCTGCAAAAGGGACAAATTTATGTCTTTCTTTCTGATCTTTATGCCTTTTATTTCCTCATGTTATTGCACTGGCTAGAACTTCTAGCATTATGTTGACTAGCAGTGGTGAGAGCAGACATCCTGGTCTTGTACCTGGGTCTTGGGGGAAAAAAAACCATTGATCTTTCATCATTTTGTTGGTTTCCTTTGCTGTGCAGATGCTTTTTAATTTGATATAGTCCTACTAGTTTATTTTTGCTTTTGGTATCATAGAGATATATATATATATATATATATATATATATATATATATATATATATATATATATATGGCAAAGACCAATGCCAGGGAGCTTTTTCCCTGTTTTTTTTCCCTAAGAATTTTATGGTTTCAGGTCTTATATTTAAAGTTTTAATCCGTTTTGAGTTAGTTTTTGTGTATGATATAAGATAAGTGTCCAGTTTAATCCTTTGCCTGTGGATATCTAGTTTTCCCAGCACCATTTATTGAAAGGACTATTCTTTCCTCATTGTGTGTTTTTGGCACCCTTGTGAAACATTAGTTGACCATATGTGATTATGTTTATATTAATATCTGGGCACTTATTCTCTTCCACTGGTCTATGGAACAGAATTATTCCATAGGATTGTTTTTTCTATTTCTGTGAAAAATGCCAATTTTGATAGGGATTGCATAGAATCTGTAGATAGCATGGGGTAGTATAAACATTTTAACAATATTCTTCCAGTCCATGAACATGGGATATCTTTTCATTTATTTGTGTCTTCCTCAATTTCTTTCATCAGTGCCTTATAGTTTTCAGTGTACAGATCTTTCACCTCCTTGGTTAAATCCATTCCTAAGTATTTTATTATTTTCAATGCCATTATAAACAGGATTACTTAATTTCTCTTTATAATAGTTCATTGTTAGTATATAGAAATGCAACTATTTTTTCTACATTGAATTTATATCCTGCAATTTTACTGAAGTTGTTTATTCTAATAGTTTTTGGTGGCTTCTTTAGGATTTTCTATATATAAGAACATTTCATCTGCAAACAAAGACAATGTTACTTCTTCTTTTCCAGTTTGAAAATCTTTTGCTGCTTTTTCTTGCCCAATTGTTCTGGCTGGGAGTTCAAATACTATGTTGAATAGAGCTGGTGAGAGGTAGCATCAGTATTTTGTTCCTGATCTTACAAGAAAAGCTTTTAACTTTTTTGCTGTTGAGTATGATGTTAGTTGGGGAATTATGACCTTTATTATGTTGAGGCACAATTTCTTCTATACCTGATTTATTGAGAGTTTTTTTTTAATCATGAAATGATGTTGAATTTTGTCAAATGCTCTTCCTGCTCATTGTATGATTTTTATCCTTCATTCTGTTAATGTGGTGTATCATTATTGATTTGCATATGTTAAACCATCCTTGCATCTCAGGAATAAATTCAACTTGATCATGGTATGATCCTTTTAATGTGCTGTTGAGTTCTATTTGATAGTATTTTCTTGAGGGTTTTTGATCTATATTCATCAGAGATTGTGGCCTGTAATTTTCTTTTCTCATTGTGCCATTGTCTAATTTTGGTATGAGGGTAGTACTGGCCTCATAAAATGAGTTAGGAAGTATTCCCAGTAGATGTTCTTTATTAAGTTGGGGAAGTTATTCATTAGCCTTAGGATTCTGAGAGTTTTTATCATGAATGAGTGTTGAATTTTATCAGAAAAATTTTTTGTATCCATTGATATGGTCACGTGACTTTCCTTTGTTAGCCTGTCAGTATGGTAGATTGCCTTGATAAATATTTTTAAATATTGAACCAGCTTTGCATCCCCAGAATAAACCCTACGTAATCATGTTGTATACTGCTTTTAATATATTATTCAGTTCTCTTTGATAATATTTTGTTATGAATTTTTGAGGGCTATTTATTTGCAGCTGTTGTTTTATAATGTAACTATCCAATTTTGGCATCAGGGTGATACTGGTTTTATAAAATGAATTGCATCTTGAAGAGATATCTTGCATCTCTGTTCATTGCATCATTATGCACAGTAGCTGAGATATGGAAACAACCTAAGTGTTTGTCGATGGATGAATGGATAAACAAGAAAAAAAAATGTATGTCACATTAGACTTGTGCAATTACAAGAAGTGTTCAAAATGTTTACCATCAGCATAATTTTAATACAATTCTTTCCCTTTCTTAAAACATTTTTTGGCACTGTGTTTGTGTGTGTGTATTACTGTGTTTCTCCAAAAATAAGACCTAGCCAGACAATCAGCTCTAATGAATCTTTTGGAGCAAAAATTAATATAAGACCTGGTATTTATTATATTATATTATATTATATTATATTATATTATATTATATTATATTATATTATACCTGGTCTTATATTATAGTAAAATAAGACCAGGTTTTATATTGATTTCTGTTCCAAAAGACGTATTAGAGCTGATTGTCCGGCTAGGTCTTATTTTCGGGGAAACATGGTATACAAGCCATAAAAAAGAGGGATATTCTGCCATTTACATCAACATGGATGAATCTGTAGGATGTTATAAGTGAAATAATCCAGACACAAAAGGAGAAAGCATGATCTCACTTATAGGTAGCATCTAAAAGAGTAAAACTCATAGAAGCAGAGAGTAGAACAGTGGTTGCCAAGAGCTGGGGGTTGGGAGAAATGGAGATAATGTTGCTCAAAGGTAAAACTTTCCCTTATGAGGCAGTTCTGGGGATCAAATGTACAGCATGGTGACTATAATTAATAAATACTGTATCGTATATGGAAACTTGCTAAGAGAGTAGACCTTAAGTGTTCTCACCACACACACAAAATGGGAACTATGTGAGTTGACGGATGTGTTAATTAACTTGATCGTGGCAATCATTTCACAATATATGCATGTATCAAATCATCCTTTTGTACACCTTAAATGTATATAATTTTTATTTGTAAATTATATTTTAGTAAAGCTAGAAAAAAGGAATTAGCAAGTGCTCCCTCATCTTCTATTTTTTGGAAGAAATTGTACAGAGCTGGCATTGATTCTCCTTTAAGTATTTGGTAGAATTCAGTGATGAGGCCATCTGTGCCTCAAGATTTTGTTTTTGGGAATTTGAAAATTGAGTTCAAAATCCTTACTATTTTTTTTTTTTTAATTTTTATTGGGTAACAGTCTGTCTTTTTCAGGACCCATCAGCTCCAAGTCAAGTCATTGTCTTGACTTGGAGCTGATGGGTCCAGTCAAGACAATGACTTGTCTTGGAGCTGATGGGTCCAAGTCCAGTCGCCATTTTCAATCTGGTTGCAGGGGGCACAGCCCACCATCCTGTATGGGAATCCAACCAGCAACCTTGTTGTTAAGAGCACGCGCTCTAACCAGCTGAGCTAACCAGCCTCCCCAGTTTCCTTACTATTTATAGGGCTATTGCAATTATCTGTACTCTATTGGGTGACTTGTGGTCGGTTGTGCTTTTCCGGGAATTGGTCCATTTCATGTCAAATTTATGTGTGTAGAGTTCTTTATAGTATTCTCTTACCATCCTTTGATGTCCGCAAGGTCTATAGTTTCCATCTTGATATTGTAATTTGTGTCTTCTCTCTTTTATTCTTTGTTAGTATTGCTAGAAATTTATCAATGTTACTCATCTTTTCACTTCTAAATCCCTGGAGAGCTGGGATTTATCTTTAACAACTACAATGATAACAAATCTTTGTTTTAAAACAATCATTTTGTGTTATAAAGTGTTTTCATGGGCTTTTATTATGCTTTTTCATCATGACAATTCTGTGAAGGGCAAGGAATTTCATCTCTAGTTGACAAATGAAGAAACCGAGGCTCGGAGAGTTAACATGGAGCAAGATTCTATGACTAGTAACTGACGAAGTTAGATCCAGACTCCCCATGCTGGCCCGTTGCTGCTTCAGCATCCTGACACCACACAGTGGATGGCGTCAGAGAATGGCGTTGGCCCAGCCTATTGAATGGATGCCTAATGCTGAGAGTGTCAGTCTTTCTCTGGCCATGTTGTCCAGTCCCCCATGTCCATACCTTGACTTCTTGCCCCCCTTCTGTACTGTTTTCTGCAGCATGCTATTATTAGTGAGAACTTGGGTTGCCACCCTTTAAGAAGAGATGCTCCAAATAGGAGCCTCGATCCTTTCATACTTGGAAAATCTTTCCCCAGAGAAAGGGAACTTAGCCTGAAAACGTGTTCATTTCCTGTTCTTGGCAGGAAGGGCCACAGTCCAGGAGAGGCCTTATCGTGCAGGGATTTTACAGCTGTCCCAGGAGTGACGATTCCCCGCTATTGCCGTGTCCTCCTTGGGGGCACGCAGGGGTGCGGGCTCGGACCTGTTGGCCTCTGGCACAGGAAACTGCCTCCTTTGTAGTGTGATTGCTGCATAAACAGAGGAGATTGGTTAAGAAACTAGGGAGGGGATTTTCAGAGACGCGGCAAGTAACCTGGCAAACGTGGAAGCAAATGCAGGCCAGTTCATTTCTGCTGTGTAACAAATACTCTGTCCCTGTCCCCACGGTGAGCCCAGTGCCCTCATCTTTACAAGGTCTGTAGTCTGTACCCGGAATTTCAGAACGGCCACTTGCTCTCTGGACACCCTAAGCCCAAGCCTGGCCCCTGCCTGGTACATGTTGGCCAGCAGCGTTGCTCTCTTCACACAGGCAAGGCTCCCCAAGGCCTGCTCACCTCCACCCCACCCGGAGCTGGAAGGCTCCCAAAGGTGTGACTTTAAAAAGGAGAAGCTTGGATGGACTCAGGCCTCCCTGGAGCACATGGCAGGGATACTCAGGTCCCCAGAGGGCCCTTTCTGTGGGGATCAGCACTCATTAATTCAAAGATAACATAGCCATCCTGCCTGGGAAACTCGTTTTCCTTTGAGATCTCTTTCTTTGTCCAGTCCTCTACAACCATTCATTTTTTCACTCATTGCGTACCCCCTCCCAGGAAGACTCCGAGGCTTGGATGCCCTGGGGAGGATAAATAATAGATTATCTTTTTGAGCACCGAGGGTAGGCCAGGCTCTGTTCTGGGCAGCATCCTTGCATTAACTTACTTAGCTCTCTCACAACAACTTGGTTGGATAGAATGTGGGGACAGAGTCCCAGACAGCAATTTCCAGGCTCTTGGCCTCATGTAGAAAGGTGCTGGCTAGGGTAGTAGATGGCCATCAGCTGTAATCAGATGGCCATCCGCTGTGGCTGGGTGGCCATCAGCTGTAACCAGTGAGCCACTGGCCACTGATATAACAGCCATGGCTGAACTAGCAAGCGCGGATTGCAGTTAGCAAGGGGTGGTTGGTTGGTTGGCAGAGAAGCGGACCGCAGATTGCGGATCGTGTGGTTCCTGCTTCCTGTGTCTCCAACCCAGCCGCTATTGAGAATATAGTGGTCTGATCCCCCTAGCTATGGCTCTGTGGGTGTTCCTTTTTGGCCTCACCATGTCCTGCGTTCTTGTGAGGGGAGCGGGAGCTGAGACCGGCGTGACAGACAGTCACTCTGTTATCTGGAATGTATGGAGGAGGAGACCTGGTCGATTGCTAAAGCACACAGTTTAGGGCAAGAGCCCGGAAGTCTGAGCTCAGGGGTGTGCTCTTACCTCTACCTTCTATTGGGCGTCCAATTTGTGTACCAGTCAGGGAGATCAGGTGCAGAAACAGAAACGAGCCGTGGGTGGAATCATCAGAAAATGGATTTCTGAAGGATGAGGTGGCTCATGAAATCTCTGGGCAGCTGGATTTTGGCTGTATGCTCGCCAATCCCATTTCTTTTCCTGAGCACAGAAGATGATGATATTTCTCAGCCTACCTTTCAGTTACGTCACTAAAACATGGGGGAAATGATGGATAGTACATCAAAGCCTGGCTCTAAACGTTCTTGCCAAATCCTTGGCTTTCGTTTCCCCGTGAAAGAGAAGGAATCTGAGATGGGGGAGCCTCACTATAGAAGCAGCCCAGGCCCAAGGCACCCCCTGGAGGTGTGCTGTCCAGGTGAGCTGTCCAACCTGTGTGGGCCTGCATGGGATTGGGAAAGAAGCCTGCGTGCAGTTAGCTGCTGAGATGTCAGGGTGTATTTGTTTTGTGGAATGGCCTCTCCTATTCTGAATAATAGAGCCAGAAAACTAGGTTTGATGTCTTCAACCTCAGGCACAGCACCTTGAATCGTACGCCGAACTGCTCCCTTGGAGACACTTATATCACTGCTGTTCATGTAGATATCGTGATTCACACGAGCATCACTGCCACGCCACGCAGCAGACACTGCAGATAGAGCCTCTGCCGAGCTGCCTCTGGAGAGTGAGGGCGAGTCGATTCTGCACAGCCTGCATTATATAGATATGGCTCCTATGCTCAAAGGGCTAACAGTCCAGTGGGAGGACTGACAACCCACGAAAGGCCATTATAATGGAGAGGCAGTGGTGACTGTGCTGAGAGAGGGTGGACACTGGACTCGTTCCTGGAAGAAGAGAGGCTTGTAGATCAGTGTAAGTTTCCTGTGTGTTCTTGGGTTCCTGGGATATTATCTGTGTCAATTAAGTTACTATCCTCTGCAACTTAAGAACCAAAACAAAATACTGAAGATAAAAGTGGACACAGAATTTATAGTTATTAACGATTTCAATAGGAAAATTTCACAGTAAAGGAAACTCTACCCCTAGCAAAACCTCTCATGTTACATGGTCACAACTCACAGCGAAAGTCTATGTTCTGAAGCTCTGATGTAAACACTCAGATAAATCAAGGGGTAATATTTTAAGTGCAGACAATTCATCCATGTCATGATTTACAAGGCTTGAATCTTTTTACATTCTAACAAAATTCAATACATGTGACTTAAGTCAATTTAAAAAATCTGTCCTTTTATACGGTGACAGATTTCTCTTTCTGGTCATCTTTCTCCTCCTCCTCTTCTTTTTCTTTGCTCTTTGACTTCTTTTTCTTGTTTTTGTGGTTTTGGCTTTTTCCCAATTCTACTTCAGTGCCTCTTTGCTTCTTACTTTTTTTTAATGTTTCTTGTGCTTTTCTTTCTTCCTGCTGTCGTGACTTCCTGCTGAGTTGGCGCTGCTGCAGCCTGGGGCATGGCTTCCACAGAGCTATGACTTCCATGTGGATTAACATTGTACCCACGTGGGCTCTGGCTGCTGCTAAGCCTGTCTGGTCTCTTCTGTTTGCTCCATCATTTTATTGTTCGGTTTCTTGGACATTTTTCTGAATTTTCTCTTCTATTACAGGTCTGTTATTTCTGAGGTCACCTTCATTATAGTCTGGTTCAGAAACAGCTTCATCAGTTTCTCCAGTTAAGTTGGAGGAAAGTCTAGAGGAGTGGCTTTACGGGGTTTAGGCTGGATAGAGTTCTTATCAATTTGCCCATTAATTTGCTCTTTTTCAATCTGTGTATCTAGTGAGTTAAGAAGTTAATTTACTGCCACTTAATTATTTGTTGTTCTTTGCTTCAAATGTATGCTTCCTCTGATCCTTACAAGGATTTTTATCTCCAGACTTTGTTTCTTCACTTAAGTGTTTAGTATCATAATTTCCTTTGTGACCATGAGCTGTTTTGTTTTGTTTTTGTTTTTGTTTTTTTGGCTCATGTGGGACCAGAATTAGTTTTGGGGGCAATATTCTGTTTCTTTCTTTCTTCTTCTTCTTTTTTTTTTTTTTTTTTTTTTTTGTGAGTCTCTCTCTTCCCTCAGCTTATTTTTCTGTTCAGATGCAGAAGCTGTAGGTTTTTTTAGGTTGAGAAAGTACCCTTCTATGTCAATATTTTGTCGAGAGTGGTTTTAATCATAAATTGTTATTTAATTCTGTTCATTTTTTCTGTTTCTTGTGAGGATCATGGTTTTTCTCTTTTATTCTGTTAATGTGAATTAGATTGATTTTTCAAATGTTAAGCCAACTCTTCATTCCTGGTATAAACCCCACTATATCACATATATTATCCTTCTTACATATTGCTGGGTTCGATTTGCTAATGTTTTGTTAAGGATTTATGTTCAGAAGATATATTAGTCTACAGTTTTGTTTTCTCTAATAACTTTGATTTTCCTATCAGGATACTGCTGTCAGTATACAATGATGTAGGAAGGGTTCCCTTCACTTCTTTTTTGAAAGTGTTTGTGTAAAGTTGGTGCTATGTCCTCCTTAAATGTTTGATAGACTCCATAGTGAAGCCATCTGGACTGGTGTTTTCTTTGTGAAAAGGTTTTTTTTTTTTTTTTTTTTTAGGAATTCCGTTTCTTTCATATATAGTATCATTTAGATGAGCTCTCTTCTTATGTCAGTTTTCGTAATTTGCCTCTTTTAAGAAATAGGTAATTTCATTATGTTGATGAATTTACTGACATAAATTTGTTTACATTGTTCCTTTGTATCATCTTAGTGTTTGTAGGACCTATAATTGTCTCCTTTTTAACTTCTGATACTGGTAATCTGTGGTTTTCCTTGATAAGTTTAGCGATTTATCAAATTCATTATGTTTTTAAAAGATGCAGTTTTTGGTTTAATTGGTTTATTTCTACTATTTCATTATTTTTCATTTTCCCCTTTTTTTCTTAGGTTTTAGCTTTTTCCTACTTTCTTAATATGGAAGCTTAGGTGATTGCTTTAATGTCTTCTTTATTCCTTGTAAACACTGCTCACCTATTCTACAAATGTCCTTTGTTTTTCTTTCGTAGTCCTAATTATTGTGTCTGTTTCTGAGAAGACACCGGACAGTTTCGAAGTTCATGCAGCTATAGCCACCTCCACAGTGCCTCTGCATCAGATTTTAAAAAGAGTTTGGTGACGATAAAGTTCTAGACTATTTAAAACCCATTAAGTATGGACTTTTAGGTAACTTCTTACTCAACTTACCAATTGTATCCTTCTAAATGGTAGGACCTACAGCCTGGCAGATGAATGTTCTGGGGGAAGAAGCTTTGTGTTACAGCTTTTGTATTCTCTCTCCTGCTTCACAAGAATTGTTGCTGCAAAAGGCCTCTCACGTCAGTCTCCTTTTCTATTTTTTTCTTTTGAAATTATATAAACTCTAGTTATACCCAAGTTTGTTTGGTGAGCAGAAAGTTTGTCTTCAGACTCAGCAGATTTATTACAGAAACAGGCTTCTGAATTTGGTTCTAGTTCAGAATGGATTAAGAAGTGGAATTATATTGAAATGAGAATAAAGAGCATTTAAAATGATATCAGAAATCCTATTTGGTGAAATTGGAGTAAGTGCTTTTTGCATTTTCCCCAAATTCCACTTAACAGGTGGCCTTTTAAAGACAGATGTATTTGTTGCAATGGATACATGAGCCTTCCTGGTCTCTCTCAGCGGGGATACAGACCTAGCTAAGTGACCTGGGGTGTTTTCCCTGAGTCAAGTTAGCATTAACTTGGTCCCAGATATGGAGAGAAGATGCATAAAATCTCATAATCTACAGACACCAGAAACTTTCTTCTTATTCTGTCTCCCCATATTTTCTGTTAATAATCATTTTTGAAAACCATTTGGACTTCTACTTCTAGTTAGTATATAGAAATTTGCCAGAGACCATTACTTTCACTGTAACAATGTGAGTAAGCTGGATAAGCTGCAAATCACAGTTTTTAAAAACCCATTAGAAAGTTGAGGATGCAAAAAATTTAAAATGAATTAATTGTAGGGCATAAAGAACCCTTTCTAGGAGAGTGAGGCAGCTTTCATTATAGGGGTATGGTGGATGAATGAGCAAACCCATCATAGAGAGCGGATTTTTGATGATACAATGAGAAACTAGCTGAACCAGCTAAAATTTGCATGAGCTGACATGATGTATTAAAATCTCCAAAAGACCTTAATGCAAAATGTCATCCACCTGCCAGTTCTTATCCATACGGCCTCACAAACTGCATAATCCTGGCTTGGTGATGGTGAAGGACATGGAATGAGGTTAGAGAGACAGATTTCCCTAGCAGCACTCATGCATCATTCCTTTCTAAGTCTTCACTGAGTACATGGGAATAACAGGGAGCGGGAAAGGGGATAGAGAGAGACCACCTCAACGCACACGTGACCACCTTGTTTTTCCAAAAGAGCACATAGACAAAGGTAGAGGGTATACAAAAAAGCAAGAAGATATGACCTGTAATCAAGAGGAAAAAACAGCCAATAGAAATAGAATCAGTAATGACTCCGATGTTGGAATCAGCAGACAGAAACTTTAAAATAAAAGTGTTAAAGTGTTCAATGGAAAAGATGGGCAAAATGAGTGAAAAAATTCAAAAATTCAGCAGAGTATCTGAAACTCTATAAAAGAATAAAATGGAAATTTTAGAACTGAAATAAAAATTTTATTTGAAGAACTCAACAGCAGATAAATACAACAGAAGAAAAGATCAGTGAACTTGAAGACAGATTAATAAAATTTATCCAAACTGATGCATAAGGAAAGAAAAATTAAATAAAATTTAAACTAAATTAAAAAGTTACAACAGCGTTTCAGAGAACTGTAGGATAATATAAAATATTATAACGTATGTATATTTAGAGTCCCTAAAGGCAGAAAAGAGAAAATAGGGCAGAGGGAATATTTGAAGGGACTGTGCTTGAGAATTTTCAAAAAGTAATGAAAGGGGGTGGCCGGTTAGCTCAGTTGGTTACAGCGCGGTGCTGGTAGAACCAAGGTTGCCGGTTTGATCCCCTCATGGGCCACTGTGAGCTGTGCCCTCCTTAAAATAAAAAAGAAGTAATGAAAAATATAAATTGCCAGATCTTAGAAGCTCATGAAAACTCAAGTAAAATAAATACAAAGAAAACCATACCAATGAAGCTCATGAAAATCCAAGTAAAATAAATACAAAGAAAACTATACCAATGCACATGATATTGTTGAAAACCAAAATTAAAGAAAATATCTTAAGTACTGTCAGAGAAAAAGGACACATGAATTTAAGGATATATAATAATGATGGTTGACTTCTTATCAAAAACAGTAGAGTCCTGAAGAAAATGGAGTGGCTTCTTTAAAATGCTGAAAGAAAAAAAATCATTTAATATACATACTTCAGAAATGAAAAATAAAAAATGACACTTGCCTACACAAAAAAGCGGAGAGAACTTGGCTCTAGCAGACTTTCATTACAAGAAATCATAAAAGAAGTTCTGTAGGTTAAAGGGAAATAATATTACATGAAGCCTGGATCTGTAAGAAAGAAGAATGCTAGAAAGGGTAAATGAGTGGGAAGGGGTGTGTGTGTGTGTGTGTGTGAAGATGTAATTATTATTGTTTTATTTGCTCAATAGGTGTTTATATTTACCAATATATGTAACACTTTCTTTGCTCCATATTAAAGAAAAAACACTAGTATATGGTGGTGAACTCTCTCAGGTTTTGTTTGTTAAATATACCTTTAGTTCATATTTATTGCTAATTTTTTTCTAGGTAAAGCATTACTATGTTGGCAGTTATTTTCTTTGGAATGACTACATTGAGATGGTCATTCTACTGTTTTCTAATTCCACTGTTTCTTTAGAGAATTCAGCTGTCAGTCTAAATGGGGCATTCTAAATATATATATATATATATACATATATATATATTTATATATATGTATATATATATATATATATATATATATTAAGATTTTATTGGTGAAGGGGAACAGGACTTTATCGGGGAACAGTGTGTATTTCCAGGACTTTTTTCCAAGTCAAGTTGTTGTCCTTTCAGTCTTAGTTGTGGAGGGCGCAGCTCAGCTCCAGGTCCAGTTGCCGTTGCTAGTTGCAGGGGGCGCAGCCCACATCCCTTGCAGGACTCCAGGAATTCAACTGGCAACCTTGGGGTTGAGAGCCCACTGGCCATGTGGGATTGGAACCGGCAGCCTTCGGAGTTAGGAGCATGTAGCTCTCACCACCTGAGCCACCCGGCCCCTAAAGATTTTTTTTAAGGTTTGTTTCTTTGTCTTTGGTTTTCCCCTGTTTCACCACAGCATGTGTACATGTGGATTTCTTTGTAAAACTTTCTGCCTAGGATTTATTTGGCTTTGTAAATATGTGGTTTGGCATCTGTCTTAGTCTGTTCAGGCTGCAATAGCAAAATGCCACAGACTGGGTAGCTTCTAAACAATAGACATTTATTTCTCACAATTTGGAGGCTGGAAGTCCAGGATTATGGCCAAACACGGTTGGGTGAGGGCCCAATTCCTGGTTAATAGCCAGCGCCTTCTCGTGGTGGCCATAATGGTAGAAGAGGCTACGGGAACCTCTCTGGAGCCACCTTTACAAGGCACTAATCCCATCCGTGAGGGCTCCACCCTCATGCCTGAAGCACCTCCCCAAGGCCCCACCTCCTAATACCATCATTTTTGAGGTTCAGGATTTCAACATATGAATTTTGGGGGACATATTCAAACCACAGCAGCATCTTTTATTGGTTCTGGACAATTCTTGTCACCCTGTTTTCACATTTGCCACTGTTTCTGTTCTCTCTTTTTTCGGTGGGGGACACCAGTAAAACATATGTGTTACACCTTCTCACTGTATCTGTCAGGAAGTAAATATTTCCACATCTCTGCACAGTTAGGACTTTCTGAGTTAAAGGAAGTAAAAGCATGTTAGGACTGAAGCCATCTGTTCCCATTCAGAAGGTAATAAAACTTCTCCAAACTCCTCACCTCCCAAGCCCACCTATTGCCTCCTGGAGTGACGACTTCCCTATTTTACTTTCTGAGGAAATTCATTTACATTTCAAAGGGGAATAAAACCTGGAAAAATAGAGACTGTTGTTTACATTCCAAAGGATAGTAAATGACTGAAGAGCAAATGTTTTCTCTGTCCTCCTCTCTCTCTTAGGAAGAAAGGATGGTAGTTGGACATTGTCTAGCCTATATAAACTGCTGGATTCATGATTTCAGGGTTTCTCTCCTGTGGTGCAAATAATTCTTTGCACATGCAGGTCTAACCACATTGTTCTCATCGTGTCACCTGAAGGTAGAAGAAATTGGGTCTAGGGAACTGACAGTTATTGATGTAAAATCATGTTTTGCCTGTTCCCAAAACCTCATGTTTTCATTCAGGATAATAGACATAAATAGAGATATTTAAAACTTACCACTTAGTATTTCTTTCTTATTTTCAATCCCCTTGTCTTGACTATATTCTCTGTGTAGTTTCTTCTTACCTACATTTCAGTTTACAAATTCTCCAACTTTTATAATCTACCATTAAACGATCCATTTGAAAAATCTTGGAACAATGGAAATGTTTTACCTTTTTATGTGGTGGTGGCTACACAACGATAGTTCGACAAAATATGCAATTTAAACAGATGGATTTTATTGTATATAAATTATGCCTCAGTAAAGCTCTTAAGGAGATAAGAGGAAGATAAGACAGAAAAAAACTTTATTGAATTCTTAATTTTCACTTTATTGTATTTTACAGATCTAAGAATTCTCTCTGGTTCCTTTACATATCGGTTATGTCACTTTTTATAGTTTCTAGTGTACTGCCTAAATGGCTTACATCGACTTTTCTCTCCTTGAACATAGTAAACTTATTTATTTCCTAGCCTTTGCTGGCAATAACATTATTTGAAGTCCCTATGGGTCTGTTTCTTTGTTTTTTTCTGCTCATTTTCATTCACAGTATCTCATTTTCACATATACTTGGTTATCTTAGACTGTGTGTAGGGAAAACTAAATGTCTTGGATGTGTCCTCATGTGTTCTGAAATGGGTTTTCTACTGCTTTTGCCGGTTCTGGGAGCATGACCAATCCAGGATCACCTTAATCCAAGTTCAGGACTTGTGACTGCCTGTCACCCAAATAGTCTGAAGCCAGATTTTCATCTATGTGAAGGCTAGTTTATTCCTGGTTACCCTTTTCTTCTAGTTTGAAGCCGATGGGTTCACAGCCCAAAATCAGAGATCACTCTTGGAGGCACTGGACTCCAACATTTTCCCCCATAATCCCTTGAGGCCACCAAAAGTCCAAAAGTACAGTTCAATTTAGGGCAATCGAGGCCAAAGTACCTCACTAACTTCTCCAGATTCCAGGCCGTTCTGGGATCTTGGCCAGACCATTTCTCACTACCCTTTGAGCTCCATGATGCTTTTAAGAAGATGATTGTTATATTTTGTCCAACCGTTTTAGCTGTATCCAGTAACAGTTTGGCTTGAGTTACATAGTCTGTTTTAGGGGAATTAAAAGTCTTAACACTGACATTTGAAATAAACATTTTAATTAAATTACAAAAACATTGATTTCCCTAGTTATAAAAGATATACCTGTTTATTGTATTAAATTTTGAAAACTAAAACAGAAAAATAAAAACGAGGAAATACATGCCCTAAGAATGCCTCGTCAGAGTTAAATGCCTGTTAATGTTGTGGTGTATTTCATTTCACTCTTCTTTTTTTTCCTGTGTTTTTAAGTATAAGAATTTGAATGCATACATATTTTTATATCCTGCTTTTATTTCTTAATATCATACTGCCAGTATTTTCATTAATAATTTTGTTTTGTGGAAAAAATGGTTTTATTGGCTTTGTCATATCCCAACATAAATGTACCAAAATTTATTTAGCCATCTTCCTACTGTTGAATTTTTATAGGAGTTATAATTTTTCCTCGTTATTATAGTGTCAATCAATTTTTTTAATTAAAGTTTATTGGGGTGACAATTGTTAGTAAAGTTACATAGATTTCAGGTGTACAATTCTGTAATACCTTATCTACAAATCCCTTTGTGTGTTCACCACCCAGAGTCAGTTCTCCTTCCATCACCATATATTTGATCCCTTTTACCCTCATCTACCACCTCCCTCCCCCCTTACCCTCTGGTAATCATTAAACTATTGTCTGTGTCTATGAGTTTTTGTTTTTTCTTTTGTTTGTCTTGTTCTTTTATTGTTTTCAGTTTTATATGCCACATATCAGTGAAATCATATGGTTCTCGACTTTTTCTATCTGACTTATTTCATTTAGCATAATAATCGCAAGATCCATCCATGTTGTCGCAAATGGCACTATTTCATCTTATGGCAGAATACTATTCCATTGTGTATATATATCACATCTTCTTTATCCATTCATCTATTGAAGGACACTTTGGTTGTGTCCTTGTCTTGGCCACCATAAATAAAGCTACAATGAACATCAGAGCACCTACATCTTTATGAATAAATGTTTTCAGATATTTTGGGTAGATACCCAAAAGAGAGATTGCTGGGTCATATGGTAATTCTATTTTTAACTTTTTGAGGAATCTCCACACTACCTTCCATCATGGCTGCACCAATCTGTGTTCCCACCAACAGTGTATGACGGTTCCTTTTTCTCCACAACCTCTCCAACACTTGTAATTGTGTCAATCAATTTTGACCAAAAACTGCAAGGCAAACAAAAGGTTTATTTGGGGGTCTTTTTCAGGAATTGCAAATCTTGGAGACACAGATTTGGGTAGAAATCCAACTGTGTTCTGAGGGGGGTGAAAAAGGACTGTGTTTATAAAGACAGAAAAAGGGGGTCTTCCAAAAGGGTTACACAAGTTGTTGAAAGAGCTGTGATTGGTGCTGACAAGCAGACTTACACTATGCTATACATGATTATGTCTATTGCTAGGTGAAAATTTGTTTTTTAATAAGAGAATTCAGTGATGCAGAGCCAGTTCCAGGAAAACTGTATCAAGATGTAGCCATTTGGTTTAGCCCAGTTCAAAAGTTCATTTCCTTATGTCAGGGGTATATTAGCTCAGCTTCATAGAGGCCTCCTGGTTCCATTTTAGGTTGCTCTCTTGACAATACCAACTCCATTTTGCTGGTTTTGTTAAACAGTAGGATAATTTGCATCTTTGCATATGAATATTTGTCTGAACTTCTGAATTTTCCCTAGGATTTATTCTTTAAAGCAGAATTACTAGGAGAAAGAGTATGATTAGAAATGTTCTTTTGATAACAACAGGAACTACCAATAAGCTGATCTATCTTTTTGCCAATTTGTTCTCATTACATTCAGGGCTGTTGGCAGTGCGAACTCACTGTGAGTTATGAGTTTAAGGAAGCTTATAATTGCAAATAAAGTGCATCAATCTCATTTCCTTCAGCACTTCAGAAAAGTTTTCTGCTGAGTAGGTGGTCCAGGCAACTTTTTGCTTTCAGGCAATGGTTCTCACCCCAGTTACATGTTAGCATCACCCGGGTCCCACCCCAGAACAGTTTATGAATCCCCAGGGACAGACATGGGCATGTACATAGCTATGTTTTTAATTCCTCAGCTAATTCCGATATGTAGTCAGGCTTAAGGACCACTGTTTTAAAGTAAAGGGAAGTTTGGTAAGTGTTTAGTAACCAGGTGAATTTTAACTATCCACCTGTTAAGTACCTTTGACTTTCCTTTCTTAGGACTTGAATTTGCTTCTGATTATGATTGTACTTCAGAACGAGGGTTGATGGATGCAATACAGGATGCTCGATTCAATTTGAATTTCAGATCAATGACCAATACTTTTTTAGGGAAAATATGTCCCAAATATTTCAAGTTGCAGGCTTATCCTAAAAATTATTGGTTGTTTATCTGGAATTCAAATTTAACTGGGCATCCTGTGATTTATTTGCTGTATCTGGCTGACTAATCATGTCTACTTTAGGATACATCTGATTTTCTGTAGCGTTCCCCTCCCTGCTCTTCCTCAGGAGTGGTATTGGGACGCTCTGTTTTATGAAGAGGTTTGTGTATATAATAGATTTCAACTTCAGATTCTCTCTGCCTAGGATAGAAAACTACATTCATCAACCTTCTGAAATAAGTCCACAAAGAAATTTTCCCAGCACTCACTCATAAGGTCTTGGTGGCACTTTTGCGTGTCCTAACCTCTGTTGTAGGAAGCCTTTACTTGGTATAGGGGAAGGTTCCTAATGGCATAAAGTATGTAATAGCCTCTTTGACATAGAGAAAGAAGCTTCTGCCACTTTTACATGTCAGTGAACTGAATTATATACTCGTTCAGGCAGTAGTCGCGTGAGCCCCTGTTAGTCCTGCATAGGTAGGTAGGGGGCGTTCACACCCATCATCCTGGAAAAAAGTTACAATAGGGGATCTCGGGTTTTTATTTGTTTGTGGTTTTCTTTTTTGCATGTGCTAGCGTGTGTGTGTGTGTGTGTGTGTGTGTTTGTAAAAAATGCTGTTTCTCTCTTTAGTAGTCAGGCTCGGAGGGGGTGAACCAATATGTACAAGTTGCCCAGGGTGGGTCTCCTGTGTGTAAACGCACTTTGACCACAAGCCTGAAACTAGAACTGAGGGGGACCTGGTGAACTCAGTTGACATGGCCCTGCCCATGGCATCATCATATGAAAGAACCCCAAGGGGTCAAAATGGAACCCCCCAGAAGGGAAACAGGAGTTTGGGTTGGTGGCTCAGAACCAACAAGGGGCTGGAAGCGCCATTGGGTACCAAACCCACCCTCCCCGTCTCTCCCCCCACCAACTTACAGGGTGATCTGAGGAACAATATCTCAGCACGTGGGTAAGAATACAGAAGACAGCAAGCCTCAGAGCCCGCGTGTGGGACCCACTGCAGCTGGGACGGGAACCTGAACCAGTGAGAGCGGCCCATCAACAGACCCAACCTTATAGGCTCGGCTTTCTATACTGACACCTTGTGGCCGCATCTGGCAATGACAGCAGAGGGCTGAGCTTGTTCTTTCTCCACCTGGTGCCCGGAAACAGGACAGAAGGAATGGGATTCTTGGACAATGCGGGAGAGGAGGGAGAGCGTGGACCTCCTGTACATGTGGGCAGATGGGTGCTGAGGAAGTTATGAGAGGTGGCTAAACATCATTTACTTCCTTGTTTTGCCACCGTGAGAAGCTGGCAAGTTACTGCATCTCTTTCTGCCTCAGTTTCTTTATCTGCAGAATGACGATAGTAATAGTGCCTATCTCCTAAGATTGTTGTGAGGATTAAACGCGTTAATGCATGTTACAATAGTGCCTGGCATTTAGTACGTGCTCAGGAAATGGCAGAGGCTGATGTTACAGCTATTATTGCTAAGGGAATATGAAATGAGGCCATATTGGCACCCACGGGAGTGGATTCCACAGCAGGCTCAGCGTAGATAGCATGATGCTCACTTTGCAAATAATGTGGCTGAGTTTCCAAGAATGTAAGTGACTTGCTCCACAGCAGACAGACGTGATATGAAATCTGGTCTTCTGATCTCACTTGTGACTCCCAGAAGCTTGAAACTACCTAACCTAAAAACCAGGTCTCTGAGATTCCTCAGCCATGATCAGAGACAAGCGCAGAGTTATTTATGGCAAATAAATCTGAAACTGAAATGAAATGCACAGGAGAAAAAAGCCCTATTATTTTTCTCCTTAAATTCATTGTTTCTTTTCCATCTTCAGTGTAACCTGCCTTGGTGTAACCCTCATCTCTTGCCAAGGCTCGCAGTTATCTCCTAATGGTCCCTCTCCCCTCCAGTCTTTCCTGCACGCGTGTAGGAGGGTGATCTTTCTAAACTGTACCCCACCCCCCATGCCTTCCAGTGTCTCCCCACCTCATGTTAGCTGTGTGCAATCGGACCCCAGTCTCCTGCTGAGCTGCTTTTTCTGCTACTCTCCTAAGAGGTAGGTTCTCTTTTTTCCTGTTTCCGAAGCATTTGGACACTTCTATGGTGAAACCCACTGTGTTGTAATGTGACTGTTATTTGCACTCAGTCATTCCAGGAGACTGAATTCACTGAAGGTAGAGCTCACATCTGATCCACCAGTGACCAGCATGGCACCAGGCTAGGAATTGTTGATGAATGGGACAGATCATCATTTGGGCTCATTTACGATACAGGGGTGGGCACTCCTTGAGTTTAGGTCAAATGCCACTCCTCATTGCATCATGGGTAGCATGAAACAGATGAGAAAACAAGTGGCCTTTATATACTTTAATGATGTGCCAATTCTGTATCTTTTAAGAAACCTAAAACGTTGCAGTCTGGCTGTCCATAAGAGCTCTCTAATCAACAAGTAAAACAAAAGAATATTGTGCCAGAATTTACTGAGGTACTCTGAAGATTTATATGGGCATATAGGGGGCACCAGCAGAAGCCCAGCAACCCTTCTGATCGATGGCATTGCAGTAGAGAGGTGAGGGGCTGCTAACCAGGCTACCTGGATTCAATCTTCGCTGAAATGCTCTAGCTGTGTGACCTTGGACAACCTCCTCAGCCTCTCTGTGACCAAGTGTACTCATGCGTAAAATGGCGATATTAACAGCACCCCTCATGATGTCGTTGTGCAGAGTTAATACCTACGAAGTGCTTATAAGAGCATCTGGATGATAGGAAACAGTGCACGTGTAGCTCTTATTATTACCATGTTTTACATGTCAGTGAACTGAATTATATACTCTGAATTATATACTGATTTATATACTGAATTATATACTCGAAAATAAGACCTCACTGGAAGATAAGCCCTAGCATGAATTTTCAGGATGTCCGTAATATAAAATAAGCCCTACTGTGTTTCCCCGAAAGTAAGACCAGGTCTTATATTAATTTTTGCTCCAAAAGACGCAGTAGGGCTTGTTTTATATTACGAGCGTCCTGAAAAATCATGCTAGGGCTTAGTTTCTGGTTAGCTGTTATTTTTGGGGAAACACGGTGCCAACCAGGGACCTCTGTCCTATTCTGAGAGCCGAGCACCATACGATGAGGTGCTCCAGGGGAGAAAGGTCTTCCTTTCACCCACCCAGAGGCTCCACACCCACTGTCTCTGCAGTTCTTTTGTATACATTAGGAGTAGCTCTGGCTCTGAAAAGAGGCAGTCCTCACTTTCTTTTTCCCTTTCGAGCTGGTTAATGAGCCCTATTTTCTGTCAGAGTAATTGAATCTGGACCATCTGCCCAATAGATCACCTTAATGCATTTGGCCCCAGTGCCCTGGCTTCCCCCTTGGCATTGCAAGTTTAAAAACAAAAGCTTTCTGAGCTTTGAGTAATGTCTGCCTGCTGTTTCTGTTGCCAGGCTGTACTGAAGAATGTTCTGTCTTAGGCTCTTTCATTATAGGCACGAAAGATTTTTCCCCTGATTTATTGCTTAAATTGCATCAGTTGCTTAATGATATATAGAGTGCATTTTCTGGCACTTTTCCGTTAGTGTCTCCTAAGTGGACTAGTTCTGGAGGCATATATACATACGTACCTCCGGAACCCAGGTCCCCACCTGCCGTGAGACCCAGTGCTGTCTCTCTACTGTACCAGCACAAGCAGAGGTGGGTGAGGCAAGGGCTAGAACGAGGAAAGGACACACACACACACACACACACACACACACACACACACACACACACGCTGCCTATCTTGCCAAGACTCCCATTCTCCCTGTCTTTCAGGAAAGGAGTGATGACCCTTTCCCAATAGGGAGGGAATGACTATCAGTGCTTAATAGCTCACTGCTCCCCAGAAATGGTGAGGCGCCAGGTGGGAGTTGCACTTCCACTAAAAAGTCAAGGGAATGGCCACCGCTGGTGGGATTTCAGGTGTCAGTGAGGGGCTGGAGGGAGCGGTATCCTGAGATGGACGCTGATGCTGCTGGTAACCTCTAAATGTATCTTTTAGCTTTTAAGTTTAACTTACAAATGCCTAACTTCATGCTCATCTCAATGGAGCCTTACTACCGTGTTTCCCCAAAAAACAAGCCCTAGCCCGACCGTCAGCTGTAATGTGTCTTTTAGAGCAAAAATTAATATAAGACCCAGTCTTATTTTAATATAAGACAGGGTGTAATGTAATGTAATGTAATGTAATATAATATAATATAATATAATATAATATAATATAATATAATATAATGTATGACTCGGTCTTATGTTAATTTTTGCTCCAAAAGACACATTAGAGCTGATGGTCCGGCTAGGTCTTATTTTGGGGGAAACACGGCCACCTCACCCCCCAATCTCTTGATCACTATCCTCTGGGATCCCTGTGCTCTGTAAACACCTCCTTGGCTTCCCCAGGGGTCTCTCCATTAGAAGCAGGGACCCCATTCAAATCCCCATTGTTGGGGGCTTGGTTCTGAGGGACATCCAGCCTGAGATCACAGGCTTGATGGGCACAGAGTGGGGTGACTTGGGAAGGTCAGGGCCACTGCTCTCTTTGATATCTTGATTGTACCACTCATATGAGGTGTGACAATTAAGTTCACGAACTTGTTGCACGGATGCTGCTAACCTTTTTTGACATCAGAGAGATTATTCATTATGAATTTGTACCAACTGGACAAACAGTTAACCAAGTTTACTATTTGGAACTGCTGAAAGGCTGCGTGAAAAAGTTAGATGACCTGAACTTTTCACCAACAATTCATGGCTCTTGCATCACGGCAATGCACCTGCTCGCACGGCACTGTCTGTGAGGGAGTTTTTAGTCAGTAAACAAATAACTGTATTGGAACACCCTCCCTACTCACCTGATCTGGCCCCCAATGACTTCTTTCTTTACCTGAAGATAAAGGAAATATTGAAAGGAAGACATTCTGATGACATTCAGGACATCAAGGGTAATGTGACGACAGCTCTGATGGCCGTTCCAGAAAAAGAGTTCCAAATTTACTCTGAAGGGTGGACTAGGTGCTGGCGTTGGTGCATAGCTTCCCAAGGGGAGTATTTCGAAGGTGACCATAGTGATATTCAGCAATGAGGTAGGTAGCACTTTTTTTAGGATGAGTTCGCGACCTTATGTCCGACATTGTATAACATCTGCAGTGTGGACATCCTCTCTAAGTTATCAGATACCTTCTGTTTGGAGATCCACACAGCTAGCATGGTCCAGTGGGAAGAGCACTGAACTCAGAGTAAGGAATCCTGGGTTTGAGTCCCATCCATGACCACCATTTTTCTACCATGTGATCTTGAGCAAGTCACTTTACATTTCTGGCTCTCAATTTCCTCATCTACTGTAACTTGTCTACTTTGAGAGGATCAAATGTGATAATATAAGTCAGAGTACTTTTAAACTGAATAGGGATTGGTCTGCTAGGACGCTTTCCGTGACCCAGTAAAAGAAAAGAAGCCTCATACTGTCTTAAACAGTAAAGGAGATGTAGTGACCCCTGCAATTATAAAGTCCACAGACTGGGCGGGCATTGGCACCAGGTGTTGTCTCTGCCTCTCTCAGCTCTTCCTAGCGCTAGCTTCAGCCTGAGGCTTGGCCTGAGACGGCTGCAGGACGTACGTGTTCTCACTACAACCACAGGATAAGAGATTCTTGAGAAGGAGGGAAAAATTTCCCCAACTCTTCCACCAAACCTGCCCTTGTATCTCCTAGGTCTGCATTGGGTTATATACGTGTTATGGCCTCTGAGGAGGCCCCAATAAGTAGCATACCTTGTCTCTGAGTGCTATAAAAATTTTGATATCGAAAGAAAGAGAGTAACACACTCCCTTTCGTCCTGTCACTGTTGAAGGCTATAACCTACGGGAAGAATGCAGTGGGCTACTTCTAGAACCCCCAGGTTAGGACAACCTGCTCACCCAGTTGAGGTCTCCCGATATGGGAACACTGCCATGTCTGCAAGTCTCCTGGTATGGAGACGTGGAGGAGACTATGTGCCCTCGTTCCTAAGAGGAAGAAGAGATGAGCTGAGATGAGCCGAGCTGAGCAGGCCCAGTTGCTTCTTCACTGATTTCCATTTTGATAGATTACTTAGCCTCTCCTGGGGCAAGGTGAGTAAAGGAGTAGCAACAGGTCAGAAACCACATAAATGTATTTTCCTTCAAGGGAAGGAAACATTAGGAGAGCAGAAGGTACATTCCCCTCCCGCTTGTCCCTAAAATTCCCATTCCAGAGCTATCTCCATGGCCAGGAGAATAGCATGCACTAATTAGGTTAGGCCTGGTTTAACTGAAATAGGATGACAAGGGAAATGGGACACACCAATTGTGTTAGAACAATATGGGACCAGTCTGAAGTTGTAATTAAGCTAACTTCTTCCCTCCCTTCAATTCTTTGGCTACTAGACAAGGGGAGAATGGTAGGAGAGATATTGAGAAAGTAACTACAGTGTTCACTTCAGTAATATATAAAAAAGTAAGTCACTAACAGCTATGATTTGGTTAGTGCTTATTATAGCTGAGCACCATGACAAGCTGGTTTAATTTCAAAAATCAAATACATTGAGACTTCTGGCCGTGATGGAGTAATTATACCAGATTATCCCTCCTTCCATAAATAACTGCAAAACTGGAAAACATATATGAAACAAGTGTCTTCAGACACTGGACACCAGACAGTGGAGGACTGCAATCCCTGACAGAGGCACCCTACAACCACCCCAGCTTTCTGACTGGAGGCCCTTACCAGATCCCAGCACGAGAGGGGGAGTCCCAGCAGAACACAGCAATCTCACTGAGCTGGGGAAATAGAGCCTTGAATTCAGAGAGGCTGAGGCATCTGGAATTTGTGGGACAGAGCACTGGAGAGGAGAGAACTCTGCAGGCCTAGAGTTCCAGAAATCTGCTAAAGGATCCCCTTGAGATGATGAAAATATTCTGGAATGAGATGTGGTGATGGTTGTACAACTACAACCGTGTGAATATACTAGAATCCATTGAAGTATACACTTTAAAAAGATGGATTAAAGTAAATTAATCTCAACAAAAAGTAAGTTGTGGACAAAAAGATTCCCCTGAAGTCTTTGGGCGAATGTAAGCTGCACATGTATAGGGTGAGACCCCAAAAGGCCAGACAAAGAACAAAAATTGGGAAATGATCCACAGCCGGGGAGCCACATAATGGCCAGAGCACTTGTAAGGTTGGAAGACATGAGCTCTGACCATCTGCAACACGGGGAAACTCAGTGAACACTGGCAGCATTTAGTAGTGACTTCAGAAGACCACATCTTGGAGGAAGGGTTAAACTATCCCTAAAGTAAAGGACAGTCTAGATGTACTTTAACAAAGCTCAAAAAATTGCCTTGAAAGAAGCAGGCAGATCCACAAATAACTGTCCTGTTAGAACAAAATAACATTTTTAAAAGGAAGACAACAAATTCCAATACTCAATAATATGTCATTCATAATGTCCGGCATCTTTAAATAAAAATGAGAAAAATCCAGTGGAGAGGAACAGACTTAAAAATGGCAGAGACAATAGAATTAGCAGGCACAGCTTTTAAAAAATAGCTTTTAAAAAAACATGTTCAGGGACTTAAAGGTGTACATAAACATAAGAAGAAGACAGAAACTATAAAAAGAACAAAATAGAACTCGGAGAGTGAAAAATAGAATATCTGAAATAAAAACTTTCCTCAATAGACATAACAGCAGATTAAACACTGTAGAAGAGAAGATCAGTGAATTTCAAGACAGGGAATATGAACTATGCAAATGGTAGCATAGAGAGAAAAAACATTGAAAAAAAAATTAGAGCCTAACTGACTTATGGAACAATATCAGCTATCTAACATACATATAATTGGCTTACCAAAAAGATGATGGGGCAGAAAAAACATTTGAAGGAATAAGAACTGAAATTTTTATAAATAGGATGAAAAACATAAATATACAGGTATGAGAATTTCAACAAACTACAGGCAGAATAAACACGAAGAAAAGCCACACCAGACACATCAGAGAATTGCTGAAAACGAATGATAAAGACAAAAATCTTAAAAGCAGCCAGAGGAAAAGAAACTAGATATAGTGGCATGAAAATAAGAATGACTATGGACCTCTCATCAGAAACAACGTAAGCCAGAAGATAACGGAAAAATCTAACCAGTTTTCCTTTTGTAGACAAGGAAATTGTGGCTCATAGAGATTGAGATATCTGCCTAAATTTTACTGCAAAGTGGAATTGAAACCCAGGTCTGTTGGTTCTAAAGTCTTGGATTTTTTTTTTTCTTTATCCTAGTTTGTCCCCCTTTTAACTTATGAGAATATCTGTAATTTTTTTGGTAAGAATTACCATGTTTATTATAAAAAGAAAATTCAATATATGAAAGTGCTAAGAAGTAAGTAAAAATAACCTGAAATTCCCCACCCAGTGATCAATCATTAATGGTGACTATCCTTCCAGACATAATGTATACAATTTAATGGGCATGCCGTCATACTCCATGCGACTGAGACTGCTAATTGCCTGCCAAATATATATTCTCATCTTTTCCTGTTGTAATAGGACTCTGGGCAATATGCCCAGCTGAAAAATTCCCTTTTCCAGGCTCTCTGGCCGATAGGCATGGCCAGTGGATGTGGCTTGGTAGCGCTCCTGGGAAAGCTGTCATGGCCCTTCCCTGGGATTCCCAGAGCATGGGAATGATGGCCGAAGCTCCAGTAGTCATGCTATGCTGTGGCCTTAAGGGTAGCAGCCACCTACCAAGGATGGCAGAACAGAGGGCCTGAGCCTCTGATGATTTCAAGGAACTGCCATACTAGCTGGGACTGTCTGTCTCTAACTTTTTTATGTAAGAGAATAAACCATTACTCTGTTTAAGCCATTGAGCTTAAAAAACTACGTACCCTGTGTGCAGTCTTAAGTTGACATTTAACATTTTTTATAAGCTTAAATACTTGTAAAGAATGTAATTCTGACTTATTCAAACTGTTAACATTCTAAAACTGTCACATCACTTCAAAATGCATTTAAAGACATATACATTTCATACTAATTTGATACCATCATTTATTTAAAAACAGATGAACAAAATCTTTAACAGTCAAATTTTAGATCATTTTTCTTCTTGAACTCTTATTTCCATTCTGTGTATATTACAGAATTTTACTCTAATGTATTTTTGATACTTGAAAGTCTTTTATAGATTACTTTGTCTTTTGTCTTTGGAATAAAATCACACACACACACACACGCACACACGTACATACACATATAAAACTTTAAAAAAAAATTTCTTGTGACCTTATATCTCCAAAGATTGAAAATTTGTCCAGGATTAAGCTGTATTACAATCTTAATGAATGTACAACTGAGCAAAACAATGTAAGTAAATTAAATTTTTGTAAATGATAAACATAAAAGTAAAAAAAAAAAAAGGAAATCCATTTCTTAATAACATAAATTGGGCATTTAAAAAATTAATTGGTGTATTTATCCATGGTTGAATATTACATATTGCTAGCACATGACAGGGTTCAGCTCATTTCTTTTCCTATTGATTGTTTTTATACAGGTAAGCACTAGGAAACCTTGTTCACATAAGCAACTAAGTAGGAATGGAATATGGTTCATTATAGCATTGTCATATAATTTTTTGAACTTTTTCTGACTTACATGCTAAAAAAGTCACACAATGATATATCATCAAAAACTATTTTTAATATTCTATCAGTTCATAGTTTGACTATGTCCTCTTTTAAGTTTTGTTGAAAGCAAAGAATTAGAAACCATTGATTTGCAAAGGATTTGCAACTCAATCAGAGTAATTTACATTCTCAATTTCTGGGAAGTATATCAAAAAGTCTATGTACCAAGACCTAACAAATGACTATTAACTACCCTCTCTTCCTTGACAGAGTGACATTTGTTTAAACTGATATTCACAAAAAAGAGTTGGGAAAATCCAAACATGAATTTCAATTTACCGTTACCAACATACTATTTTTGATGAAATTCTTTTGTCTCAATGCAAGCTTTCAACATATTCACCCAAACCTTGAAAAATGCCCACCAGATATCCTAGATGGCAATGCTAGTTTTCATTGCCAAACCAATTAGCCAAGTCGAGATTACTTATTTTGAAATATAACAACATTCAGAAAAGTTTACTAAGCAAAGATTTAGGGGTCAGTAAATAATAAAAAGGCAAACACGTGTGTAATTATCACTGTGCTGGCCTCCCAGAAGCCCCAGCTCACGCCCCTTCCCACTCACACCCCATCCCTTTCTCCTAGAGGATACCACTCTCCTGGCTTTCGTGATAATCAGGCTTTTCTTCTTTATAATTTTGCCACGTGTGTACTCATCCCTAAACAACACAGTTTTGCTTAATTTTGAATATTTATAAATAGAATTTTACTGTGTGTGTCCTTTTGCAATGTGTGTCTTAACATTATGTTTGAGAAACTCGTGCATATACTTATAAGTAGAAGCAATGTGCTACATTTTCATTTTGGTAGAGTTGTCCATCATATGAAATTATCACCGCGTGGTGGTCCACCCTGCTATCAATGGGCTATTGTGTAATTTCCAGTGTGAGACTATAAGAATCATGTTGCTATGAATATGTATTTTGTTCCACCTCGAAGAAGAATTGCTGAATTCTAGGGTTTGCCTAATTTCAATTATAGCATATAACCCGTTTTCCAAAGTGGTCCAACCAACGTTACACTCCTATTCTGAATATGAGAGTTCCAGTTGCTTCTCATCCTCACCCACCCTTGCACCCATCAATTCAAACAGAATACATTTGTACATTTTTGTAACTCCTGTGTACTTGTCCATCTCTGTCCTTTTGTACTCTCGTGCATTCTGTGGGTATATAGTGATATCTCATTGTGATTTTAATTTGAGTTTCTCTGATAATGAATGGGACTGAGTTTTTCCTGTGAATTGTTTGTTCAAGACTCCTGCCTTTTTCTATTGGAATCTTTGTTTCTTGCTGTAGGAGTTCTTTTTTATTTGGGTATGATCCCATCATCAGTTATATGTGTTGCAAAGATCTTTTCCAACTCTGTGGTTTGTCTTTCCAATCTTTTTTTTTTTTTTAAATCTGTGCTGGTTACCTGTGCTGTGTGCTCTGGGAGTGTCCTTTGTGTGGGTTGTGTGTGCCCTCCTACTATAGTTGAGCCTTGATTGCTATTGGCATGTCCATGTGTGGTATTGACCTTCAGGCTGACTGGTTGTGGGGTTTGGTCATATCCACAGCTTATGGGCTGCTGTGCAGTGGGCTTGCTCTGTGGAGTGGGATTCGCTGCAGTGGGTTCTGGTGCCTGTTGAGACCACCCTTTGTGTGTGCCACTTATGGGGCTAATTGGGTGGTGCTCTGCTGTGGTCTGAAGCCAACCTCCAAGTATGTTGGTTCTGGGGCTTTTTGAAAGGCTCCGGTGCCTAGGAAAGCCACGGCCTGTGACCAGCTGGAGGCTACCTTGTAGGAGCTACAAAGCGATCCATTGTAGGTCACTGTCTGTGCTGTACCTGGAGGCATGTGGGAAAGGCCATGCTGCTAACTGAGGGTGGGTGCCACCAGTACCGCGTCTGGGGTAGCTCTGCAAAAAGCCACAATTCTCTGAGGCTTACTTCCACCTGCTGGTTCCCGTAAGGTTCAGTTGCTGGTAAAGACTCCTGAGGTATACAAGTTGGGTGAGGCAGGGTCTCAGTGAGTCAGTAGGTTGGAGCAGCAGAACTCACCAGGCCAATCATATTCAGACTTAGCCTGTAGGGATGGGATCAACACAGGAAAGATGGCACCTGCCTGCCAGCTGCACAGGAGTAGGGCCCCACATGGGGAAAATGAGGACCGTCCCTCCAGTCCTTGCCCCGAAGTTACACAACTCAGTCTGTTTCCAAATATCTCTGATGCCCTCAGAGTCACTGTCCCTTCACTGGAGCCCAGGGTGAATGCCTGTGTGGGCCCTTTAAGAGGATGTCTGGGTTTCCTGCAGCCTTCCATCCCACCCGGATTGTTGGAATCCCCACTGTTTTTCACAGCCAGAAGTTGTGGGGGCTCCTTTTCCCAGCACAAGTATGCTGGGCTGGGGAGCCTGGTGTGGGGGCCTGGGGTCCTTTGCTCCTTTGTGGGGAACCTCTATGGCTGAGATATCTTTCCCCATTTTTAACCACTACATGTGGGTGTGGGACCATCCTGTTTCACATCTCTGCCCCTCCTACCAGTCTCGATGATGTGACTTCTTCTTTATGTCCTCAGGTATAAAACTTCTTTTCAGCAAGATTTCAGATGATTCTCCAGGTTGATTGGTTTATAATTTAGTTGTAATATTGATGTGTTCACGGGATGAGGCAAACACAGTGTTTACTCTGCTATCTTTGTTCTCCTCTGTCTTTCCAATCTTTATCTGGCTGTTTTTGATGAATAAGCTCTTAATTTAGTAGGGTCCAAATAACAATTTTTTCCTTACTGATCGGTGCTTTTTGTGTCCTGATTAGAAGTTTTTCCCTATAACTGGGGTCATGAAGATGGTTTCCCATATTATCTTCTAGAAGCTCACTGTTTTCTTTTACATTCAGGTTTACAATACACCTAGAATTGATTTTTGTGTAAATTGTCAAGTAGGTGTTGTTTCATTTTCCCCCTTGTACGGATATCCAATATTCCAGCTTTATTTATAAAAATATTGTCTCTTTCCCACTCTCTTGTACTAATAGTTTATAAATATATATGAATAATAAATTAGTAATATATTATAGTGGTACTTCGGTTTTTGAACATAATCTGTTCTGGAAGACCGTTCGACTTCTGAAATGTTCGAAAACTGAGGCACAGTTTCCCCATAGAAAGTAACGCAAGATGGATTAATCCATTCCAGACCTTCAAAATCCACCCCTAAAACTGCAAATTTAGTATGAATTTTACTATCTAATGATACCATAGATCCATAAAATTTATGGTGTTCGTAAACCAAAATGTTCGTCGACGGAGACATTAGAAAACCGAGGTACCACTGTAATTATTTAATGTAGTTGCTCATATATTTGAGTTTAAATCTATCATTTTTACTAAGCTCTTTCTATTTTTCCTGCCCATTCTAGTTCTCCTTTCCTCCTTTTTGGGATTTATGGCGTATGTTATTATTCCTTTCACAGTCTCTATTAGCTTGGGAATTATACATATTGTAATATTCATTTAATGTTCACCCTAGAAATTATAACCTTTTCCTTGACTTATACAAAGTCTACTATTGATCAGGAATATTACTATCTTTCTGGACAATAGAAAGTTGTTAGAACATTTTAACTCCATCTATCCCCTTCTTGACCTAAATTGTTCACATATATTTAAATTTCTTATTTTAAATTCAACTATACATTATTATTCTTGTTGGAACAGTCCGTGGTCATTTTTATATTTACCCACATTTTGATGTTTTTTTATTGCTTCTTATTCATTCCTGCATCTCGAATCTTCAATCTGCAATCTTCTGTTGGAGGAATACTATTTAGGACTCCCTTTTGCTGGTGAAAAATTTCCTCAGATTGTCTGCAAATGTCTTTATTTTGTCATTTTGAAGGATACTTTTTGCTGGGTGTAGAAGTCTAAGTTGTAGTTGCTTTCTTTCAATTCTTTAAAGATATTCCATTGAGTCCCAGCTTTCCTTTTTTCTTTTGAGAAGTCGGTTGTTCGTCTAATTGCTGTTTCTTCAAAGGTAATCTGAGTTTTGTTTTTTTTTCCACTTAAATGCTTTTAAGATTTTTCTCTCTGTCCTTCATTCTCTACAGTTTTATTATGATTTCCCTAGGTGTTTTCTCCCCTTACTCCTTATTATAGTGTGCGTGGGAGTTGTATGGATTCTTAAATCTGTGACTTGATATCTTTCATCAATATGGCGGCATTCTCAGCCATTGTAAGTATAAGTAGGAGGTCTGACAATTAAGTTCGCAAACGTTGCAACGATCTTGCTAACCTTTTTTGATACCAGAGGGATCATTCTGCACCAACTGGACAAATTTGCACCAACTGGACAAATAGTTAACCAAGTTTAATATTTGGAAGTGCTGGAAAGGCTGCGTGAAAAAGTTAGATGACCTGAACTTTTCGCCAACAATTTATGGCTCTTGTATCACGACAATGCACCAGCTCTCACCTTCTGTGAGGGAGTTTTTAGCCAGTAAACAAATAACTGTATTGGAACACCCTCTCTACTCACCTGATCTGGCCCCCAATGACTTCTTTCTTTACCTGAAGATAAAGGAAATATTGAAAGGAAGACATTTTGAAGACATTTAAGACATCAAGAGTAATACGACAACAGCTCTGATGACCAGTCCAGAAAAGGAGTTGGAGTTCCAAAATAGCTTTGAAGGGTGGACTAGGTGCTGGCATTGGTGCATAGCTTCCCAAGAGGAGTACATTGAAGGTGACCATAGTGATATTCAGCAATGAGGTATATAGCATTTTTTCTAGGATGAGTTCACGACCTTAATTATCCTACTGTGTTTCCCCGAAAATAAGAACTAGCTGGACCATCATCTCTAATGCATCTTTTGGAACAAAAATTAATATAAGACCCGGTCTTATATATTATATTATATTATATTATATTATATTATATTATATTATATTATATTTTACCTGGTCTTATATTAAAATAAGACTGGGTCTTAGATTAATTTTTGCTCCAAAAGATGCAGTAGAACTGATGGTCTGGCTAGGTCTTGTTTTTGGAGAAACATGGTACCTCATATTTCTTTTGTCTCATTCCCTCTTTCTCCATTCTTCCTGAAACTCTAGTTACAAATATATTGGAACTTCTCAGTGTTTAATCTGTCTCTAACCCTTTTTTGTATTTTTCTATATTTTTTTCTCTGTATGTTTCATTTTGGATAGTTTTTTCTAAATAATTTTCAATTCGCTAATTCCCTGTTTAGGTATATTGATCCTTCCATGGAGTTATTACTTTTAGTTGCTGTTTTTTTAGTTCTATAATTCCTATTTGTTTCCTCTTCAAATCTGATATGTCTTTTTTTGTAGAGTTTGTAGTTTGTTGCCAACATTGTTAGTTTTTTCTTTTATCTTCTTAAACATAGTAAGCATGATTTTTAAGAAAAACTTTTTATTATGGACACTTGTGTATATATGGATCTATGTATTAAACATATATAGAGTAGAAAAATAGTATAACAAATGCCTATATATTCATTGCTCTGCTTCAATAAATATCAATATTCTTTCATTATTTTGCAGAATATATTCTTCTCCCTCTGCTGCTGCCGCCCTCCTCCTCCTTCTCCTTCTCTTCTTCCTCCTCTTCCTCCTCCTCCTTCTTCTTCTCCTTCTCCTTATCCTTCTTCTTCTCCTTCTCCTTATCCTTCTTCTTTATCCTTCTCCTCTTCCTTTTTCTCCTTCACTGGGGTAATTTAAAGCAAATTCAAGACAGTCCATTTCCCTAACAGATACAGGCTTCCTTTTTTTAAAAAAAGCATAACCACAAAATCATCATACCCAGCAATAGTAATGCTAATTCCTTGCTGTCATCTACTAGTACCTTATCAAATCTAAATGTGGTTTGTCTTGGTTTTATCCTCATCTGCCTAAATTTTTCATTGAATTCGTCAAGAACTCAACAAGAAAGTGAATCTGAACTCTCTCTCAAATGCTGCAGTGTGTGCAAGGACCCCCTAAGGCTCCGTCTCAGTGCCGTCAGCTGAGGGTTCCTCTTCCTGCTTCTGCAGTATTCGCGTGAGCCACGCTCTCCAATGAATAACAGCACTCATTAGACAAAGGAATTCTCACCTGGAAAAGACAGACACAGCAAAATGGAGGTGGGCGTGGGGGTAGGGAAGGAGCTGGGACAACGAGCTGGAAAAAGCCCCTTGGAGAGTCAGCAAGCCTGTCCACTAGAGAGGTGCACCTTCCCCCACCCCAAAGAAGTTACCGCTTGACCCAGAGTGTCTCAGAGTTGGACTGAGTGACACGAATAGTAAGAAAGATGATTGAGATCGGAAGCAAGCATGGCAATGGCAATAGTGTGTCACAGGACAAGGCAGTTGCTCCCCTGTAATTCTCCTCAGTACTTCTGGCTACATTCAGGAGAAAGGCTTGTTAGCTGTGCGTAGGTTCCAGCCCTTCTCTGACTTTCTTCCCCTCTATTTTAACAAAGAGAACACTGTGCTTCAGGTAGGCAGTCTCTGGTTAATATTTAATACATTGTTTGGTTTTCTTTGTGTGTGTTTTTGCACTTATCTCTTATCTATGGGAAGGGATGTGCCATAAATAGTGATTAACGCTTTTCAAGTTCCAAGCAGTGCTGTGAATGCTTTTTTTATTAGTAACTCATTTCATCCTCACAACTGCCCTGTGAGAGAGGTTCTAGTGCCCCATTTTTCAGAGCTGGGCTCCATCAGGCAGAAGTGAGCTTTTTAAGCCAGAGGAGATGGATTCCTCTACACTTCTAAATCAGTCAGCCTAAGACCAAGAGAACAGGCGTAGGCAGGAACTGCCCAGTGAGCCCAGGTGCTAGGAGCTGGGACACGGTTCCACTCACCTCTTGGGTTCTTATCTTTTGCAGAGCCCTACAGTCTATAGGGCACCCCCAGACCTGCCTGGAATCACACTGCCTGGGTTCAAATCCCGGCTCCACCACTTAGGAGCTGGTTGGCATGCATCGGCCTCCTCAGGTGTAAGACGGTGGTGAGAGTGGTGTCCATTTCACAAGGTATCTGTATCAGTTAAGACGAGACTTAATGAAGGCTTGTGCTATATAAGACACTGAGCACAGGACCTGGCAAACAGGAGGAGCTCCAAAGTGGTAGCTGTTACTATCACAATGAAGATGCAGAATCTCACACTTGTAAAGCATTATCTTTGCAACCAAAATAGCAACACTTGTTCTCCCAGTTGTGGAAATCCATCATAGCTCAGGCCGGAGCCCTGGTGTCCAGGCTCCCAGGTGCCTATTACCTTGGCACAGCCAGCCTCTGCATCTCGTGCATCTCTGTGTCCCCCCACCCCTCTCCTGCCCCAGGCACAGTGCTTAGCACAACGAGGCGCTCCACAAGGGTCTGCCCTCTAGAACTGAATGTGCCATCTGTCAACTGGGGAAGTCGTTCTGGGATGGCACGATGGTATGGGGACAAGGCAAATGAGCCCGGAGGATCCCGTCGTACAGGCATCCAGCGGTGACTTCAGCGATGCCCTATCTGATTAAAGGTGGTGCTTTCAGGGGACTTTCCAGACATGGAATAACTGATGGGATGCTGCTAACACACCAGATTTAATACAGCTGGTCCTGGGAGGTCATTTCACCCTATTCCCCTTACAAAATAGGGCTAAATAATACCTGCCCTCCTAGGGTTTTATAAAGATCAAATTACCTCATAAGTGTGATGGTCAATAAATGTAAGATCTCTCTCTCTCTCTCTCTCTCTCTCTCTCTCTCTCTCTCTCTCTCACCGCTCCCACCCCCTGCACACACACACACACAGCTTACTAGCGCTTGGTTTTTCCATCACCCAACCCTGACAGGCTGGTGGGAAGACAGAAGAGCCCAGAAGTCCCTTTTCCCGACACTAATTCAATCCTGTGAAGCTCGCCTCTTGGCTGCAGCCTCCAGACAGAAGGGGCCGGTGTGCTGCTTGCTGGGCAGTGGGAGGTGGATCGTTAAATACCGCGGTGAAAACCCTAGTGACTCACCACCCCGTGGCTCAGGGAGGAGACACTGTTCAGGTGGGAAACGCATGAGCAGATAGTGGTCCCCCCCGAGGGCAAACACCTCAGAGCCCAGCGCACAGTGAGGGGTTTGCTCTGCGAGGGGAGGGAACACGTACTGATAACTCCCTCCCCCTGCCTCCCGTTGAGTCTGCGTAGCTTCACCTCGCCTTGAAATCCTCGGGACTCTGCCATCCTCTGGGCTTCTGCCCCGGCCTGGGTCTCAACGCCAGTTCTCCCATTGCCATTTACAGTGCTCAATTAATATAATAATGATAATATAATAATAATAATAATAATAATACAACTTTGAATGGATTGTGTCATTTCATTCTCATGACATCCCAGCAAGTCCAATACTATTATTTTCCTGTTTCACAAGTTGGAAAACTGAGGTACAGAAGGTTAAAATGTACCTTGTTACTAAGTCATATGCCTGGTGAATGAGAATTCCAACGCTGGCAGTTTGACTATAGTCTACATTTTTTCCCCTATACCTTACTTGCTGCCCACGATTTGGATAAGGGATGGTCAGAAAGAAGGGAAGGAAGGAAGGAAGGAAGGAAGGAAGGAAGGAAGGAAGGAAGGAAGTTTTCCAAGTTGTGAGAATGAAATGAGATACTGTGTATGTGAAAGTGCTTTATAAAGTTTAAAGTGCCAAAATGGACTAGAGTTGTCATTGTTGGATCAAAGGTTGTCCCCTCCAAAAAGCAGTTTGTCCTGTCTACGCTGGGCCTTCAGACCCCTGGCATCTGGCGGAGGAGACTCTTGGCGCTGTCCTTTCCCCCATCCCTAAGGCTTGTCTCTCTCTCTCTCTCTGGGATGTGGGCACCAGTGCGCTCCTCAGAACCAGAGATTCAGAGCTTTCTGCCTTTGGCCTTAGTCTTGTTGGTCTGTGTGACCTTGGGCAAGTCCCTTAGCCACTCTCTAGCCACAAGTCTGTCCTTGTCTCTAATGAGAAGGTCACCCTGCCCCTGGGATCTGTGACATCCTGTGTGCCACAGTACCTAATCCAATGCCAGATTTCAAGCACTCCCCAGCCACAGTGACAGGTGGAGACCGGCTGGAGAACAGAGCTGCGGTTGTCCAGCACTGTTGGATGGCGCTGCTCAAGAGCTCTGTGTTTGTTTAGGTTTTTTTTTTAAGGTAAAACTTGCACGCCATGAATCTTGCCATCACCCCAGAAAGTTGTCTCATGCCTCATCCCAGCCAATCTCTGCCCCCACCCCCAGAGGCAACTGCGGCTTTGATCATTGTTTTAACCATAAATTACTCTTACCTGTTTATGAAAGACTCTGATTGGCTTTGCCAAGGATGCCCTGAAAGCTTGCGCCGTTTTCCACTCCTCTCAGGGAAGCAAGACAGTCTTGGGACTCATGATTTCCATCTTCTCTCCTCCTCACATCACTGGCTTCTTCTACATCTGACAAGCAACACGGAGCAGAGCCAGTCTCTGGGAAGGCGAAGATGGCCCGCTCTAGGAAGCCTCCTGCATTCTCCCTGCCTCTGTTTAGATCTGACCACTGGGGACTGGGCTGGATCTATTTCCCATTGTGTCCCTTTCTAGGAGGGTCTGATTGGCGTTCCCAACGCAGGCTTTCTGCCACCGTTTGTAGGGCTGCCGAGTGGATGAGAGCGTGAGAAGGAGAGCAGAGGCTGTTACCTTCTCAGGACTGTCAGAGAGGGAGTGAGCCCAGAGGGCTTTGATCCAGGCCATGACACTGGGGCTGGTTGGTCACTGTGGCCCTGTCCTGTAGTGGGGATTGCACGGCGGTGGAATCGAGCTTGCGGTGAAAGTCAGGAGCTGTAAATTACTTTTGGTTTAAAGTTGAAAGTAAGGGGTAAGGAGCCACGGTTTACCTCATTGCTTCAGATCAGTTGAAAAAAGGCTCAAGAAGGAAAATCAAATTCAATGCTTTTCAGAGATGTGTCAATATAGGAAACATTCAAACCTACAGAGAATTTTTATGAGTTTATTTGAGCCAAACTGACAACAATTGTCAGGGTGCAAAAGCTCAGTGGATTGAGAAAATGCTCCGGAGAATGGCAGTTTTGCAGCTTATTTCATACATTAGACTCAAAGAAGGAGACATAATTTCATGTGACAAAGGGGGGTCACATGAAATCCACTGGGAGTTTTAGGGAGGTGGGAGAAAGCAAAGCGGGGAAATCTCAGATTAGATAAAAGTACATTGGAGAGACACATACTTCTTTTACATTGGGGGCCACAGGATGGTTAACAATGAACATTTCCAGCACATAGAGATAGAGTGTGGCAATTTTTATGTTCAGACCATTCTATGTGGTTACTTGTGGTCTCTGAGTTTGTAGGACCTGCCATGCAGGCCTCCCCTGAGCTTGTCAGGTTTAGCATGTGGGCCCTTTTTCATCCACAGATGTTAGTTAGCACAGGACTTGGAGAATTCCTAGATGCGCACAGCCTGCCCCCAAGCCAGTGTCTCTCAGTGCCTTCCATACCCGGGGCGGGACAGGGGGGCATCTGTGTGCTGGGAGCCAGTTTGAAGGACAGGTACTGTGATTTCGGGGACTCCTGCGCTGGCAGAGAATGACCTTCATTGATTTTTCCTGGGTGAAGGAAGGGGCTCTGCTGGGGTGGAGGTGGGGGGAGGGCGCAGGGATAAATGTCACAGTGCAGTGCTGAGACTTCCCCGGCCATCAAAGGGGGCTGGCTCCAGTGCCCAGCGGGAGAGACCTGCATGCCAAGCAGGAGACAGTCACCTCCTGCTCACTTTAGGGTGTACTGATTGGCAGCTGTCCAGGTAAAAGAAAAGGGCCTGATGCTCTGGATTCTGGGAGAAAAGAGGCAGCTGAGGACACTGGGGTCAGGGGCAGGGCAGGGGGAGGAAGTCAGGAAAGATACAGCTGGGAGCTGCCCTGAAGGGATGCTGGAAGCAGCAGATGCTAAAGATGAAGAGAAGGAATCGGGCCTGGAACGGTGAGATGCTATGGACTCAGCCAGCAGGAGGGCCACAGGTATCCCGAAAATACATGGTGGCCAGGCCAGAAAGGGATGGGCCAAGAGTCAGATGTGGAAAGGGAGCCCTGGTTTGCTCTCTGGGCAGAGCCCTATGAGTGAGTGTGTGAGTGTGTGTGTGTGTCAGAACCTCGGGGGCTGACCCAGGGGCTTCCACAGAAAATTAGGAAGTTCTAGAGTCTGTGTTCAGGAGGGTCCTGACGTCTCCTTCCTGCCCTCTCTGTGGCCCCAGAATTCACAGCCCACAGGCAGGTTGTGTGGCCTGTCCATGCAAGAGGCCACTTGGTACAGGTCCACTTAACCTGCCTGGCCATTTCCCTTCAAGCCACCCAAAGACAGACTCAGAGAGGGAGAAGAAGCTTTCCCTTCAGCTGGGACTTACGAGTTATCAAAGACCTGTCACTAAATTCAGGTTTAAACCTGTATTGAGCACCAATGATGCACAGAGCTCAGCCCTAGATAAACCTGGCAAGGATGGCCAGATCCTTCTCATTCAGCAAGGGGTGGGAATGTGGCAGGGGGTAGGGCTTGTTGTTGCTGAGAAGCATTAAATAAACACTTTCTTATTTTCAGTAGTTGTAACCGTCCAATCATAGATTGGTAGAAATTTACTAGAAAGGTAGTAAGCTCTCCATCACTGGTGGTATTTAAGCTGAAACTGGATAAGCACTTGGTAGGCATCACGTGTGTGTTTGGACTAGATTTAGTGTTTCCCAGTCATGTACTGTTTTGTGTTTTTGGCATATCTGTGACCCATGTAATTATATATATGCATTTTTTTCTTTAAATAATTCACTCTTTTGGGCACAAATCAATATACGTTTAAAGAAAACTTAAAATCCATACCATAAAGGAAAGCCGGAATCATGTGTTATAAGGTAACCCTTAAAACCGGCACCGCCACCATCACAAACTAAAACAGGGTTATCAGATCCTAGCTGGATACAGTCGCCTACTCTGTTGTCTATGTCTAAATGGAGTTGGCAAGTGTTAGAGGGATGGTAAAGAGACATGTGCTCCCAATGAGGCTTTGGCATCAGAAGGATTGGGAATGAACTGAAAAGGGAACGGCTCCTCCCTGGGTGACTCCTCTGATGCCTGCCCAGGCGCCACTCCCAGTTGCCCCTTGGTTGTTACTTTCCCCCTGCAGCCTCATGTGGCTTGGGGAAGATATCCCTCAACCGCATTCTGCCATCTGTAAATGAGGTGCTTGATTGGAGAACAGTTGCTAGGGTCCTTTGCAGCTCTAACATTCCTTCCAATTTCAGTATTATAAGATTCTTCCACCCAGATTTCTCGGTGGGCTTTCCTGGGCTTTTTTCAGGGCTGTGTGGACCCCCCCGCCCCGGCTCCACCATAAGCACCTGCTAGCCCGGCAGGAAAAGCATGCTTTGCTGTTGGGCTTCCGTCTCCAGACCCTCCTTAGAGCCTCTCCTTGCCCCCCACCCCTCATCGCCCTCCCCCCCCCTGCTTTGACTCTGGCTGCACTGAGAGCTTCACATAGGCTAAACGTCGGTTTGAAAATTAAGATTCCATTAAAAGATTATTGTCCGCCTCTTTATTCAAGCCTCTGAGATGGAGCCTGTCCTTATTTGATTTGGGTTCAGGGGTACTTTCAAAAGAAGCGGTGGGGTGGGTGGGAGCCAGTTTATCGCTGAAAGCGAGACAGTCAGAGAAGTAGGGTTCATTTTCAGCTTTGGTCATAACTTGGAAAAGTGTTTTGAACTATTTTCAACAGCAGGCAGTCAGCAGGGTGATACCCTTTGGAAGCCCAGGACCTATGACAGAACACAGCAATACCTGGCTTGAAGCACGTCCATGGTATGAAAATCAGTGGGTAATTATGCATTTTACACAGGAAGGGCTGCTATAAGGAATCCCTGAAACAGACGATCCCCTGGTGACTTTTCAATATCTCCTTCTTCCCAGGGTGTGGCAAGGACTTAATAAGATGGCCATGTTTCGATCAGATGCATTTCAGGATGACTTTCCTCCTGGAAACCACTAGTCTGCTTTCTGTCGCTGTGGATTTGCCTATTCTGGGCACGTCACAGAAATGGAGTCATGTACTCTGTGATCTTTGGTGTCTGGCTTCTTGCCTGTAGTGTAATGTTTTCTAAGTCCATCTATGCTGTAGCATGTGTCAGAACTTCATTTGTTTTTATGGCTGAACAATAATATTCCATTGTGTGCATGTACCAAGTTTTATTCATCCATTCATCAGTTGATCACCATTTAGATTATTCCTACTTTTCAGCTGATTTGGGCATTTGTGTACAAGTTTCTGTGTGGACATGTTTTTATTTCTCTTGGGTATATACCTAGGAGTGGAATTGCTGAGTCATATGGTAATTCTATGTTTAACCTTTTGGGAACGGTCAGACTGTTGTTGGAAGTGGCTGCACCATTTTACATTCCCACAGCAGTGCATGGGGGTCCAGTTTCCCGATATCCTCGCCGACACTTGTCATTGTCTGTCTTTTCTTTTTAGCCATCCTAGTGTGTGCAGTGGTATGTGGTTTTGATTTGTATTTCCCTAATGCACACCTGGGATTTGACCCCAAGTCTCTCAATTCCCCAATCACTGCTTTATCTTCAACACCAAAGGACATGAGGAGCAATGATTTGGGGGAAGAAAAGCATCTTCTTCCATTTTCTCCTACTGTGTCTAGGGGAGACAGATTTGTTCAGGCCCCCTGAATGAAAAGTATATTGAACATAAAAAAAGGATGGGACAGTCTGTTTTAGATGATGCAAAAAGCTCAAATCAAAATAGCCTCATGAAGGTGAGAGCAGGGAGGACTCCATGAAATGTGGAACCAGCGCATTTAAGGCGTCATAATAAAAACAAAACAAAACCATGGTAACTCCCAGGAGACAATAGACATGCGTATCGCCAGCAGAGTAACTGAGCCGAGTGCTCACCACCCTCTCCCTCCCTCCAGCCCTTCCTCAGAGTCTCCCTCACCTGTAGAGCCACCATCTCTGCTGCGGAGGGTCTAGTCCCTCTGGTATGTTGGGGCAAAGTCAGTGCCGAGAACCTCTGCTCTCCTGGCTGACAGTAGTCCAGAGGCTGATGTATTTCATCACTTTCAAGTGAGTACCAGTCAATTTAAGTCGTTTTCAAAGGGCAATTACCATAGTTTCTAACCTTTCAATCCTCAGTTCCTGAAATATAAATGTTTGTTGTATTCATCCATCCATCTAGCCAGCAAATATTTATTCAACATCTACTTTGTGCCAGGCACAGTTCTAGACTTCAAGGATGCAGTCATGAATAAAATGATTAAAAATTCCCTGCTCTTATAAAACATATTTTCTAATGGATAAATGAATAAAGTTTACAAATATGTGTTCAAGACAATGAATATAAAGGTAATTTGTAAGCTTATATGCTACATAAAATAAAAATTATATTCACCAAGAAATAGAAATAATACTAGCAACACAACAGTTATGTGGTCACTGTTCTAAATGATAAATAAATATATATGGGTATATATCATATGTATACAGAGAGGGCCATTTTAAGAAAGGAAAATTGTATTAAAATTGTATACTCAACATATACCGATAACAAAAGATAAATACAAGTCACTTCTGCAATTATAAGAGGTGCTCAAAGTGGTTCCCATCAGTGTCCAGACACTTCTGATGACAGCGAACTACTGCTTGAGCAACGCTGACCAAAGTGTTCACTTGTACACATTTTTTTGGCACTCTTGATATATACATATATATATGAGGATTATATGTTTCATATATATGGATTATATATGAAGATTAAATGGAATTTTATATATATATATTATATATAAACAAAAAATGTAAAAATCCATTTAATCCTCACAAAACCCTATGAGACAGAAGTAATTATTATTGTCTCCACTTTATAGATGAGGAAGCTGAGGCACAGAGAGGTTAAATAACTTGCCCAGGATCACACAGCAGGTAGGTGGGAAAGCCAGAACTTGAATCCAGGCATGCAGCCCCAGACCTTGTGTGCTTGAGCCCCCCTCGTTGGACAGGAAGCGGCAGATATGAATCTGACATGAGCTGGCTTTCTGTGCTCTGAGGCTTGGCTGCCACAGTTTTTATTCATTGGGCCCTCTCCGCTTGGCACGGGCCTGGGATATTTGGGTTGGCTGACAGGTAGCCAGGCAGTTAGAATGGAGGCAGGAAGGTCCTTCAGGCCCCATCCTGTCAAGCGGTCTGTTCCCACAGAGCTGTCCGCAGCCTGCAACGCCCACGACCCCAGGCCCTTGAATCCGACCCTCCCACAGTATGCTCCTTCCAGCCCTCTTGCTGACCTTCTCCTAGGGGCTTAGTGGGAACTCGCACCCATTCTTGGCAGCTACCGAGTGACCTCAGGGCTGCGGCAAGGGATTACGAGTCAGGAACCTTGCTTCCTGTGCCTGCCTCAGGCAGGAGAGAGAGCCCCCTGGCAGCTGCGGGAGGGAGAAGGGCAGGGAGCAGGGGTCTCACTGGGATGGGTCGCATTTTCTCCCGGATCTGCGTGTGGATGAAAAAGTGTCCACATTACTAAATCTGACAAGCTCAGGGGAAGCCTAGGAGACCCTATAAACTCAAGACTGAGAGTAACCACATCGGGTGGTTTGAACATAAAAATTCCTAACTAAAAGCTACTCATGGCAGGTACTTACTTCCGAGGCCTGTAGCTTCCTTAACAAAGGTCAGTCTTTCCCTGAAGTGAGCCTGCCTATTGCCTTTTGGCACCTAAGATAATATACCTTGGGGGAGTAATGAGCAGACGTTCCTACAGATCAGAGGCCGTGGAGGGAGGGAGAGGCAGACGTCAGAGTCATCATCCCCTTTTCCAGACCACTCAGGGCACAAGCTCCCACCCGGGCACAGACCACAGACCCCTCACTGTTGTCTTGTCCCCCACACACCGTCTCTGTGCGCTGTGAATGTTGGTTATTAACCGTCCTGCCTCCACCAATGTAAAAGAAGTGTGTGTCTCTCCCATTTTACTTTTTATCCAATCCCAGAGATTTCCCCGCTTTGATTTCTCCCGCCCCCTTAATCTACCACCAATAGGTTTCATGTAACCCCCATTACGTGTCCTCCTTTTATTCTAATGTATCAAGTAAGCTGCAAAACTGCCATTCTCCAGATCATTTTCTCAATCCATTGAGATTTTGCTTCCCGACAATTGTCATCAGTTTGACTCAAATAAACTCTTATTATAAGACTTTTTCTTAGGCTAGATGTTCTTTCATCGACATGCGTGAGCTGTGAATGTCCCTGGGTTTCTCCCTGTAGAGGGTGGGTAGTCCCTTAAAGGCTGATCTCATCACCTTTGGTTTTGTCTGTTTTTAACAGACACCAGAGTGGCTCTGAGCAGGAGTCGGGGGGTGGAGAAACATGCCAGGGACCCTCAGACTCCAAGAAACTAGGCTGCAGAGCTTTCTGCTCGGCAGCAGGCAGGTGGGACCTGTCTAGTGTCATTCACGGCTACCCCACTGGCCAGTCCAGGCAGCAAACAGTAGGCGCCCAGGGAGTTTCTGTTGAATGAAAGGGCTGTAGGGGAGGTAAATCCTATCTAGTCCAATCCTCTCATTTAAGAGGCCGGAAACTGAGGCCCAGCAAGGGGAGGTAGCTCAGCTAAGCCAACATTTATAACCAACGAATGGGAGAACCAGCCAGGCCTCTGGCTGTGCACTTTAGAAGAAGTGTTTTTTAAGAATACCTGCCTCCCAGCATTGCGTCCCAGAGGATGAACTACATGTGACGAAATGGATCTTGAGTCCATAGCATGGCACATAGTAGGCATTTGGCAATTGTTAGTTCTCTTTTCTTTCCCACCTGCAAACCAGTGTCTCCTTCCAAGAAAGAGGATGGCCTCACATCCTCTTTCCCCAAGGAATCAGCATTTTAACCAATGATGCTTAGAAATCACAGTATCTGGAGGCTCAAAGAAATGCATTTCAGAAGGTAATTGGGCACATAATAAAAAAACCACTGACATGTACACTTAGGAGCAATTGAAACGTGCTGACATTTTTCAGCCGGTATATGAATGAACCTTGAGAGAGCTTTCCCCAAATTTAGTAACAATTCTGAAGATGTACATGACATTACCAGTAATAAGTTGTGAAACTGAAAAGAACTTTTCTAACCTATAAATGATACAAAAAATAAAATTTGGTGAAACAAAAAGAAGTTAATTGGGAGAGACATGTAGGGGCAGAGGAATGTCCCCCAGGCAGTTCCTGAAAGGTCTTGCAGACTCCTTACAATTTGCTCAGGCAGCACATCTTGTCCTGGGCAGGCTGCCTCTCTCTGAAGCAGGCCCGTTGCCTGGGCAGGGAGAATGAGAGCTGGGAGACAGACACCCGCACATCCGTGGAACAGGAAGTCCTGACCTGCCCGTCAGCCCCTGCATGTGCCCCGCTTGAAGGCTGAGGACAGGGGGGTGGGTTGTGGATGCTGCTGTTTGGGAGGTCGAATTGAGGCAGGTCACTGGTGACCTCTGGCGCCAGGATAAGGGAGTCGGACCCACTACTGCTAGAGGGTTGCCCTGTCAATCACCATCTTGATGATGTGGGGAGGAGAATAACGATGACGATTTCCTTCACTGAATGTCCACTAGGTGGGATGAGAAGCCCTACGCCTGAGATGAACATTTTTATCACCTTTGCAGGAGGGGACTGAGAACAGACTAAGCTTGGTTTCAGAAAAGGACTAAGATAAGCCCTGCTTCTTATGGCTGAGTGTTGGGGTAAAAGTTAACTATATTACAGATACATATCACCGCATATTTAACTGTAATATAATAATACCACATTGATACTCTTTTATTTTTCCTTTAATGATATAGCCAAAGCCCTCTTACCTGATGCTGTCACTGCTGGTTAAAGAGCAGGTGAAGAGAGTAATTCTAAACATTATATCTATATACTTTAAGCTTTTTACTCTCATTCACAATCATGAGCATATATCGATCTGGCAACTTTTCAAAGCTTTATCATTACAAACAATTTTAAACGTATACAAATAGGCAGACTGTAATGAACCCCTGTGTGCTCATCATCCAGCTTCAAAAATGATTGAATCGCGGCCAAGCTTGTTTTCTCTGTATCGGTCCCCACAACAGGCTGTTACTTCAAAGCAAATTCGAAATGTAATTTTACTTAATCCTTCACAGTTCAGTCTGCATCCTCTACGGACTAAACTGTGTCCCTCCAAAATTCATATGTTGAAGCCCTTGCCGTGAAGATATGTGGTGATGGGCCCTTTGGAAGGTAATTGTGGTTAGAGGAGGTCGTGAAGGTGGAACCCTCATGATGGGATTATAGGAAGAGATGCCAGAGAGCTTGCTTTCTCTCTCTCTCCAGCCATATGCACCGAGGAAAGGCCATGTGAGGACATAATAGGAAGGTGGCCATCTGTAACCCGAGGAGAAGGCTCTCACCAGGCACTGACCTTGCTGGCACTTTGATCTTGAACTTCCAGTCTTTAAAATTGTGAGGAAAAATTCCTATTGTCTAAGCCGCTCCGTCTATGGTATTTTGTTACGGCAGCCCACGCCACCCAATAGAGCATCTCTAAAAGATAAAGATTCTTCACAACAAACAAACGTAACCATAACATTTTTGCACCTACAAAATGTATCATCGAATCCTTGATTTCGTCCGATATCAGCAGGGAAACTTATGATGTGGAGCTAACGCTCTTTCTTCTCTCCACTGTGCATCAGCTAAGTGGGTCCTGTATTGCCTTACATGGAGAAGCACATTGGGATTGAGGAATCTACAATCTGCAGTTTCAGTTTTCTAATGCGGAATGAGAATTTAAAGATATTTTGGAAGGCAGGAGAGAAGAATCCTCCCAGGTAGTTTGATATCACTCTCTCACACCATCTTTTACAGTTGTCTTACACCTATTTTGACATCATCTTTTTTCTTGTAGAAGCTCACTTTTATTGAGCATTTCCAAAGCATTCACCTTAGCTTTCATAGAAATGACTCTCATTTTTGTACTCATACTTAGTTTTTTTTGTAATATTTAGTTATGAATTGACAATAATAAGTGTAAATGGCGTAAGCAGGTTTGGGAACAAACCCAATGGATTCCTGCTGAGCTCCTACTCCACTTGTTGGCGAAGGGCTTTGGAATGCTGGAGCGTGGGCTGTGGTCATCGCATAGGGTTTTATGGAGGAACTAAAGGCATCACATTGTTTGGTAAGTCTGTTAGGGGCAGACTGAGTAAGTGAGTCGCTTCTGTGTGTTTTGGAGATCTTTTCATGTTAGCACAAATGGCTCCACATCTTCCTTTTTATATACTGCGTAGTATCCATCATGTAGATGTACCGTATGTCTTAACCCATGTGTTTCTTATTGGTAGACATAGAAATTGTTTCTTTTTCTTCGTCTGTTCATTTTGCTTTTTTGCTAATATGTAAAATGCTCCAATGAGCCTCCTGTTCATATACCTTGATGTACTTTAACCAGTATATCTACAAGATGTTTCTTTATTATTTTTCATATTCAATATTATTTTATATTAATTTCAGGTGTACAGCATAGTAGTTAGATATTATACAATTTAAGAAGTGATCCCCCTGGCCAGTCTAGTACCCAGCTGGTACTATGCAGTTATTACCATATTATTGATTATATTCGCTACGCTTTACTTTACATCCCCATGACTGTTTTGAAATTTCCAATTTGTATTTTTTAACCCCTTCACCTTTTCACCCTGTCCGCAACCCCCTCCTATCTATCACCCCAAAAAATCTAGTACCCATCTGACACTGTACATAGTTATTACAATATTATTGATTATATTCCTTATGCCATACTGTGCATCCCCAGGACTACTGTGTAACACCCAATTTGTACTTCTTAATCCCTTCTCCTTTTTCACCCACCCCCTCAACCCCACTCCCAGCTGGCAATCATCAAAATGTTCTCTGTATCTATGAATTTGTTTCTGTTTCTTTTATTTATTTTGTTCTTTAGATTCCACTTATAAGTGAAATCATATGACATTGTCTTTTGCTGTCTGACTTACACTCAGCACAATACCCTCTAGGTCCCTCCATGTTATCGTGGATGGCAAGACTTCATTTTTTTTAATGGTTGAGTAATATTCCATATATGTGTCCCCTCTTCTTTATCCATTCATCCATTCAAGGACACCCAGGTTGCCTTCATATCTTGGCTATTGTAAATAGTGCTGCAATGAATGTATGGATGATTACATCCCCTCAAAGTAGCATTTTGGTTTTTTTTTGGATAGACACCCAGAAGTGGGATTACTAGGTCTTTCTTTGTCTCTTGTTATAGTCTTTGTTTTAAAGTCTGTTTTGTCTGGTGTGTTGCTACCCCAGCTATTTTTGTTTGTTTGTTTCCATTTTCATGAAATAACTTTTTCCATCCCTTTACTTTCAGTCTGTATGTGTCTTTTGATCTGAAGTGAGTTTCTTGTAGGCAGCATATATATGGGTCTTGTTTTCTTATCCATTCAGCCACCCTATGTCTTTTAATTAAAGCATTTATTTACATTTAAAGTAATTGTTGATAGATATGTAGTTATTGCCATTTTATTATTCATACTTTTTATTTATTTATTTATTTTTTTTGTCTTAAAGAAGTCCCTCTAAGATTCCTTGTAATACTGGTTTGGTTGTGAGGAAGTCTTTTCGCTTTTTCTTGCCTGGGAAGTTCTTTATCTGTCATTCGATTCTAAATGATGTCTTTGCTGGGTAGAGTAATCTTGGTAGTAGGTCCTGGCTTTTCATCACTTTGAATATTTCCTGCCAATCCCTCTGGCCTACAAAGTTTCTGTTGAGAAATCAGCTGACAGTCTTATGGGAGCTCCCTTGAAGGTAACTAACTGCATTTCTCTTGCGTTTTTAGGATTCTCTTCTTTGTCTTTAAACTTTGGCATTTTAATTATGATGTGTCTTGATATAGGCCTCTTTGGGTTCATCTTGTTTGGGACTCTGCACTTCCTAGGCTTGAATATCCACTTCCGTCATTAGGTTAGGGAAGTTTTCCATCATTAATTCTTCAAATAAATTTTCAATCCCTTGCTCTCTCTCTTCTCCTTCTGGTACCCCTATGATGTGAATGTTAGTATGCTTGATGTTGTCCCTGAGGCTCCTTAAACTGTCCTTACTTTTTTTTTCTTTTTCTTTTTGCTGTTCTGATTGGGTGTTTTCTGCCACCTTATCTTTTGAATTGCTGATTCAATTTTCTGCTTCCTCTGTTCTGTTTATTCCCTTTAATGTAGTCTTCATTTCAGTTATTGTATTCTTATATCTGACTGATTCTTTTTTATGTTTCCTGTCTCCATTTTTATGTTTCCTATCTCTTTGTTGAAGTTCTCCCTGAGATCACTGAGCATCCTTATAACCAGTGTTTTGAACTCTGCACCTGGTTGATTGCTTGTCTCCATTTTGTTTAGTTCTTTTTCTGGAGCTTTGTTGTGTTATTTCATTTGGGACGTGTTTCTTTGTCTCCCCATTTTGGCTGCCTCCCTGTGTTTGTTTCTATGAATTAGGTAGGGTTGAATATCTCCCGGTCTTAGTAGAGTGGTTTTATGTAGTAGGTGCCCTGTGGGGCCCAGTGGCACAGCCTCCCTGGTCACTGGAGCCAGGTGGGTTGTGTGTGTCCACTTGTTGTAGTTGAGCCTTGATTGCTGTTTGAATAGGTAGGATTGACCCTCAGACTCATTGGTTGTGAGGACTGGCCATGACTTCAGTGAAAGAGCTGTTGTTCAGGGGTTGACCCCATGGAGCAGGATTTGCTTTAGCAGAGCTCTGGTGCCTGCACAGTGTGCCCTTTGGGTGTGTCGTCTTTAGAGGTGGCTATGTGACTCTCCAGCTTGGTTCAAAACTGGCCAATGGGTGTGCCAGCCCCAGGGCCACCTGGGAGGGAAGCTGCTGCAGACCAAGATTTCAACCACAGCCTGTGTCCTACCCAGGGCCACCTGGCATGAACCACAGAGAAATCTGCAGATAGCTGCCACTGGGCTGGACTTGGAGATGCCTTAAGAGACCAGGTTGCGAACCGAGGCTGGCTGTTATGAATGCCGGTCTTGGGGCTGCTCATCCAAAGGTATGAAACATGCTGAGGCCGGATGCGGCTTGTTTGGGTTTTGTGAACCTTTGAGAGGTTTTAGGAAAGTCCACAGCATGAGCCAAGGTAGACTGTTTATACAGGAAAGCTACTAGAAGTGGCTTAGGTGGGCCCAAAAGTTGGGTAGTGCAGGGTCTCAGGGAATTACCAGGGGAGCAAATGAAAGGTGATTGTTTGATGGACACTCCAATATGGCAGCTGCTGGTGTCTGCACACTGGGAGAGGGTAGGGCTCAACACAGAAACAATGGCTCTGTTAGCTCCTTCATCCAGGAGAAAGCTGCCCCTCCAGCCCTTACTCTGAAGCCAGACAACTCAGTTCCTCCTCATATGTCCCTGTCGCCCTTTAGGCTGCTGCCCCAGGGCTGGAGCTCAGAGTGAGTGAGTCTGTCAGCAAGGAAGTCTGTGTGTGGTCCCTTTAAGAGGAGCCCCTTGGACTGCTGCCACCCTCTGGCTCACTCAGCCACAATCCACTGGTTTTCCCAACCAGAAATTATAGGGACTTCTCCCTGGTCCAGAACCCTGGGCTGGGGAGCTTGGTGTGGTGCTGGGACCTCTTGTTCTTTTGAGGGGGACCTCCAGAGCAGAGATATTCCTCCCAATTTTTAACGGTCACGTGCGGTGTGGGACCAGCTCATTGTGCACCTCTGCCCCTCCTACCAGTCTGGAGGTGGCTTCTTCTGTATGTCCTTAGTTGTACGGCTTTGGTTCAGCTAGACTTCAGGTGATTCTCAATGGATGGTTATTCTGTAGTTTAGTTGTAATTTTGATGTGGTCATGAGAGAAAGTAAGCATAGCGTTTACCTACTCCACCATTACAAAACACATTTCTTAGTGTGAAATTGCCGGGTCAAACAAAAACATGTGTATTTCAATTTTTTATTGATATTGCCAAATTGTTCTCCAAAAATATTGCACTAATTTATACTCCTACCAACAGTATTTAAAAATGTGTACTGCATATTCACCATTACCAAACTTTTTCATCTTTACCAGTCTGATAAATAAAAAGTGGTATCTTAACTGTTTTTCCTTTAATTTTTAGTGAGCTTTAGCATTTTTCATGTGTTTAATGGGCATTTGTACTTATTTTTCTATGAACAAAGAGTTCATATCCTTTCCTCTGCTTGCTTTGTTAGTTTTGTGAAACTATTTAATTTGACAATATTTGCCCTTTGCTTTTCTACGTGTGATACAACTTCACAATGAGGCTAAGACGGAGGAGTGTTTATCAGAAATGTATACTCTCTGTGTCACTGTGTGGAGTTGCCCCTGGGAAGAGGTTGCCAGCTAGGGTCTTCATTTCCCCCGGCACTTTTAGGATAGGTGGGGCCATGGGCTGTGAGCATGGACAATATATGCCACTTCAAGGCCTAGCCCATTACTCCTCTCCATGATGCCAAGAATTAAAGCTGGCAAGGCCTTTGCCAGGCTGGTGTCTGAAAGATTTAAAGCAGGGGAGCTGCCCTGTTTTATGATGTTAATTGAAAGCACTAGCCTTGAACCATTATGCATTTTAGGGTCTGTTTTTTAAAGAAACATAGTAGTTAGCCTCCTCTAACTACCATACAGATACATAGCAAGTAGCCTATTGTAACTTTTATACTAAGTATGTGTAGTGTTTGTTTTTTGATGATTTGCACGCTATTTAAATTTTAACCATAGAGATTAAAAAATTTTTAACATGATCATTTTAAAAAAAAATGACTTTTGGGTCTTGAGTTATGCTTGGGGACAATCCCCCTACCCCAAGATAATTTTAAAATTAATTCTAGGTTTCTTTCTAGAACTTTTAAGGTTTACATTTTTCATTAAAACTTGTTTTCACCTGTAATTTTTTTCAGTGTAAGGTAAAATATGCATTTCCAGCTTTGTTTTTTTCCCCCTAAATGGTTAGGCAGTCTTTCCCATTCCATTTATTGAATAACCTATTTTTTTAAATCACTGATTTGAATTATATCTTTATCATATACCAAATTCCAATATGTATTTGTGTTAAATGTAGACTCTCTCCTGTTTTGTGAATTTGTTTGTCTATTAATGCATTGTGCCAACACATTTTAGTCATTGTAGATTTACAATAAATACTTTAAAATACCTGGTGGGGAAGTCTATCTTCACTTTCCCACATCATTTTTATAGCTATTCTCGTACATCTGTTTTTCCAGATAAAACTTCAGAATAAAATTGTCTAGTCAAAAGAAGCTATGTTGATACTTTAACTGAGATGGTTTTAAATGAGAAAAGCAAATTTTTATAACACAAATTTTTTATTTGAGAATATATGTCCTTTAATTTGTTCAAATATTATTAAAATTCCTCAGTGGAGGTTTAAAGCTTTTTTTTCATATAGATACTGCACAGTTATTGTGAAATATATTCTTAGATGTTTTATCTTTTTTCTTTTTATTATAAAAGGGATCATTTCCAGTGTATTTTCTAACTGGCTGTTGTTTATATAGGAAGAAACCACCCAACTCAATTCTTTTTTTTTTTCCATGAAGTTTTTCAGTTGATTTGGATGCACAGTATAATCATATCATCTGCAGATCCCATTAAATCCGCTTCCTCCTAATATATTTACTGCTCATTTTTCTCCTTATCTAATTGTACTGGCTTGTACTTCCAGAACAGCATTTAACAATAATGTCGGTGGCAGATCCCTGCTCCTGAAGACCCTAAGAGGAGGTCCTCTGCCGTCTGTTGGCTGGCATCAAGCTCTCTCAGAGGAAAGAGGCAGAGTTGCTATGGGAGGCCTCTGAGACATGCAGTTCCTTGTTGAAAAGACTGCTGTACAAGCTTCACCCTGGCCACCTCAGCACCCTGCCCCCACCTGCCCCACCCCTGGTGGCACTGGTCACATGGCATAAGACACCTTCATTGTCTGTCTTCTCCATGAGAATGGGAGCTCTTCCAGGGCAGAAACAGGTCTTCTGGTTCACTGTTTTCCTCCAGCCTGGTGCCCTGCCTGTCACATAGGAAACACCCAATCAATATGTGGTCAAGGAGCTGACGCAATCAGCTAGACTTTTGCTGTCTCCTATTAAAAACGCCTCTCCTAATAACTGCCCCTCACATCTTTACAGCCTTTCTGGTAATAAAGCTTTTTCATATGCACCATCTTGCTTTATTCTTTCATCAAAAACTGCAAATTTTTTCTTCTTAATTCTCCTGTCATAGATATGGAAAAGGAGGTCCAGTGAAGTTACGTGACTGGCTCAAGACTGTTCAGCTAACCAATGGCAGAGCAAGATTCTGTCATAGCCTTCTGGTTCTTTCCATTGGGCTGTGCTACTGCGCAGTTGACCATCCTTTGGAGAGCAGCTTTGAAGATTTTCCATCTTGATAATGAAATGCGACTTTTAAAAAGCTGTCAGCTGAGGGGAAGAAAGGAGTGAGTGAGGGAAGTTGTGCCCCTCAGAAGCTGCTACTCATTTTGCCCCTGTGAACCCAGGGTAGGTTTGTGTGAGAGTCTGGGAAAGTGGGGGTAGGACTGGGGGTAGTGATGGGGGTGTGGGGAGGGCGGTAAACTGGACATTCCCCAACTCACTGTCCCAATGCACGGGCCTAAATTGTGGTACCTTGGAGCCCCAAGGACATTGACACAACTGAGCTGAGTCAGTCGTCTTGGTTACTGGTCCTGCGGAGGGTAACCCAGACCTCTGGGCACTGGTCGCTGGGTACTTGGCAGCCCGCCCTGTGCACACAATTCTGTTCTAGCGACGTTGGGATGGCCCAGAGGAGAGAACAAGAGCAACCAGTCCTTCCCTTCAGAGACAGCGGAGAAGTAATTAATCACCTACTGTGTACCAGGCTGGATGCTGGCCACCTCACATACATCATAGGTCATGTTGTCCTCCCCACAACTCAAGCGTGGGCTATAATGATGTCCATAAACAGAGCCTCAGAGAGTGACGTTCACACGGTCCCTCCGCACATGGGCGTCAGAGCTGGAATTCCAGTTTGGGGCTTTGCAGCGCCCAGGCTCTTCCATTGCTTCTCGCCGTCCTCCCACAGCAGTGGGTGGTCTAACACGTACAACGTTCCGGGTGGCCACGCTGGGTCCCATCCGGGGACAGAATCAGGGAAGCTGCCTGGCAGCTGAGTTGGAGAAGGCAGTATGAATGGCCCCAGAGAAAAACGGACAAGAGACCACAGCAGGCTCTGAGAGGGACAGGTGACAGTTGGGTCTGGCAGGAGGCAGAGATGACGGGGATTAAACCCAGGCTCTGTGCTAAAGGGACCTTCTGAGAGCTATCCTAAAGGCCATGTTCCCTGAACAGCAACCTCGGTGAAATGATGAAAAATTGGGCTGCTTTTTCACTCTGCACCCTGAGCCCAGAATGGCTCTTGATCCCAAGAGGCCTTTCAATCAGCCACAGATCAGCTGTCTGCCCTCTCTCCTGACGCCGTCATCCCCACACAGCATGGTCCACTCTGGATGTTTCCCCCACTTCCGAGGTTCTTAGAAACCTGAAAGCCTTCCAGGCTGTCTGTGGAGAAGGAATTGCTACTGTGGGCATTCAGGTGGTCTACAGGCGGGCAGGAGGGTCTCCTGGCACCCTTTACTTTCTAGTGGCCCACCCTCTGTCACCTCCTAAGTCCCCACCGAGGTCTGCGGGTTCCGGCAATTGTGGAGCTCAGTGGATGACTTCCTTTCGCACCTTCATGCTGACTCCGAGAGAGCATTGCTGGTGGCTTTTCCCATCGCTGGCCCTGGGACAAGTCCTTCCAGTGTCATTGACTCCCTTCTAAACAAGCAAAGTGGAGCAGTAACTGCAAGTGGCAGCTCGCCATGGGGAGACTCGATTTCACTATCGGGATGGAAAATCTGCATGGGTTACTGTTTTCCAAAGGGCTGGCCACCTCTCACCCCGTCTCCATTAGTAGCTCCTTAAGAGGCAATCCAATAGCCTGGTGAATATCACTTTGAAACCAAATCTGGTGTTCCCTGCCTTGCCTTAATCCCCGTAAGCCTCCTGCCCATCACTCAAAGCTGACCCAGCACTGGCCCCCTGCGGCTAGATCCTAAAATGACTTGGCTTGGGAGGTGGGATGGAATGAAAGTGGTGGGTTATACTTATGGGATGGAAAGTGAGAAACTAAATCTGAGGCCACAGCCCTAAGGCATTTGGGCCCCCTTAAACGGTAGGTAGTAAGCTATCCACCAGTGTGTGCATCTTCAGCAAGCGTGGAAAACCCTTAGTCAAGGATGATACAGACGTGTCAGGGCCCTGCCAAAGTGGAAGAGGGGGTTTAAGATATAAAGCAAGATTGTGCGAACAGTTCTGCTCAAACTTTGCCGAGGCCATGGGTACCACTAGCTTCCTAACCTCCGTCTGTTTGACCCCCATTTAATCAACCCCAAAAAACAAGAATATCAGATTAGCACTATGAAGACCTATTCTGTTTCTCATCAGGATTTACACACACACACACACACACACACACACACGCCCTTACTTTTCGCTTCCCCAGTTAACTCCCTTTGACTTCTAAAGGAAAGTAAGACTCTACAAGGCTAAACCAGCTCAGTGAAATTTCAACGAAAGAACAAGTTTCCAAAGAATCTGAATACAGCCCCTGGACTGACCTTCAAAAATACTTAAACTAACTGCTGTTATCGCGTTATACTCTTTGCTTAAGATCCTAAAACAGTGTCTCTTTCTATCACCTTACATCTTATCTAATATTCAAGATCATTCTCTGGGGCTCCATTGCTTTGCAGTTTTTGTTCTCCCCCCTCGTGTGTGTACACACAATCAGCCAACGTCTCTCTCTCTCATTCTCTCCCTTCCTCCTTCTCCCCTCCCCCTGTCGCTTTTCCTCTCCTCATGAAAGACCTTCCTGCTTCTGCCCTCTGCCCTGGCCTGTGCAACCTGACCCTTCCCTTCAGGCTAAGCCTGGTTTCTACTTTTGCCTGAGGTCTCTGATGCACGGTTCCTTCTCTCCTGAGAATGCCGGGAGCACTTAGAATGTGATTATACCCTCCTTTCTTCCTGATAGAACTTTTTTAGCTCCTTGTTTGGCAGGCACAGAGCCGTTCTCCCTAACTAGATTACACACTACATGAGGACACGTGTTCTGCTTCTCTGTTAGCCCCTGTGCCTACCATAGGCTTGGCACACCGTAAGCCCTCAGGAAATACTGAATAATTGAAAATTTTCGTCTCTCATCCCAAGGAATAATTCTTAGTTGCCTTAAAAAAAAAAAAAAATCCAAAGAAAGCAGACTAGAAGAGATGAAATCAGGAAATTTGGATATTTTTCACATGAAGGTCTAAGAGTGCCTGCTTCTGTCTCTGTCTCTGTCTCTCTCTCTCTGGCATGTTTGCCCTCATGGGTATACAAGTGGTACTTTGGACCCAAGGCAAAATTAGGCTCATTAAGAAGATGCTTGCTGACCACCTGCGTCTGGGTGCGTCCCCACAGCCCTTAGATCGTCCTCATTTGCGATGCCTTTTTCTTCACATGTTGTAACAAGCGCACAGTAACGACAGGGAGCTGAGACTGGAATGTCTAATGAGCTGTGGACTAAGGAATGATGTGATAGCATCTTACAGATTGTAATTAAGATGCGGCCTCTATTATGTCCTATCATAGCTGTATCTTCCTGCTGACAAGTAATTCCCCAAAATAATCACTTGTTTTTCAGTATCTCATTGCGGGGACTAATTGTGAAGAGCTCCTGCCTAGAAAGGCCACCCAGAACAATTTGGGGAGAATTACATGGGGACTAGTAGCTGCTGGGCACAATTACCTGGACTTGAATACTTGGTGAGTGAGACCAGGAGAGGGGAATGAGGCTTTGGCCGGGCATTCAGACAGCACATGGCTGCTGGCTTATAACGGGTTTTCTACAGAACTAACATGTTGCCCTAGAGTAGAAGGTTAAACATTCAACAGGAGTATTTGAAATGATTTGAATAATTTTTTTCTTAAATGACACTAGTCATGATTATCTGTAGAAAAATTAGAAAATGTGAGTAAACAACAAAACCACTATCAACATCTTGTCCTGATTTTAGTCGCCGCCACCACCACCACCACCATCTTCATCACCACCGCCACCATCATCGTCAAAATTGCTACCAATTAGGAGCTTATACTCATTCCACATACCTTGTTAAGAACCCTTAAATTTGTTAATTCTAGATCTAACATAAATTTTGCAAGGTAGGTAACTATAGTCCCATTTTATAGATGAGAAAACTGAGACACACACCTATCTCAGCTCACACAAAGCAATAGCCATCAAAGGTGGAGTTTCAACTTGAGTCTGTGTGTCTAAAATCTGTGTGTATGCTGTCACGCCTGTTTCTCTTCTCATCTTTAAGAGGATGATGACCCTTTCTCTCCTGGCTGCCATAAAAAATTGCTATGAGAGCTAAATAAGATTCTGGATGTGAAAGCTTTGCAAACTGTAAAGTCCTATATAGAGTCAGGAATCATTAAGCTGTGCTTGGCACCCATCCAGATACCATATCCAGCTGCCAAGTAAGTGAGCAATATTCGTTGAATGGTGGGGGTTTAATTGGGTCTCATTGAGAAGCCCAGCCCAGCAGGGTCTGTGCAGTTTTCCCCTGGGCAAGGGGAAGCAAGGGAGAGGAACAAAGCTAGGAATGTGGGCATGGACATCATGAGTTGAGGGGAAAGAGAAATGACTCAACTGACTGGAATGGAGATTGTTCTGAGCAGTGGGAATACATACCCCAATCCTTCTCATCAGTTGCCCACTTAAGTATTTATTCAAAATCAAAGCAGTGTGCTTAATATGCAACTGCCGCTTCAAGTTCCCCAGCCTCTTTTCTAACCAGCTTGTCAACTTGTTATATAAAAATTCTAGCGCCACCGTGGATACTGGAGAAGAGGAGAGGTGTAAGTTTGAAGGTGTGGGGTGATTTAGGTTAACGGTCGGCGGGGGAGAGATGGACCAGAGCGAAACCTGGAACAAGTGTTCCCTCTGATTCGGCAGTTGGCCGCTCAGCTTAGCTCTGCTTCTTTCTCTGCCTACCTCCCTGCCTCTGTCGCCTTCCTTTCAGTGCTTTTAGGAAACTAGTAGTATTCAGAAGTCCCTATTGTATGTGTATGAGTGCCGAAATCAGGAACAGGCTCTCATATTGAAAGGCAGAAGTAAAGAGGCCCTGACATCCTAAATATCTACACAGGACAGCAGCCAAATGCCCTGCCAGGCTTGGATGCTGAGCTCCTCTCCCAGGTTGGAGGTCCTGACGGCAACCTGAGAAATTAATTGAAGTTCTGTCGGACACTGTCTGTGACGGCACCTCTCCAGCCCCCCGTGGCTTTTACGTTTGTCTGGGAAGATCACCAAGCTAGGAGTGGGGTTTGACCAAAAGTAGGTGGAATTAACTCAGACGAGCCAACTCAGGCAGTCGCTCCCCTCCAAGAGAGAAAGAGGAGGGTGGATGGGGCGGAACATTGGGCAGAATAAATGAAGATGGTGTTTTGTGGGGAGGAAATAAGGCTGGCTACGTGCAGCCACACATATTTTCCAGCTGGGGCCAAGGCAAGAAATAGAACCGGAAGTTGACTTCCACATCTACACACGACGAAGGTGAATCCTCCCCGGTCTCTGGCATGCAGAAGTAACCAGACTGATGTCATGACTATTTGTCAGTTATAGCGTCAGAGGGACTATTCTCGCTGACCGGGTATCTTGCAACTAACGGGCTGTGTGACCCTGTGGTCAGTGCGCTGAGAGAAGCAGGGCACCAGTGACTAGCACCCTGCTTACAGTTGTGTGTGACACCCTTAGAGGGGACCCCAGTGGCCGTGAACTTTCTTGGTGATTTGTTCTGTGTATCCAAGGTGGACAAGGGGGTGTTGATGTGGTATTTGCTCCGGAGAGGTCTACGGAAGTAAAGAGTGGTGTGAGGAGGAAGGACAATACGGGGAGGAGATTTTCTCAGTGGAAAAGAATGAGCGAATATTGAGGAAATGAAGTTGTTGAGTTGCAACCGTGAGCACATCCTTGGATCATTTGAGCTGAAAAATCACACAGGACAAAAAAATGTGTATGTACATGTTACCTAAGGGAAGCTCAACACCATTAATCTGATAGTGTCTGAACCACTACCAATTAGTGGGTCTCGATGCTGATGCCATCGCTCCCCCACAGGCTCTGGGGTCCACAAGGACTTCTAGGGGACGAGAGTCCCGTTGCTCTCAGTGTCTCCTCCTCCCTGTTCTTTGGCATGTTTCCTGTCCACTGTGGCCTGCACTGCGTCCATATTATCATCGTGCTGGTCGAGGTGGGACTTGGCCCCTGGAACCTGTTGTTCAAAGTCTTCATATCACAGCAAAAGTCTCCTCCTACAGGTAGAGAAGGTGACTTTGAGAGGGCTTTGTGAAGCCTCCCTAATACGGTGCTTAGGTGGGCTTGCACGGCGAACCTTAGAAATACTAATTAAATAGCAGAGTCCCCAGGGATCCAGCTGTGGGACCCATCCAGTCCTGGCATCCCGTGACCAGGGGCTAAACCAGCTGATAGTCCAGTATGCGTGTCCCCATGCATTTCTACTCTGGAGTGAGACCTGGGGAACCATTTCTTTGAGCCTCTGATCCCTAATTTTTCATCCCATTCCTTCCGTCTCTGGGTCCAATAAATTCTACCTCCTTCTCAGCTGTATTCCGTCCCCCTTGCATTGTCTAGGGACTGCTCTCTCTTTGCCTCCCTTGTTTCAGTCTGTCAGAATGCTTGATGAGAATCTAGAAACCACATTTTATGAAGGACACCTGAGGAGTGATGGGCTATTCTGATGGGAGAAGAGGAGATGCCAGGAAGAAGCAGCATTGCTCTCTTCAGCCCATTGACGTGTGTGTACGTCTAGAAGGATAATCAGATCTGGGTTGTCCAAGAGGTAGAAGTAAGATGCATGGGTGGGAGCTGGAGGAGGACGGGCTGCGGGTCAGTAAAGGAAGTTGACAGCTCTATCCTTAGGGGCTGAGCCACCACTGAGGCAGCTGACCCGGGAGGAAGGTTATCCATTATCCACCTTCATTATTAGCACCACTGTCACCGTTTACTGAGCGCTTACTGGACACCAGGCCCTCAGCTAAGCTTCTTACCCGCACGGTCAGTTAGCGCCCCTTCTTCTTACTGCCACCTTCTTTTCTCTCATAGGTTCATTCTCCCTGTCCCCTAACCCCCTGGCTTTGGGCCTCACGAGGTTTGGAGTATGGGACCAGTAATCCTGACAAAACTGGAGAGTCCTGGTAGGGAGATGCTTATAGAACTTCAGGGCTTAGAAAACAAGGTACTTGCCTGATGCAAAACTAAATTCACTCTCGTGTTCTCACTAGGCCTCATCCCTAGTGAGTAATCCGATATGCATCATTTGGCCCGACTTTCCCTTTCTGAGCCCCCAAACCCCACATGCCATGAGATCTACCATTACTACCCCCTCCCACCCACATGGAAAGTTGTATAGAGAAGCGAGTTATTCACAAATTTATTGTGAAATTTAAAGCTTTTGATTTGCTCTTCCAGGGCAATTTTTTAAATTGCATTCTGATCCCTCATAATACAATGGAAGCCTTTGTTCCCTTATTGTTAAAAATGTTACAGTTCTGAGAAGAGCAAGTGGTAGTATTTCAGGGGGCTGGGCAGAAGGCTTTGTTCCCTTAAACAATGCTACATGGAGAGAGAAGGATGGCTAGGAGGAGGTGGCGAGTTACTCTGTAGTGGGTACAGAGCTTGGTTTGTGATGAAGAAATAATCCTGGACATGGATAATGGTGATGGTTGCACAGCAGTATGAACGTAATTAATGCCATTGAATTGTACGCTTAAAATTGGTTAAAATGGTCAAGGAAAGGAAACAGTGGCTGGGCATGGTGTTTGGAGACATGAGGGGTCGCTAGCAGAAGAAGCAATGAAAAGAGTTCAGAGTGATTGCTTCCGCTTGTAAGTTGCTGGCGCGGGTGTAAAATGGTACAGCCCCGATGGGAAACCGTTGGTAGGATGACCTGGGGCCACAGGTGATTATGGCCTCAGAGCCAATGGTCTCACTCCAGGAGTGCATTCTGAGGAGTGTGCCTGCTCTTGCACAAAATCACAGTGGACGAGGGTCTTCACTGCAGCGGTGTGAGGGACCACGGTAGAATGGCATTGGGAACAGCCCAAGTGTGTGCGTGTGCAGAGGGGCTGGTTAAATGAACTGTGACACAGCCACTCCGTGGAATGCAGTGTGTGTGTGTGTGTGTGTGTGTGTGTGTGTGTGTGTGAGTGTGTATGAGAGACAGACAGAGAGAGATCAAGCTTCCTAGATCTTAAAGTGGAAAACACATCCATTGGGATCTGTTCATTGTAAAGATTTACTGAAAGGTGGAAACATCAAAGAACTGAGTAGTGTCCATGGAATGCTACCTGTGTGTCAGAAAAGGAGGAAATCTGAACACACGCATAATAGAACACTGGAGGATTATAAGAAACTGAAGTGGTTGTCTGAGGGGACAGCAACGAGGAAGGGAGTGGGGGGACAGAAACAGGGTGGGAGCTACACTTCCATTGTATATTTGTGTATTGTTTGTTTTGATTTTTTAGGTGCGTGAATAATTTACCTAGTCAGATTTTCTAAAAAAAAAAAAAAAGAAAGAAGGGTTAGGAAAGCCCTTTACAAACTCTAACACACTCTACAGTTATGGGGAGTTAACAATGAGAAAACAATGACAGTAAAACCCTAATAGCTACCATTTCTCAAGTGTTTACAAGGCACTAAATGTTTGATAAGTGCTTTATCTCTGTGATCTTCCTTGATCCCCACGCAATCTTGCGGGTATAATGATCTTCATTTTTATAGATGGGAAAACTGGCAATCAGAGGAGTTAACTAGCCATCCAAGGCCACACTTCTAGAAAGGCGCAGAGCTGGGATTGGAACCCAGATCCCTGCCACACTTCCCTTCGTGCCGTTATCCTGTGGTAGGTTTTCTTACCTGGGCACATTCTTTATTTTCCACACTGCCAGAGCATCCCTGGCATTCACACGGACATTCTCCAAGGAAAGCGCAACGCTTCAGTCCTTTTCTTGTGCCATTCTTGGAAAAAACCAAACACCTTGACACCGCCAGTCTGCCTCAGGCCGTGTGGGCCTTCTGTTTTCAGGAGGTATTTTGGGTCGTAATTTTCCTACACTATCCGGACAAATGCCATGATTAGTCATAACGCTTCTTTGTGGTTGCTCCTAGCCTTCCTGAAATATTCATCCAGGACCTCCACCACCTTGGAGGGTGCCCAGGAGAAGGTTTTTATAGAACACATCTTTAAACTGGTTAACGATTTAGAAATAACTTGGCAATGAAGGCAATACCCTCACGTATGCACAACAAAACCTTTTCTGTGTTCAGACAACCTCAGAGCTGTGCGCTTAAACCTGCAAATCGAGCTGGGTAGTAATTACATGGTCCCAGAAGAGGCCCAACAGTCAATTGGAAATGCGGTTGTAAAAATAATTAGATCGCACCATATTTAAAAACAGGGTCCAGAGAGAGCTGCAGGCTGCATCCTCATTTTACTTCAAAGAAGGGACCCCCAATTGAGAATCAACTGAGAAGGAAAAGTGCTGGCATTTGGCAGATTAAAATTTCAGGCTACATTTCCCAGGGCATATGTCTGGGCTGGTGGGGTCCTCAGATGGAAGGAGAAAGAAGCCTTTTCAAAAGATTCCATTGGGGAAGTTCGCAGCTTGTGAGTGCCTAGTGGGTTTCTGTAAATGGAACCCAGACCTCCCTTTTCCCAGCACCACGCTTGCTGACTTGTCTCTCCCAGAACAGTTTATACATTTTTTTTTAAGTTAATGGTGCTCTGTGCCCAGAGAGTGAGGCAATTGACGTGCAAGTTCTCCTCAGGAGGCGTGAGTTATGGGATGTCTTGTGGAAACTGAAGGACCAGTTTGTTTCAGGATAAATGGCTTTATTGTGTTCTGTTTTTCTTATCTCAGCTGATTTTCCACAGCCAGTCTAGCATGTTTGGATGTAACACTGGGGTAGGAAGAAGAAAACGCAGTAGTTTTTTGCCATGACCATCAGCCAAGGTATCCCAGAATACCATCTCCCCTCAGGCCATCTCTTCCACTCAGGATCCGAGCAAAGGTCACAGTTCAAGCTAAATCAAGCTAAACCCTTTCAGAGTTTCTAAATCTCTTTCTGGTAAAGTTTGTTGGTGGGGTCCTAGCTATTCCTCTCAGTGTTGATTATGTTGAAAAACCAATGATGCTCTGTACAGTGATCCCAAGGGTGGCACATGCTGTGATGGGGAGAGAGAACTCTGACTGTCCAGCTCCTGAAATTGGATACTCTGTCTGGCCATCTCCATGGGGCTTTCCATCAGAAGCCTTGGAAGCATTGGCGCCTGTGCAGGTCTCAGGGGCTGCTCAGCTCTGGGCTGTCTGAGGCCCTGAGGTCTCCCCTGCTTAGTGACACATTGGTGATGGTTTCTCCCACTGGCCTATGCTGTGGGTCGTTTCTCTCTCCTGTAGCAACCTTCAGCCGACCCCTCCGTGAGATATCCCTTCTGCGATTTTGTGGACTTGCTTATAGAATTCCCAGCCTGCTTCCCGACAGCTGTTTGAAGGAACTTGTTCTCATATTCCTAGAGTTGAGGAAGCCACTGTAGAGACACAGTCACACCTGGATCCTTTTACTGCCCCTCCTCCCCCGCCCCAGGATTGCAGAAAGAATTCGTCTGTCTTGGTGGTCATGTCTGATCTCAGGTGGTCTTTGATCACAGATCCAAATTCTCCTTCCTGCGTCCCACTCTGGGCTAACCAGGCAAACCAAACCCCATGGAGAAGCTGAGTTCCTGCTGCTCCCTGGGATGGCCTACAAAGTATCTCCAACATGACCCCAGGTTACTTTCAGATGGGCTTGGACACAGAAGAGTCCTGTTCAACAAACACAACTGAGGTATGAGGGGAGATGTCAAGCGGGAAGCAAGAATTTATTTGTATTTTCACTGTACAGAGGGCAGACCTCTCCCACTCTTTCCTTCTGCTGGAGCAGGGCAGGTCTTGGAACTCTGCTGTCGGGAAGGCGGGGTCTGATGGCAGCAGCTCCACAGACACAGACAGGCCTACTGGTTTCCCACATAGGCGAGGACTGCCCCATTCACACGGCCTGCTCTCATGCAGGCTTTCTCAGCACTGCTCGCATTTGGGACCAGATAATTCTTTGGTGTTGGAGGCTGTTCTGTGCATTGAAGTATGTTTAGCAGCAGTGTTGGGTTCTGCCTACTAGAACACCCTTCACCCCAGGTGTAACAACCAAAAATGTCCCCAGACATTGCCAGATGTCCCTGGTGGGGATTGGGAACGGGGTGGCAAAATCACCCTGGCTGAGAACCACTGTTCTAGTCGTAACAGCTTGCTTAGAGCTCTCTGCACATAGCACTCCACATGTATTTGGGTCTTTGCTCATGTTCCTACCTTCAGGGATGTTTCCCTCCTCCCCAGTTCTTTGCCAGAAAACACCTGATCCTCTTGTCGCTGAGACTCTCTCTCCTGGGAAACCATCCCTTACTTCCCCCTTCTGCCAGTGTTCCCATTGGGCCTCTGCACGGCTCTCCCCTGGCTTTGCCCAAGTGGGAGCAGTCATTGCTTATACGTCTCTCTTGAGCTACTTGGGATCCAGGACAGGGTCTTTTTCTAGTTCGTGCCCCCTGTGGCCAGCGCAGTACCTGGTACTTAGCCAGGCACTCCACTGAGCAGGATCCATGTAGCCAACAGCTGACTATGGGTGTATCCTTTCTTGAGGCACATCATGGCCACTTAAGATGGTGACACAGGAATCAGCCCCAGTATTTTTACGTTGATTAAATACATGCCAGTATTATCTCTTGGGGTTAATGTGTTCTCTTCTACTCTCACGGAGGCTGTTCTTAATCCCCAGGAGTTCATGGATGCACTTCAGGGGTTCTGCAAAGTCACTGAAAATTTTGTGTCTCTGTGTAAACAGGCATTGATTTTTTTTCTCCCTGGGGGTGAAATCCTGTAGGTTTCATCAATTTTCCAAATGGATCCTTGGGTTCAAAACTATTAAGAATAATTGGTTTAGCTGAATAACGTAGAGCCGGCAATCTAAACACTGCTAGCTCAGCCGTGCTGTGGAAGACAGGTGACACTGGACGAGAAGAGCTACGAAATGAAGATGATTTCAGGGCTGAACTGCACAGTACAGATTGTCAGTGCAAAGGTCTTCTAAACAGGAGGATGAATTACGGTGCCAAGTCCATTGGTGTCTGTGGAGGACCCCTGGCAGAATCCATATGCTGTAGGACTGTTGGCTCTTTGTTCCAAAGCTGTTAGTGACTATGAAGAAAAGTCACTATATACTATAGTTGTCACTATATACTATAGTTTTTTTTAAAAATCAATTAGTATAAATCTTAATCTGCTCTATATGAAGTTCTGTGTGCATCTCTTGGAGAAAAAGTGCAGCCCTTTAGAGAAAAAAAAAAACACCTGGTTTCCCACCAGCTCTGTCATGTAGGAGCTTGGGGGTTTGGACAAGTCACTAGGCCTCTGAGTCTCAGAATTTCGTTTGTAAAAAGATGGTAATGAAATCCACTCTTGTGGAGCCGATCATTTTGTCAGCTTCCTTCTGTTGGAAAAGTGCTCCATCCGTACGTCAATCGTGAGGTTTCGGCTGGGGATTTTGATTGTTATCCCCTGCTCTGGTAAAGGTAGACATTTGACCGACGCTTGTCCGATCACGAAGGCCTACCCTCCTGAGCTCCCATGAAGAGAGGAGCTGTGGTTCAAGTCTGGCCACTCAGTCCTTCCATGGGGTTTTTCTAATGGGAAAGCTATCTCTGTCCTTACTTTTCACTGAGACTGACTTAAATTGGGGCTATTTTCTGCAACCAAAATTGTACTGATCAACAAAGTGTCTACATTGTGAGATTTATTGAAGATGTAGAACGAAGGTATATAAAATAGTTAGCATGGTAACTGTCACCTAGATGCTTGAAATATACATTAAAGAAAAATAACAGACCTTACTGTTTAGAAGAATCTCCGTTTTACCCATATTTGAGTGTGGGCTGTTGAAATTTGTTAGGCACACCCTCCCTTTGTGTCTTTGCTCATATACTTTTCTCCGCTTGCAATGGCTCCCTTCTTCACCCACCATTACACTTATGGCAGTTCTACTTATTCGTATCTTAAAGTCTATTTTATCTGATAATAAAACAACTAAACTGCTTTCTTTTGATAAGAATTTTTCTGGTACATCTTTCCCCAGTCCTTTACTTTTAACTTTTCTGGATCCCCAAATTATAAATGTGTTTCTGGGAAATAGCACATTTCTAAACAATTTAAATTCAATCAGATAATTCTTTATTTTAATTGGTGGGCTGAATCTATCTACATTTACTGTAATTTTAGATATGTTTGAATATAGTCTACCATTTTCTTACATTTCTATTTACCCTACTTTATGCTGCTTTATTTCCCTTTTCATCCCTCTTTGACTTGGGAGCTATCCATTCTCATTTTTATTCTTTCAGGGATCACCCATAAAATTTTACCATGCTTACTTGAGTTAATCTCAAGTTAATTCATACCTCTACCCTCTTACAGTCTAAAAATCTTTTTTAAGTGTGAGAACATTCTTTATAAAAAAAAATTTAATTTTTTTATTTCAGGTATACAAAACAACATAGAGATTAGATATTTATATACCTCATAAGGTGTTAACCCCAATAAATCTATTACCCATCTGACACTGTACATAGTTATCACAATATTATTGCTTATATTCCCTATGCTGTACTTTACATCCCCTTGACTATTTTTTTTTAATTGTAGTTGACATTCAAAATAATTTTATATTAGTTTCTGGTGTACAGTCATTTATATAATTTATGAAGTGATCCCTCCCGATAAGTCTAATACCCACCTAACACTATACATAGTTATTACAATATTATTGGCTATATTCCCCACACTCTACATCCCATGACTATTTTGTAACTACCAATTTGTGGTTCTCAATCCCTTCACCTTTCTCACCCAGCCCCCCAATCCCCCTTCTTTCTGGCAAGCATCAATTTTGTTCTCTGTATCTATGAGTCTGTTTCTGTTATGTTTGTTCATTTATTTTGTTCTTTAGATTCCACACATAAGTGAGATTATATTCTAAGAATCTCCATATGCTTAGCCCTGATGCACTCTCTATCTAACATGTTATTCTGTCTAGTGTTTTGGTTCCCTCTTGCTTGGTACTGCCCAGATTTATCGTTAATATTGTTTTAGAAATCAGTGCTTGTTTAGTATTACCCGAATGGTAATCACTATCTTTGCTCATCAAAGCTGCTTCTTCATTACTCCCTTCCGAGTCTGTTTCTTACCCTCCTTTAGAAATTCTTTCAGGGAGAATCTGTTGGTGACAAGTTCTTTTGGTTTTCATTTGTCTAAAAACATTTTATTTCAACCTGACAGTTGAAGTTCACAGTGGAGTTCAGCATAGAATTCTAGGTTGACAGTTATTTTCCTTCAGTCCTTTGAAGATATTGTTCTGCCGTCCCTGGTTTCAGTTTTGCTGTTGAGAAGCGTGCTGATTGTCATCCCTCTGTAGGTAATTTCTCTTTTCTCTCTTGTTGCTTTTAATATTTTACTCTTTGACTTTGGTGAATTACAGTTTCTCTGTAAGGCACCTATAGGTGGGTTTTACTTACCCTGCTTAGAACTTGTGCTTCCTGAATCCTTGTTTTTCATCAATTCTAAGCCATTATCTCTTCCCATCCTCTATGATCTTTTTCTGGAACTCTCAATAGATATATTATATGACTGACATTCTCATTCTGTCTGCTGTGCTTACCACGTTAATGCTCTTATTTCTCTTTTTCCTTTTGTAGAAAGTTCTGGGTGAATTTCTCAGATCTATTTTTCCTTGCCTAATTCTTATAGTCCAACCAAGTCTAATCTGCTATTTATCCTACTCACTGAGTTTTAAAATTTCAGTGGTCATTAAAATTTTTTTCCATAAGTATTTTTTGGTTCTTTTCCAATTTTTTTTGGTTCTATTTTGTCCTATCGTGTCCCCCACTCCCCATTTTTCTATTTCCTTCTTTTATACCTTTAATAATTTAAAGTTACTAATTTTATGTTCTCTCTCATATTATTCTTTTACCTGAAGTTCTTGGCAGTCTTATCTAATCTGGCTTTCTTTCCTGTCTATTGACATTTCTTCATGATGTGATTCTTTTTTCATGGGTTTTGAAATTTTGGATTGTAAGCTCATATTCAATGAGGCTTTATCTTTGTGAATCTTTCCCATCTCGAGTTTAGGCTGTTTATCTTCTTAAAACATTTTTTTGTATTCTCAGCAGTTAATATACTTTCATGTGAATGTTAGATGCCCCCAAACTCTTGTCTTTGTTGACGATATGGACAACCTACAAAAATATAGCTAAATCTCTTTACTCCCTTTTGGGGAAGGGAACCTATTTCGCTACCACATTCCCTCTAAGCAGTTTTTGCTTATAAGTCTGTGAGGTTTTCACTGTTGTTGAGACATACATTCTTGGGACAAGAGAATGTAGTTGGCTTAAGGAGAAGAAATGAGCAAGGATTCTGGAAAGGGGGACAAGAGGATAGAACAATCCTCCAGTCCCAGGAGGAAAGACAGCATTGAGCAGCAAACGAAGATGAGTAAACAAGAGAACCATCATTCCTGGGTTGAGATAGGGGAGCAAAGACAAGAATAACAAGGGAATGGACCAAATGGGTGGAGGGAAATATCTCATTATACGCTTCAGGGCATGGAGACTCTGATACAGTGGGAAGAGGTTTATATAACCACTTTTCTGCTCTTATCAATAATAGCAAAGGACAGTAAAAGGCCAAGACTCACCATATGCCAGGTCCTGTGCTAACAGCTTCATCTAGATTCTCTCATTGGATCCTCATAACAACTCATTGAGGAGGCACTCATTCTCCCTAATATTCAGGAGAGGAAATTGAAATTCAAGAAGCTAAGAAACTTAACCCCCACCCGCCAGCGAGAGAAGAGCAGAGCTGAAATTCGAACCCAGCTCTGGTGAAGTCCAGAGCAGGAACATGCAGTCACCTCAGGGCTGACCTAGCACTTCCGCTGGGTTATGATCACGTGGCCGCTCCTCCAGGGACCTCTCACATGTAGTGCGGAGAGCTGCTGCGGATGGGGACACCCTGTTCATTGACATTGTCAATAGCACGGAGCACATGCTGGGTACTTAATAAATATTTACCAATAAACAAACAAACAACACAAACAAACAAACAAAGGTTTTTCCTTTGTAGAGCTAGGCCGTGGAGAAGTGGAATAGGACATGGTAGGTTGAAATGTCTTCTCCTCATCTCCTTCCTTGGCTTTAAAGTTCTGTGTAGACAGCTAGAGAGACCAGCGTCCTGGTCACTTTCCCTGGCAAGGAGGCTGGGCTGCGTGGGATTGTCAAGCAGCATGTCACACTGCAAGCTGCTAATGGTGACGAGAAGTCACTGCCTGGCTGTATGGACCCTCTCCTTGCTGGGTGGCTATTTCAGAGGAGATAGTGCCCCTCTGACTACTGTTATTATCAATCCTTATCTTGGTGATGAGAACAGAATACAGAACAAAGGGATTCTTCCCAGGTCGCATCTCCTGCACACACAGCCCAGGTTCCCAACCTGTGTTCTACAGGCAGACCCAGCATCTCAAGTAGCTCTTCTTTCCTCCTGGGAAAGAAGGCAGCCTAGAGTGATGGCGGTTTGGGGGATGCAATGGGGTGGTGGGTGGGGAGGTGCACCTGCCAGGAATTTGCCACCAAAATTCCAGGTCTTTCCTTTATAAGGAAAATGATTTGTTTCTTACTGCTGAAGCTTTAGGACCCCTTTAGATTACAGCTGCAACCTGCCTGTGCTTTGCCAGGGAAGGGGAGCATGCAGAAGAGGCCACCACCAACCACCAATTGGGGCAGCTGTGTATCTTTTTGTCGTCCTGTGCCTCTGATCTTCTCTCTCTCTCTCTCTCTCTCTCTCTCTCTCTCTCTCTCTCTCTCTCCTCCTCCTCCTCCTCCTCCTCTCCCACTCCCTCTCCTTCCACCTCTCTCTCCCCCTTTCCCTCTTCCTCTCTCTCCCTCTCCTTCTCCCTCTCTCCCCCTCTTCCTCTCTTGCTCTTTCCTTCTCCTTCCTTTGGCTTTTCATTTCGTTTCTTCCCTCTTCTTCTCTGCTTGCCCAGTCCCCCTCCCATGCCTCACACTTCTGTTTCTGCGAACTTTCCACAGCTCCATCCACCTCCCAACGCCTCCCTGCCCTCCAAAGGCACAGCATGACACCCATTCCTGCCGTTTCTACCCCCTCCCCTGCCACCCCGCCCCAGGCCTTGTAAAGCTCCTGGCTTGCCTGCAACCCCAGGCAATTCTTCAGAGATTCTTCAAAGCTCCAGTCTTGATCTCAGGCTGCGTCCAGGTTCCAGAAAGATGCTAAGGAGCGAGGCTGCCAGATGCACCTGCTGAGTTTAAAGTTCTCCACTGGGGAGCGTTTCCTGGGCTAACCGGGACGCCCAGTCCCTGTGGCGCGCACAGAGGCCCAGATGCCATGAGGGTGAAATCCCCGGGTGCCTGCCATCGGCTGGGGAGACTTCTGAGGTCACCTGTCAGTGGGGTCACAATGGTGCAAAGGGCCCCATGGGGCTCAGAGACCCAGATTAGCATTTTAAAGAAAGGTCAGCGAGGAAGGGTTTCTGAGACCTGCTGGGAGCAGAAGCCTTGATGGTGTGGAAAGTTCACTGCCCCCTAGGTCCCCAACAGGCCCATCTGCTGACCAGGCAGCATTTGAGAGGCAGAAAAGGCAGCGGATGAGGAACGGGGGCCGTTGGATTCTAACTTCAGCTCCGTCACTGGTGAGCGGAGTTTGGGCAGGCTACTTAATATCTCTGAACCCTCACTCTCCTCCTCAAAACAAAAAGTCAGATGAAGTGACCTCTAACGTCCTTCCAGTTCTAGAGTTACGATGGTCCAGGGAGGGGGGCAGAGGCTGGGTGCTGTTTGCACCAGTGAGGGTACTGTTTGTCCACTGACCTGTGGAAGGGCCCAGAACAAACCCCAATTTCTCCTTTTTAGCAAAGGGTGTTCGGCCTCAGGGGAAGGGTGTTGAGTTGACAACACTACGCTCTGACTTGGTAACATTATTGTTACTCATTATGTCTATTTTTACACTTTCCTTTACTTATCTATTGATATTTTAATTTTTAAAATTCATTTGATTTTGTCTATTGTCCTTTATTTACCTTCTCTTCATGGTGCTGTTGGTTTTCCATGAAGGTGGTATTCTAAAATTTCCCTTTGAAATAACTTTAAGTGAATAAAAAGAATCAATTGCAGACCAATATTAAGTAAGTACTACTAACGGCAGCTTGATGATACAGTAAGAACTGTGAAGGAAATCTAAGCATTGGGGAAATGTTTTGCTTTAAATTTGGGGACATGTAAAGTGCCCCCTGTGGTCCCTGACCTCTTCAGTGGGTTCCCATGACTATTTCTGCCCTAGAAGGAAGGGTAGGCACTGCGTATGTGCCATTTCTCTGCCCGTCACTTCAGCTTCCCAGGTTGTGCTGATGACACCAGTCTCCTGGAAGACCCATGGGTGAGAGAGCAGAGTGAGCCCTCTGGCGAGTGTGCCATGGGAATATATTCTGTTCAGTCTTTAGACTGGTTCTGAATCAAATGGTCTTCCCCGTTGGATTTAATGAAAAGTCATTTCAATAGACCACCAGATTATGACACATGGAATTTCTACCCTAATGATAAGTGGCTGGAATTCCCATGTGAGCCATTGTGCTTTAAACATAGTATGTATTACCGTCCGAAATAAAAGCCACTTATGCATACCAACCAATCTGTCTCAGTATAGTGTCACCAAGACAGATATTGATTGAAGAGCCAAGAGCAAGTCAAATAAAAAGCTTTAAGTCTGTGACTATCCATCACCCAAGGAGTTCCCAGGGCTATTAGGGCAGCTTGTGGGTTACTTTGTTCAACTTACAGCTTTCAGTTTTGTTATAAGGAGGGAAGAACAAAGTGAGATTTATGGATAACCAAAAGGATGTTTCTTGCATGCTTCCAATCCAGCGTAGCACCTTGCAGAAAATGCATTTAGCAGAGTGTCTGGTGATCCTGGAGGCTTTCTGAAGGTAATGACTCAGCCACGTGCCCCACTGCGTCTGTCTCTAACTGTCTGCTCTGGCCAGCTGCACAGTGCCAGGTGTCTTTCTAGAAGTGCCTAAAATGTCTAAAGTTTGTGCTTATGGCAGAGGTTCCCAGGGAGGAAGAGCTGGCAAGGCACTCAGTGGAAGCTCCCAAACAGCAGAGCTTCAGCTCCTACAGAAACCAGAGGTCACCCTCTCTAGGTTCGGATTTGCTAGAATAGCCAGCGAGTTGGCACAACTGTCCTGGATTAGGATAGCCATGCAAAGTCCACTGGGGAAAATCCCCTTGGTGGCAGACTTGAGGACTCAGGCCCTGGCCAGTGATGAGGCTCTACCTCCCCTTGTCCTCAGGCAGTGCTCCTAGAATGGTGTTTCCTACGTTCTGGAAACCTAACAGTGTTCTGGTGAAACACAGCAAGCCCCTTGCATAAAGACTTTTAATAAACTTTCCCCTTGAACTTAGCAACGAGTTCATTGGATTGTGTTTCCTTTATGGCATATTCTTCTGCACCTCCAAGGATATTGCTTGATTGGGTTTTTGTCTTGTTTTGTTTTGCAAAAAGATTGCAAAGGCAGGATTTCTTGGTTTCACAAAAATCGCCTAACCTCTCATAAAAATACCATAGTTTATAATTTTTTAACCCATTAAATTATCTCTTTTGGTGGGGGGAGAACAAAGCTTGGTAACTGTGGGACAGATACTAAAATTGAAGAAGGGATGTGACTTCAAGGGAGGCCAGTTGTCAGTGTGAAAGGAAGGCATTATGCCAAAAGCAGACAGCGAGGGAGCAAATCTGAATTGGAAGTCAATGAAACCCCCCGAGGTGTTTGACTTTGGACTTGTCTCTTATTCTCAAGAGGGTTTATAAGTGGGAAAGGTAGTCTCAGCATTGTCCTTCTTTGCAAACGTGGCAAAGAGCTACCAGGCAGAGGCAGGAGTAAGCACCTTGGCTCATCTGCATAGCTCCTTTTACGAAGTAGTCATTGAGTCCTAGACTGCCCAGATCTTGAACCAGAGCTTTTGCAAATATCAGATCAGAGACCCTCTAAAAAAAGATGAGAAAGTCTGTTGGTCTGGAAGTTAGAAGAACAAGTTGGGTAGTACCGAAGAGAATCTCTTCCCCGTTGGCTCCTTCTCTTCCCACCAGTAAAAATGGGTGGACTAATTTTTGCCCTGCCTACCTCCTAGAGGCAAGGTCCATAGCACTGTTATTCTGGTGGGGCGGTGTTGATCATAGAGATGAAAAGGAGAGGGGAATTTGAAGAATTGTTATTCTGGAAGTCCTGTGAAGTGCAAGTAGAAGATGAATCCTAACCAGGGCACGGTCCATGAATTAGGTTTACTTTGACCCAGCCATGGATGTAGGTTAGGGGAATAAAGACTATGTCCTTGCAAGTTTGTATCTTGCTTGGCCCCGGGGACTATGATTAAAGAAGATACGGTAGGACCACATACACCATTTTCCCCCAAATGCACTGGCTTTGATGGGTTGGAAAAGGAAAGAATTTTTCGGTTGGTGCCATGTCCTGGCCCACACGTTCTTCACTCAGAAATGGCTAATATGAGACAAGGTTGGGAGGTATCCTACAGCCAGACAGGCTCCCACGTGCACCTTCCCTGCAAGGCAGGCCCCGGGTCTAGCAGGTAAGCATGTCAGTGGAAATAGTCTTCAGAACATCTCTTTGACGACTATGAATCATTTACACACAGTTCTAGGACTTACTTAAAAAGATGTTAAATTTTGGAATAACTTAGATGTCAGCAGTATGCCATCTAATGGAATATCATTCAATTATTTTTTAAAAAGTATTCTGTAATATTTAATGATGTGGAGAAAATTCTTACCAGTTAATGTTAAGAAAAACTAGCATAAAAAAGAGATGTTCAGTCTAACCCTAAGTTTGCAAACATGCATAGCCAAGGAAAAGTGTCAAAGAAATATATCAAAATATTAATGATGGGTATCTGTGGGTGGTGGGATTCTAGGTGATTTTTATATTCTTCTATGAAACTTTTATTTTTCAGATTCTTTGTGAGTGAATTATTATTATAAGCAGAAATAACTATTTATAATAAACAAATCCCTCAAAGCTTGCTTTCTGAGCCCGTCCTCTCTTCATCCTAGGATCCAGTACTCCCTTCTGTCCCTCAGAAGGTCTCGGCCATGGTTTCAAGGGGTGGGCCACTGTGGTCTCCCTCCTTTATTGTAAATCGTAAAGAGATAAATTCTTCCCAAGTTGTAGTCACTCTTGTTGTGCCATGTATCTTGACATATCCAAGCCTCAGTTTCCTTACCTATAAAATGAGAGAACAGCTACTGCCCTTTCTTATACCACAAAGAGATTATAGATACTCAAGAAAGGGAGGAAGGGAAGAGTTCTATTAGCCGTTTAGGAGAGAACGCCATGTAAGGAGTGGTAGCTTACCATTGGCAGTTACCGCTGAGAAGACAGGACATCAAATCATGGTAACAATACGAACCCATTAGCCACCTTTATTACAACAGTTTATATGCTGGTGGGACTGGCAATTGGACAATTAATATTATTATTATTATTATTTTTTTTTTTAGGTTTTGGAAATAACATTTATTTTTTAAAAGTTAACATGTGCATATAATAAGAAAGTGAAAACACAAGACAAAGTCATAATCACAAGCAGTTTAGTTTGATGTGTCCTTCTAGGTCCCATGTGTATCTACACAACTAAGCTTCCATTATTATGTAATTAAGATTGTATAGTTATGTATCAAGCTTTCTCACACATATGAATATTTACTATTTCAAAATCCCAAAACTATATGAGTATTTTGATAACCAAGAACACACTACACCAACTCAATCTGGAAAAAAAATGTAATCCTGCCTTTCTTGGCGACAAAAATTTCATAAAGGATAAAAACGGCAACAGGCCTCTATGATAAAGATATTGGCAGAGTTACAATTAAAATACTGCATTCCTTTAATATTCAATTAAAAATGAAACATAAAGCAACAGAGTACACAAAGTATTCTAAGAGAATTCATTATGATCTACACTTTTAAAATATTAACGAGGCAAATTTCCACGGAAATACTTAAGTGTATTTTGATAGCCAACAAATGCACGCACATCGGTCGTTATCACAATGTAAATACGAACACATCTGCATACATCCCTCCCTCTATCCTTCCTTCTGCCCCTCTTCCGCCAACCTCAAGAACAAGTCTCATGAACAAGTCGGGACATCCATTTCTCAGAGATGGTTTAACAATTCCATGTCCAAGCTGCCTCTTTTCTAGCAATTGTAGCAAAAAGATATTTACAAATTGGTTAATTCACTAGCTCTACTTTTTATCATAGTCACCTCAGGACATCTAAAAAGCTCAGCTATTCCAAAATAAAGAATGAACCTTGTCCACAACACAGGTACTTTACAAAAATGCACATGGGTCTATGATTCTAACCTAAAACTGTCTTCTAGATGTGGGGATCCTAGCCAAGAGCCCTTCCCGTCACCTTTCCCCTTCTCCCTCCTCCACCACATCAATGACTAAGCATAGGCTTACATCTAGTAGCTCCAAGAGGTGGATTAACAAAGACACTCCCAGAAGACAGTCCTTGCTAAAAACTAACAAAAGGGCATTTGTAAAGGGATTATTTTACTACCTCTACTTTTGATATACTTTGGGCATTAGGACTTGTTTATCCTTGAATACATAGCACTATTAACTAAAATGCACATTTATAACAATGGTTAGACAATCTGAACTTGTCTGAAAACTCCTGGGCACAGAACCCACAGGTTCTCTGTACTTCCTTCCCTCCCCCCACCCTGTGAACAGTCAGCATCCGCTCCAAGACATCAAGACTGCATTCACCAAATACAATCACTCCTAGGAAAAAAAACAAACCCAAAAACTTAAAGGGCATTAACTCTTTTAACATGTTGTACACTTTTAAACATCTAGAAAAGACTAGATGTTTCAAATAAGGATTTAAGTTTGGCCACTATACACCTAGTAGCATTGAATAAACTGCACAGAAAGGTTATAATCTGAAAGTGTCTTCTAAATAGGAAGGAACATTCTGGCCTAGAGCCCTTCCCCTTCTCATCTGTCAACCCAGTGGGCAAGTATAATAAGCATCTGTAATGCTTAGAGGGGATTTTTAAAATGTCACTTCCTCACATTTTCAGAATAATCTTTCCTAGGAATTTTAATACAAACTGTATACAATGTATTTGTTTATTAACTCTACTTCTGTCATACACTGGCAACCTCTTTAACATCTGGAAAGACTAGATGTTCAAATTAGGACATTCGTCCTTTATATACACTATATACACAGCTAACTAAAACAAAATGCACAGACAAACGGGGACAGTGGTTAATCTTGCCAAACTAAACATACTGGTATAAAGCGCTTTGCACTTTCTTCTCCTTCCTCCCCGAACCTACACAAATATAGTAACATGTACTGCTTAGAGAGGTGGTTTGATCATCCCATTTCTAAAACACAGTATTTCAGATGAATTTTAACAAAAGGATATCTACAAAATGTGTTATTTTACTAACTCTACTTTTAACATACTTTGTGCACTTCTAATCATCTAGAAATACTAGATGTTTCAAATAAGGACTTACGTTTGTCCACTATATACAGAGTAGTGTTGAATAAACCACACACATGTAACAATGGTTATATCTGAAAGTGTCTTCCACATAGGAACATTCTCGTCTAGAACCCTCCATTTCTCCCAATTCCTCCTGTCTACCATCAATCCAGTGGGTTGAGTATAGGCACGTGTATCACTTAGATGTGATTTCACAATGTCATTTTCAAAAGTCCTTTTCTGAAGACGGCCTTTCAGTGACTTTTAACACAAAGTATACAAAATGTGTTAGTTTACTAACTCTACTTTTGTCATACATTGGCAACCTCTTAATATCTAGAGATTAGATATTATAAAATTAGGACCCATTTGTCCAGTATATACACAATATATAAAGTTAAATGAAATGCATGTAACAGGGCAATAGATAAGCTAAAAATTTCTAGTACACACTAGCAAAATGTATTTTGAAATTTCTTCCTTCCCACCTCCCTCAACCCAATGAACAAGTACATAAGAGTATACACTGTTCAGAGAGGTGGTTTAACAATTCCATTTCCAGAGACAGTATTTCCCGAGACAGTTTTTAAAAGTTATTTACAAGAAGCGTTATTCTACTACTCCTAACTTTTAAATACATCAAGCACTTCTAAATATCTACAAAGGTATTTAATATACAAACTTACGTGGCCACTATGTACACAGCACTGTTAAAATTGCACACATGTAACAATGGTTAGTCTGAGGTATCTTCTAAATATGACCGTGTTGGCCGGAACCATTCCCCCTCTCACTCCCTTCTCTCCACCACCAATCCAGTGGACAAGTACAGATATATGTAATGCCTAGAGGTGGTTGAACAAATTCACATCCAAAAGTCATTTACACAAGACAAGCTTTCTACGAATTGCAACACAAAGTGTACAAAATGTGCTAATTTAACTAACTACTTTGTCGTACACTGGCAACCTCTTTTAACATCTAGAGACTAGATGTTGCAAAATTAGGACTTACTTGTCCATTATATACACTATATACACAGCAAAACGAAATGCACATAACATACAAAAATGGTTTTGTCTGAAAATGTCCAAGTATGAACACTCTGGCATAGTACCTTTTGCAATTTGCCTCCCACCTCCTCCAAACCACTGAACAAGTATATAATATATTGCTCAGAGGTGGTTTTAACAATTCCATTCCCAAGACAGTGTTTCCTATGAATTTTAGCAAAAAGATATTTACAAAGTGTTATTTTACTACCTCTACATTTAACATATGTCGGGCACTTCTAAACATCTAGATGGACTAGATGTTTCAAATAAGGACTTACTTTGTCCACTATATACACAGCAGATTTGAATAAACTGCACACATGTAACAGTTATAATCGGAAAGTGTCTTGTCTTCGAAATAGGAACATTCTAGTCCAAGATCAACCCTTCCCTTCTCCCCCTCCTCTGCTAACCAAGTGGGCTATAATGCTCAAATTTTCAAGACAGTCTTTCTAGGGATTTTTAACACAAAATGTACAAAATCTATTAGTTTACTAACTCTACTTTTGTCATACACTGGCAACCTCTTTAACATCTAGAAAGACTAGATGTTGTAAATTAGGACTTATTTGTCCATTATATACACTATATACACAGCAAACTAAAACAAAATGCATGAACATAAGGGACAATGGTTTATCTTACCTCACTAGAAACACACTGGCATAGAGCTCTTTGCACTTCTTTCTCCCTCCTCCCTCGAACCAGTGCACAAATTCAGTGTGCACTGTTCAAAGGAGGTGGTTTGGCCATTCCCCAAAATAACAATATTTCACATGAATTTTAATTTTACTACGTCTACTTTTATCAGGCACTTCAGAACATCTAGAAAGATAAATATTTCAAAAAAGTACTTAGCGTTTTCAACTATTATACAGTAGTGAGGAATGAAATACATACACAAACAATAATTATACTCTGAAAATGTCTTCTAAATAAGACCAGTTAGCATAGAACCTTCTCTTCCTCCTCAAGGTCTTCTCCATGTCCTCTACCCCACTGAACAAACGTGAATGTGTGTTGCTCCTGATGTCGCTTTTAGGGATAGTCTAACAATTCTATTTCAAAGTCATTTCCAGAAGACATTTCTTCGATTAAAAAAAACAAAAACAAAATACCCCACAAATGTGCATTTGCAAGACGTGTGATTTTCTAATTCTTCTTTATCATACGTCGGCAACCTCTTTACATCTAAAGGCCTAGATGTAGCAGTTTTCTTTTGAAAGGTTGGGGGGTAAAGTTGGGAGCAGCTTTTTCATATTATATACACAGGCCTTCTATATACGGCCAGTAAATCTTCCCAAAGGGTGGTGGGCACTTCCTGTTGGCCAACTGTGGTATATTGTTGTGCCTTTTCTTTCTTCCGTAATCAAGGTCTGGTAGAACGAAGACCAACCGCCCGATGGCCCACTAACCCTTCCACCCGTCGTCGACTGGGTCCTTTCTGCTCACCTTCCGGGCCCATTATGGCCTTTGTCCGTCGTTGTCTGTGCGAGGTGAGATCTCATCCAACTGGGTTAGAGGAGTTACCCCAAGTCCTGCATCTGCGCGGCTCGAAGGCCTAAGGGTGGGCCAGCTTGCGACCACGTAGACCCGCCTTCTGGGACCCCCGACGGTCCTAACGGCCCTCCGCGGCATTCGAGTGGCCGCCATTCTTTTCGCCCCTCCACGCCCTTCGCTCAAACGCTTGGCGGGGCTTCGCCTAGGCCCCGCAGGGTTGGGCCAGGAGACCAGGCGATCGGTGGGATGTGCGATCAGAGAAGCGCCGCCATCAGGTCGCGGAGATGGAGGTGGGGGTAGGGCGAGAGGTTCGCTGCTGCTTCAAGGCCTGGGCCCAGCCAGTGGGCAACCGCGGCTCGGAAGGGGTCTGGGTCTCTGCAGGACAGAGCCTGCGGCCTGTCCCTGGGCCCCCCCAGCTCACCTCCCAGCCCGAGGCCGGAGGGCCTGGAGGGGCCCAGAATAGAAAGCCGTGCTCCGCTTCTCACCACGTTCTCTCAATTAATATTATTTTGGTTGCATGTTTTTATAGCAGGGCTTTTCTCTTTGGAATTTTCAAATCCAATTTTTGTTTCAGTAATACCCCTTTTCACATTCACAAAATGATGTCTTGTACCGGGAAGACTCACCAGAGGGCGCTAGACCACTTACAGAGTCCGCCCGACTTTACCCCAGAAAATCACAAAGATTTAAGTCAGAATGAGAACTGAAGCCAGTAACTCCTGCGCTCTGCTGCAGCCATTACATTTCATCTCATGTAAGGTGTGTCTGCAGGCTGGGAATTAAGGGCCATTGCACAAGGACTGAAAGCCTATACAATAGAAATTTTGGAACTGGTTCCAGGCCCCAGATAAACGAAATCCGGACTACATTAATTATGATGTTGGGCTGACATTTAATTAAATAAGCTGCTTTGTCCTCCTGGGTTATTACTCTAGTCACCCCGCTTTTTCAGTTCATGTTGGTGCACTTTTATTTATGTCCTTTAGATCAATTGGGATAGTTCAGATTAGAATTCTTTGGAAACTTGAAACCTTGGTTTGCTTTGAAAGCTGCCACAGGCACATGTTCACATGATAAAGAGGCCGACCTCCTCTCTGAGACGCTTATAAATGTATTTAGAAATAAGTAAGTGGCCCGTATTGTTTTCAGAACAGAGGAGGTTGAAATGTCTCTTGTAGTTTAGGCTTTCAGTCCTGTGCCTTTCAGTCCCAGTTTGCAGACACACCTGCAAGAGGTGAAATGTACCGGGGTTATTCATAGGTGTTTTTCCACATTCTTTGCATTTCCGAAGCCGCCTGGGGCAGTGGGAAGGCAATGCGTGGGCATACGTGTCAGGGTTCAGAGGGCCCACTCAGGCTGGAGTGGCTCTGCGATGCCCTGTCCACACCTGGCTGTCTGTGAGGCCCTAGGGGCCGTAGTGTCACTGGCAGAGTGAAGCAGTCACTGGCCTCTTGGGGGTGCAGGACAGCAAAGTGGGGACAGGTAGCAATAATCCTGCCCTCGGGGTGTGGTGGATCCTGCCCTTGTGGGGGAGAGGATCTGGTCCGAGTTTGGCTGTTTTGGGGTCACAGTAACAAGATCTACATATTTTCTTTTTCATCCTTACAAATGACCCTCTGAGGTGGGCAGGGCAGTTCCTGGTTTTATTCCGCTTTACAAATGAGGAAACACAATGAATGAAAGGTACCGAGGGTTCCTTTTAAGTTTGATGTTCCATCTTGTCTGGGTAGAAACTCTTCCTCAGTTGGTGAAAGAAACCAGTGCCAAGTTTACTGAACCTGGCACAGACGTTTGTGGATGAGAAGGAAGGAGCAGGAGAGAGCTGGGCAAAGGTCTGAGGAGGTTTATTTCTGGTGGATGATGGCACTGTCTCATTCAGCGCCTACCAGTGAAAGCTCTTGGGAAGGTGTTGAGGGACTGGGGATTGCAGGAATGACTTTGACAGTGAAGGTCTCTGATGAATACCAACTAAACCTAGGTTTTAGATAACGCAGAAGTTGCTAAAATCTTCAATCAGCACAGACAGGGGTGATGAAGAGAGCAGATGATGGCTAGGAGCCTCCCGGCATGTTCTGAAAGGATGATGAGATGATGAAGGTGATGGTGGAAGAGAAACACAGCTGGAGGATTTCGCATTTGGAGCAATAGAAGTCACAGCAACCAGTGGCCTGCTGCTAGGAGCCCCAGACTGCATTTCAGGGGAACCCAGGCTGTGGGGGAAGTCCAGGAAAGCCTGGAGGGGATTCGGTGGTTTGCAAAGCTCAATTTTGTGAGGGAGGGAATCCATTCTGGGGGTTTTATATGCCCCTGGGGAAACCGTTCTTTGCTGCTCTTATATTATGGATGTTTCGTTTTTAAATTTCAAATCTTGGACTTGATTTAAGGAAAGTCTTTAAATTTCCTGACATATACGGAGGCCCAAAGGCAGCAAAGTACAGTCCTTTAGAAGGCTAATAAAATCAGGGAACCTCAAGGCCATCGTCACTTTCTTGTGCATCCCCACAGCACTTCTACAGGTGACCCCCAGGCGACCTCTCCCCAACCCAGTGCTGGAAAGACCCCGGGCCTTTGCATGTGTAGGATGGATTGAACAGGGATGTGTTCCGAGTGGCTGCTGAACGTGGAAGACGAGGCTGGAGGTACCAAACGGGTGACAGACAATTTCAGTTTCTGGAAAATACTGTGTGTAGCTCCATTTTACATACTGCTTTTGAGTACCAAACACTGGAGAATTCTACCTCATTCCACTTCCCCCTTTGACCTTGGCTTTGACTCTTTTCTAATGGATGTGTTTCCTGAGACCAGTGAACGTATGCCGAATAGCAGGAGAAGCTTCACACATCCCCTTCAGCCTCTCTGCCCAGCTGGGCTTCCCTCGCCAGGTCCTGCCCTGCATCCCAGGGCCTCCAAGGGCGAGGGGAGGGGCTGAAATCTGGCTCAGGCAGAAACAGCATTGGCCTATACAGTGAAGGATGCTAAGTTCGCCCTCATCACAGGAAGGGCTGAAAGGAACTTGAGAATTCCAATTAAGCCTAAATTAATGAGCTGGAAACTTTGGGGAAACCATTGTGGGCAATGAGGGGAGAATGTGACCATCTTCCTTTTAACGAGCACTGGAAAAGCTTGTGGTCCAGCTGGTAGCCCAAGGAAGAAGGGCGGTTTCCAGAGGGAGCCGGTTTCTTAGAGTATCAGAAGGGGGATTACCCTGGTGGTGAAATGATAGAGGCTGTTTAACACACCCGACTCCTTCATCTTTAAGAGGGAGAAAGGAAGACCCTAAGCGGGGAAAGGTGGACTTGAGTGGAGCCTGGAGCACCTCTTCTCGCAGCTGCCCTCCTCACATGATGAAGTCTGAAGCTAGATAAAAGAAAGTGACTTTAGGAAACTCTATTGCCTATTGGAGCCTGCACAGCCCCTGAGGCCAGGCACCCCCTACCCCTCTCTGGATACCCTCGTAGGCAGCCTCTGTCCCTTTCATTGGGAAAAGGCAGAAAAACCACCTGCTGCTGTCAAGGCCACAGACCACCCGCCAGCCTCTGGGATGGCCCTGCCTTCCAGCCATGCACCTGGCACTAGAGCACCTATGAAGGGGGAACGAAAGAACGAACTAGGGATCAGTAGGGGTCGAACTAGGGTGTGTATCTTGAAGAAGGGTCCTCCTCACTCCCGAAGCCCGAGGATCCTGAGCCCGAGGATCCTGTGGAATCGAGTCCACAGCTGGTCATTCCTCCCCTCCACGCTACGGTCTCCTTTGGGAAAAATGGCTTGCCATGGGGGCCCGGCCAACCTCTTCGGGTCCCCCAGGGCGCTCTGCGGGGGTGTGGTGGTGCGGAGGGGGGAGCACACTGGAGAGAGGTGCCGGGTCCCGCTCTGGGCTTGGGGTGCTCCATCTCGCGCACTGGGGGTCAGGAGTGCGTGCCGAGGGGTCAGCCTGCCCCGTCCAGCCTAAGCGAACCAGCGCTGTGAGCCTCCTTCCCTCCCGCTTCGGGCGGTAGAGTCCGCGCCCGTTCTAGTTGCTGCAGCTGCAGCTGCCGCTGCTGGCGGCCGCGGGGAGCGCGGGGCGCGCGCCGAAGAGGCTTGGGTGGCGAGGACGGGGACGAGGAGGAGACTGAGGAAGCGAGGAAGAACGAGCGGAGGCCGAGGAGGCTCAGCCGGGTGGCGATGCGCTCAGGGAGCATGGACTAGCGGCGGCGGCGCCCGGCGACCGGACGCGGTGAACCTGCCGCGGCCCAGTGCGCACGGGGGTGGCGAGCGCAGCAGGGGGAGGAGGGCTGGCGCGGGGCTTCCGAGCGGAGGGGGCTGATTATGCATTATTAACGAGTTGCCGCCTAATAAGCTAAGAGCCGCTCGTTAGCGGCGCGGGCGGCGCGGGCGGCGCGCGGGGCGGGGGTCTCGGGCCGGAGCACAGCGCACACGCGTGGCGCACGGCAGGCGGCGCGGCAGCCGGGGCACCCGGGCCCGCGCGCTGAGCCGGGGCGGGCCCGGGGGCGGTGCAGACCCCGGGCGCGGGCGGCCCACGGCGTCCCCTCGCTTTCTGCGCTAGGGGCCAGCGCAGCCCGGGGCGAGAGGGGCGCGGGCCGGGGAGGGGAGCTGCCCGCGCGCTCCATCCCCCTCCCCCCCGGGCGGGCGGGCCGGCGGCCTGGGGGAGGGCGGGCGGCGGCGGCTGGCTGTATATATCTCCGCGCACCCCGCCAGGTCGCGCACAGCGCCCCGAGCCCAGGCGCCTCCCCGCCCCCCTCCCCGCGCTCCGCGGCGGCGGCAGCAGTAGCAGCAATATGGCTGTTGATGGGTGTTCGGGGTGGCGCTGGCGGCGGGAGGAGCTCCCCCGAGCCCCTGCGCCGGCTGCCCGTTGCTAGCTATGGCAAATGGTGGCGGCGGCGGCGGCAGCAGCGGCGGCGGCGGCGGTGGCGGCGGAGGCAACAGTCTTAGAATGAGTAGCAATATCCACGCGAACCATCTCAGCCTAGACGCGTCCTCCTCTTCCTCCTCTTCTTCATCCTCCTCCTCTTCCTCCTCGTCCTCGGTCCACGAGCCCAAGATGGATGCGCTCATCATCCCTGTGACCATGGAGGTGCCGTGCGACAGCCGTGGCCAGCGCATGTGGTGGGCTTTCCTGGCCTCCTCCATGGTGACTTTCTTCGGGGGCCTCTTCATCATCCTGCTCTGGCGGACGCTCAAGTACCTGTGGACCGTTTGCTGCCACTGCGGGGGCAAGACGAAGGTAAGGCGCGCCCCGGCTCCCGCCCCTTGCGCCAGCCCCGCCGCTCCTCGGCGTCCCCGGCAGCCCACCTCCTCGCTCCTCACGGCGCCGAGCCTCCCTCCATCCCTGCCTGCCGTCCCCTGCCGCCCTCCCTTCCCTCCGCTGTCCCTGCGCCTTCGGATTGGGACAGCGGGCGGCGCGCCGGGGGTGAGGAGCTGCCCCTAACCGGTGCGCCCCTGGACGCGGATCTCCAATCCTGACCCCTTGTTTATTGTAGGGCTGTTTGCGGCTGCGGCCCGGGCCGGGGTCGGGGACGCGCGCCGTTCGGGTGCTGTGGTTTGGGGTAGGGAGAGCCAACCCCGCGGGCGCCCAGAAAGCTGGGGGCCGCTGGGTGCGTGTATCGCACGGCTCACCTGCCGCGGCCGGGCTTCTGGCGGTGGGCGAGGGCGAGCACATCAGCCCGCACTTTAGAAACCTGTTGGGGAGATGAGTTAGTGGAGTCAGAAGGAAGGGAAAATCCTTTGGGCAAGGAAGCAAACCTTTTGGACTAGGGAATCCCGGGGGAAGAACATGGCCAGAGGAAGTGGGGAGGGTCTGGGGGTCAAAAGAAAGTTGGGGAGATGCACCCAGTTTTGGAGGCAACCATGGAGGCGGCCACTTTAGGAGTGTGGTGAGGTCGCACATCTGCTGTCACCTCCCTGTCCATCCTTTGAGAGATTCTCGTGGAACATACTCCCCACCTCAAGTTCTGGTGCATCTGTATTCTCGCCCCCACGCCACCCCCTCAGGACCTTGGAAATGCCACCAGCAGCGTGGAGCTGGAGCGGAAGGTCCGCGGGAGAGCCGGCCAAGGCCGGGGTTTCACGCGGAGCCTCCTCTCTGACGCTTTTGAGGTGGCTGGATGTCGGGTTAGGCTATTCCTGGCGGCGCAGAGACGCCCACCAGCACTGAGGCTCACTACACGTTATGTATGGTTGCTAGGCTGACTGCCTGGTCTACTGCCAGGTCCCTACAGATGTCCTCTTTTCCCCCCGCTGGCTGAAGGTGAGGGGTGGGGGCAGTTTTTCATAGAAAACTGCAGAATGAAAAAAGAAAGAACTGGAAAAAAGAGTGACCCAAGCTATCCTCTGTTTGAGTAATTCCTATCCTAGGGACTTCCCAGTGCCAGTATTTTCAGAGCAAGGGGAGCCCAAGGGGAGTAGGAGAACAGTGCAAGGCAGAGGCAGCTCTCCCTCAGAATGTTCACAGCTTTTCTAGGAAAGTTAATTCAAGGACCCCTCAAACTCCTACAGGGCACAGCAACTTGTCGCAGCCTCTTTAGTTGCTTCAGGAAATAGTAGGGAAGCCAGGGGCTGTGGGTGACACATGAGGGTGAGCCAAAGCTCCCTCTCCTAAACATTAATTATACATGGTGTTGGGTGCTGGAGTTCAGCTGTGTTTTGTGGCAGCACATTTGTGTTTTGGAAAATACTGGTGTATTGGAAATAAAGGGAGAAAAATAAAAGCCATCACTCTCTTCCTCCTCCGGAAACCTCCAGCGGTTGCCTAGCCAGTTCTCTTTGGAGTTGCCATCTCAGCCACAGAGGTTTCTCCTTACTTGTCAAGGTGGAAAACCTCACGCATTCCAGAGAAGCTGTCAGATTACGCAGAATCCTACCCATGAGACCCTGAGACCATGCCCCTTGCCTCGCCTACCTAATAAGCACTTATTCATAGTCTTTTTATCCACCCGTTTCCTCTCCTCCACCTCCCCCACAGTCTTCAGCCCTGGAGTTTATTTTCCTTTACTGAGATTCAGTGTCTGCCCTTAGGGGAAAGATAGCTCATAGTTGTGCAAATCTAAAATGTTCTCTACACTGAGTGATTCTGGTGAACTTTTTAACAGACTCCTTATCTGGTAAGGAACGAGGTGGTAACTTTTTTTCAGTGAGTCGCAATATACTTTGAAAGTGTTTTTGTGATTCTGGTGTTTTGAACAGTCTCTAAGTTTTCTCGCTCTAGGGGCTTCATCGGTGCCACTGCATTGCCTGTGATGAAATGCTAATTGTACTGTTCACATAAAGAGTCTCTTTCCTAAATGATGACCAAGCATAACTTCTGTCAGTTTTCTCCAGAAAATAGGTTTTTGGCAATTATCGTTAGCAAAAACAATCCCTACATATTAGACTATAGTTTGTAGTTCCGAGACCTGCGGAGTTGACATAACTGGAAGTTTCTACAAGGAATCAGCCTGGGATGAGAGATGCTTGCCGTTGGCTGGGAATCTGTGAGGCCGATGTGAATCAGGTCACTTTTGATACCGTTAAAGTTCATTTTAAACCATGCTTAGAATCTCTTAATACTTGCCCCTTAATCTGTTCAATTAAACCTAGTGGAGCCAACTCATTAGACCCAGTAATAATAACTTAGGCCTTTTATAAGGGTTTCTGTCTACCCCGGAGATCTGTATTTTTACTGCAGTCATGGTTTTTTGCCCTTCATTCTTTTTGCTTTCCAAGTATCTGGTAGTTGTCGAGATGCTGTTCAGATGAATGCATCTGGCGTGAGCTTGGAATAATTATTCCGTGCTGGGTTTCCCAAGGAAACCTTGGTTGCTTTTCTGTAGAATTCTGCCAGCCCTCAGATGTGTTCAGCCTCACCTTCATTCCGTCCCGACATGGTCGGACCAGGAGCTGGGGTCCAGTGAAAGACTAGTCCTTTTAGCATCAGAAATTCCACGGGAGGTAAGTTTCAGCGGGGAGCTGTGGTATCACACACATTCTGTCTCTGGGACCACACCGTCCTTTTTGATCGAAGGAACCCGGGGCTGTGGGGGTGCCCCATTCATCTCATCACTAATACCTTTGGTCTTTGCATCCCCAATGGGGAGCGACTCTACTATTTTGAAAAGAATAGTTTTGTTTTTGTTTTTATTGGAAATAAGAAAACACATCACATTTTCCTGTTGTTCGGGAACTTGGGCACAATTATCCCAGGACTATATTCTTTGCTGTACATTTTCACAGGATTGTTTTTTCTCTGTTGAGTTTCATCATAGCTCTCTCTTTACTAGGTCACGATGTTTTGAGGTCCGATCCAATAGGGAACAGGGAGCTGCTCTGGCAGCCTGACTAAGACCATGACCTTGAAGAAGTCAATTAACCTCTCCGGTCTCTCTTTTCTTGTGTTTAAAATGTGGCGATTGAATTGTGTGTGTTCTGATGTCCCTTCCTGCTCTCTGATGCAGTGTCAGAAAGAGGAAGGAGTTCACAAACTATGGGTAAAGTTTCTAGCTCAGAACATGTCTTGCCATTCTCCAGCAATTCTTTTAGGAATTCAGCCTCGGAGCGCTTATGTGTTTTTAGTTCCGTCTCCTGCTCCTCTTTCAGCATACAGTCTCCTTTTTTCTCTCAATTAGTCTGGGGAAACTGAGGCTGACTTCCTCTGGAGCTGTGGTTTGCTGAGGGCCTGCAAGTGGCCAGGCATGGACTTCCTTCTGCTCTCAGTTTGAGCTGTCCTCCCTGTAGAAGTTTGGGCTTGATGGGGGCTGGTCTGCATGTAATGAATTATTGAGGTATTGTCTCCATGGCTGTGTCTGAGAAAACAACACATTGACTCTGTCAGGCTTGTGACTAATATAAATATCAGATCCCATTACGGCTTGGTAATTACCCAGGGTCTGGCTTGACGCATCCAATCAGGGCTGGGGCTTTAATGCCTCAGAATTCTTGATGCCAGATTGGTCCTGGTGTTTCATCTCGTCCTGGGGATCAGCTGCATCAGATGACCTTCAGATATTCTGATAAGATCACTTGGGGAGGCCTTGGAGAAGGCCTCAGGTCCCTGTCCAGCTGACCTTCCCTTGTCCAGAGAGCTTTGGCTTCTCATGCTTGGCTGTCTTTATGGAAATGCACACTTGAGTAGAGACTCTGCAATCAGACCCAAGTGCAAATTGTGGCTCTCACACTTATTAGCAGGGCATCTTTGTCTGCCAACCACATCGAGCCTTGATTTCTTCATCTGTAAAAAGAGTATAATAACGCTTATTACAAGGAGTGGCTATAATGGGTATATAGTATCCAGCAAATGCCTGGCATTTAGCAGGCCTCCTGTAAAGGGAGCTACTGTAGCTCCACAAAGTGGTGAGTTTATTTTCTCTTTGATTCCTTGAACTTTTGGCCCCTGTAGGGCACAGACGACAACAAATAGAACTTTTGAGCCAAAAGAAACCTCTAGACCCTGAAGTCTATTGTCAGCCAGTTAGAGTCAGACTGAGATCTGGGCTCATGCCTCTCGGCTGTTGCAAGGCTAGAAAACTGGGGAGGGACAGGCAAGAAAGTCTCCGTGGATGAGGGCCTGGCAGGCCGGTGGGGAAGTTCCTGGACCAACACAGGCACTGTGGGGTTCCAGGAGTGGTGCCCTATCAGAAGTGAAAAGTTTGGTGGGTGGCTGTGGCTGTTCAATGTGTCTTGAGAAGGGACAGATTCCATCCCTGTTATCTCCAGTCTGGAGAGCACAGACCTGTTTGTCCAGTAAAGTAACAGTTTCTTCGCCAGGGTGCTCTCTACCCCGACCAGCTTTACCTTGACAGCCCCCGAGCGGTGTTTCCCAAAGTGTGTTCTGTGGAGCGCTTGCCCTTAAAGTTACCTTGTGATAAAAGTGGAGCGGCCTGCACATGTGAGCACCCCCTGGAGAGTCCCATCACAGGCTTGGGGAAGGCCCAAGGGGGAGGAGGCGGTGAAACTGCTCCTGACTCTGTTCACGGAGGGCAGCCTTGCCTAGATGCGAAGCCTGCTGTGCAGGACCCAAGAGTCAGCCTGTGACCTTGGGCAAGGACTCCACTGCTTTGTGCCTCAGTTCCCTCGTCTGCAGATTGGGGATTGTAATAGCCAAAGCCCTGTGGAATAGGTATTCTCAACAACACCATTTTATAGCATTTCCTGGGAGGACACAGTGACCACAAGCTGTGGGTTGGCCCTGCTTTCAGGAGCCCAGGGGCCTTGTCCAACCATGCATCAGGAAGAAGGCAAGAGCTGCCCTAGCGTGTGGCCTGGAGGAGGAAGGATTCCAAAGCCAAGGCCACGTGGGCTCCCTCTTTGCCTCATCACTGCCTGCTTCCCTGGATGGGGACATTCACTGGGTGCCTGGTGGCGGGGAGGAAATGCTTGCTTTGATGCTCCCTCCTTGTTCCACCCCGCCTCCCCTCACCCCACCCACTAGGGCGAGAAAAGCCAGGTGCTGAAGCAGTCAGCTTGGCATTGGATTGTACTGACAGGACCCCCTTCCCAAAGTGGGCAGCAGCTCACAGCAGCAGTGGACTTGCTAACCTGTGAATCACTACAGCCAACACCACCTTCCTGGGACTCCAGAGCTGCGGAGCCCCTGGAAGGCTGCCTCTGTGGTTCCGGTGAAAAGGGCTGTGTTTGTGTTTTCGATGCCACAGCTCTTGGGGCCCTGCTGAGAGCACTGATCTTTGGGGAGTCATGCCTGGGGGTCAGACGAGGTCAAGCCTCCTGCAGGACCTCTGAAATTCCACAACCTTTCTGTGCACGGCACGGAGCAGACCAAGAGTGTCTCCTTTTTGGAAATGTTTCTTGAGTGGGTGGAATCCTGGCCCTGGGCACACGGAGAAGGAAACTGGCATCCGCACCCTCAGGGGCAGATGTGGCCTAGCATTCTGGATAGAAGGCTCAAGGAATGTTCAATTGGGGCATCAGATCTCTGCCTCCAAGGGTGGGAGAAAGCATCCAGTCTGCCTACCCCTGGGGCTTCTCACATCCTAAAATGCACGTAAATCACCTGGGGAGCTATTAAAATGTAGGTTCGGATTCAGAAAGTCCAGGGTGGGGCCTGGGATTCTGCATTTTTGACAAGACACGGGCAATGCCCTTGTGCAGAATGCAGCGTGAGTAGCAAGGATCTGGTCCATTTCTCAGCCTCCAGCCAGTCCTGCCCTGAAGACAGGCCTATTTTTAAATCTGGAAATTCCCCACTCCTCAACAGTGGGAAGGGAAGAGAAGAGGAAGGGTCACTGTGCCAGGACAGCCAAGTTGGGAAAACTCTGCCGAGGCCTCTCTGAGTTGCTGCGGTTCAGTCTCGGTGCTTATTACTCAAGCTGATTGGTCGGGTGCCTGCGCCCGAGGAGCCCACAAGCGCCGTTGGTTTGGGGTTGGACCAAGGCTGCGTTCTACAGATGGACAGGGTGTGGTCTGTGTGTCGCCCATCAATGTGTGGGCTTTCCCTCATGCCAGTTGGTCACGCTGCAAGGGTTGAGGCTTTCTGAAGTCCAGGATGGCAACTTGGCCAAACCACCTTCTTGCAAAATTAAAGGCTCGTGGTGTAGCCAGGGCTGCGCTGTGTGACGTTCCAGGAAGCCAGCGGCTGGCCGCTCCCTCGGGCGTGTTTGAAGTCAGGGAGCAGCAATCTGCCAACCTGATTTCCCACAGGGACCTGGGTGGGCCTTCCCAACAGAAGGTTTAACTTGGAAGCACAGGGCTCAAGACCTGATCACCGAGTAGGGAGAGACATGTGGCATTGTGCAGTCCAACCCTCCAGCGGCACTCCTGAAGAAATCTAGCAGATTGAAAGGAGCAAGGTTTTTCTCAGCTCGTACTGCTAGGGACTTTTTCTCTGAGATGTGCTTTTTGTGTTGGTTCCATCATCAAAGGGGAGAACCTGGAATAAACTTGACCCATGAGCATTGTCAGCTGCCCGAATGAAGAAGGGCTTAGTATAATGCCCAGCACACAGTAGGTCCTCAATTCTTACGGTTATTATGATTGTATTTCCTTTTATCGCACAGTAAGTGCATTCCATGTACCGAGCTAGGTGCTAGGGGAAAAAGAGGACCCAGTTCTGACTTTTATTTGACAGGGTGGGATGGAAAAAAAAACAAGTTATCTTTTCACAGGGTATGCACATGTCTGGTCTCTGAGTTGCCTGCAGACCCCTTGAGAATAGGAAGTGAGTCATATCAATCCAAGCACGCATTTATTGGGACGGTCCTTTCCGTTGTGGTTAGCTAGGGACAGGGTGCGAATGTAGTAGGTGCTGCTTTAATTTGTGAGAAGCTATGGCGAAACTCTGGGTGGATAGGATGGGTTCATTTGGTAACAAAATGATGTTTGAGTCACTCCTGGCTTTTCATTATTCATGCCGCCAGTCTCTCTTGACCAGTGCTTAGCAAGGGTTTAGTTCATGACGAGCAGTTGTTTGTGAGGTGCATGAGTCAGGCAGTGGATGGAAGGGCAGCTTCAAAAGAATGGCTCCTTGAAGGTGGAATTTGCTTTGTTTTCAGCATTATTTGGTAATTGTCTTTGGGACATTATGTCTAATTGCCAATTTGGAAATGTAATTGGCGCTCCAGGTCCAGAATGGGTATACTTAACATCATCAAGCCAATCTCGGAATTATGTCCCTATAAGATCTCATTACCTGTATGACTAATGCTTCTTTACATGGCCCAGAGTGAAATTATTCAAAACATCTCATTTGCTTTGTATTCTTTATGCCATTTCATCGGCTCCCCTACCAGGATTTCTCAGGGACCCAGCTCCATTTGACTGGGTATTTCAAAGATAATTAGCAAAAAGCCTGTGTTCCTTCCTTCTGCTCTTCATCCTTTTCTTTATTTCCCTTCTTCCCTAGTGATTCCTGCCAAGTCCAGGAGCAGAGGGACTGAAGTTTGCAGGTTAGTGGACAAGTAGGGGCTTGATCTTGCAAGTTTGGAAGCACAAGGAATTACATTGACAGTGGTGGAAGGAGGCTTTGGGTCCTGGGTCCTACTTCCTCCCCAGTGCCAGGACTGGGGCCCTCTGCCCCATCGCCAGAGGGGCTAGGGGTGTCCGTGACCTCCCGAGGCCACCCCTCCATTGGGTAGTCCCTCCCTCCCTTCCCCCAACCCCCCCAGAATGAATGGAAAGATCTTTCTCCTTGCACTAGCCCCTCTGCTTTGGTCCATTTCCGGGACGCACGGAACAAGTCTTGGTGGAGGACAGATTTCAAATTCTAAATCCAGCCCAGGAAGGCCCAGAGCTGGGAGGTGATTAGGTGTCAGCAGTGCTGTTGAGACATAGAACACCCTTAACTCGTGTTGCTCCTTTGTAGGACGTTTTCTTTTTCTCTCTCACGACTCCCAGGGTCCTCCTGAGGCAGTGAGGTGTGCCTTCGCTCCACTCTTTGAAGTTTGGAGAATGGCCCATTCTGGCTTTTGCTTCTCGTAGTTTGCCCTCTGAGACCTGTCTGGTCTTGTCGGAAGCTGTGGGTGGAGGTTTTGGCTGACCCTGGGCCGTCTTCATTACTGGCACGTGCCCTGTGTTTCTGGAGTTTATCTTCCTTCAGTTTAGCGCTGGGCTTGGCCCAGAGCAGATGTCATTTTGGGGCCGTGCCAAGAATCCAGATGTGGAGTGTGGATCCTTTGTGAAGAAGCCTGACTTGGGCTGTGCTTTCTGTGTGTTGGCTCTTCCCACAGGAGAGAGACAATGACCTTGAGCCTCTCTTGTGACATTTACGTGTAGATGCTGCCTTTAGAGTGGAAGACTCTTCCCCCTCGGCCACTCATCTCACCTCTTCTCCTCTTGGAATTCTAGATTCTACCTCTGCCATTCCCCTCTGTTTTGCTGAACAGAAAGAAAGCAGAAAAGAAAGGAGGACGTACAAGAGGAGAAGGCGAGGGATGGCAGGGTGAGAGGGAGATGTCCGCACAAAGAAAAGGATAAATTCTCTTCTGGAAGCCAGAGTGGGGTAAATATGTAATTGGATGGGTTTTGTTTTTAGTCCCTTCGCCTGTGTCTTTACAAGAATGTCTTTTTAGTTTTTCAGTTACAGTTGACATTCAATATTATATTAGTTTCAGGTGTACAGTCCTTCACCTTTGTCTTAATGAAAAACCATGACAAGTGACCTCACCCCCAAGGAGTGAAGCTTTTTGTATAAAGACCAATGAAAAGAGTGATTTCACTTTTGGAAGATTTTAGCTTTTCTAATGAGAAGGTCCATCGAATTCCTTGCTCGCGTGCGGCCTGTGTGGCCCAGACTGTAGGATTCCAGTGCATCCTGGGGATCTTCGTGTGCTTGTTATGCAAGAGCAAAATTTCCCTCCTCTTTGCGAGAAGTTGCAGCGTGAACTTGTGACTTTGGAAAGTGGACCCTTTGTGGCTCTGGAAGGGGAAAAAGTGAACGTCCAACGATGGTTGAATGGAGAACTCAGAGATAAGGGCTCTAAAGGCTTGGAGGAAAGATTTGGGAGAGGAGAGGTGCTGGGCATTTTAACGACCAAAGTTAGCTTTATACATTGTTGTTCTTCTTTGGGCAGCTGGGAGCACTTCCCTCACAGTGCTTAGTGCCCATGAATTACGGCCATTTCTCTGGTGGATTGTGGCAGCCATGCTGATCAGGTAGGAAGATTCTTGAAGAGTAGGGGTGGCGTCTCTATCTGAGCAGAGCAGTCACTGGTTTGCCTCAGTCTTAAAAAAGAAATCCTTTTCTTAAGTTCACGTGCAACCCCATTTTGCCCGTAAGATTTCTTTTTCAACTTGTGTTTTATACTTTTGTCCTTTATCCTAAGTGCACAGTATGTTCATTGTTGGAAATGTAGGTGGTGCAGAGAGGCATTAAAGAAAAAAAAAAGGACACCTCACACCCACTATGATGGCTACTATATCAAACCCAGAAAATATCAAGTGTTGGCGAGGATGTGGAGATTTGGACACATTGTACCCCGTTGGTGGGAATGTAAAATGATGCAGCCTATGGAAACCAGTATGGTGGTTCCTTGAAAAAAGATTGAAAATAGAATTATCATAGGACCCAGCAGTTCCATTCTGGGCACATACCCAAAAGAAGATACTTGTACACCTACGTGCATAGCAGCGTTATTCATAATAGTCAGAAGGCGGAAGCAACCCAGGTGTCCATTGATGGACGTGCTCTGCACATGTAGTGGAATGTTGTTCATTTTGATGAAGGAGATATTGATACAGGCTACAACACGGATGGACCTTGAAAACATTACGCTAAGTGAAATAAGCCAGACAGGAAAGGGCAAATACAGTATGATTCTACTTACAGAAGGGATGTAGAGTAGTCATGTTTATAGAGACAGAAAGTAGAATGCTGATTACCAGGGGCTGGGGGAGTGGGGCGTTGTTGTTTACTGGGTGTAGAATACCGGTTTTGCAAAATGAAAAAGTTCTACATAACAATGTGAATATACTTAATACCACTGAACTGTGTGTACACTTAAAATAGTTTAAGGCGGCGAATTTTATATGTCTATGTTACCACAATTAAGAATTGAAAAAAAATAAAAGGAAAAAAAAAATCCTCCAAATCCCATCTCCTAGAGATGACCACCATTATTGTTGGGCACGTTTTCTTCCCAGACTCATTTTTCATCCTTGGTGCTCACGTTTGTCGGTGGGCGGCTAATACTGTTCCTCCAAGGACGGGTAAATGGAAGTTGCACGAGAAGTACCCAGGTTGGCCTTGTTTGATTTTGATGGTACCCACATTGAAAGCAGAAACACAGACAGAACAACCCTCCTTCTGCCTGTAGACTCTGGTTTAATGGTGTGTATTCTTCGAGTGAAGTATAAAGACTACTGGGTTTTTTATTTTGACAGTGGGAGCAGGGTGGTGTCTCAGGCAGGCTGTTGTCTATGGGCCCCAGTTTTCTCATATGCAATATGCTCTCTGATTCAGTGATTTCAATATACAGCCATTTCTTAAATCGGACTTCAAAGCCAGCATTTTTCCCTGATAAAGATCCCAAGGGTAAATTATTCAAGGCAGTGGGCCCAGAGAGCAGTTCTGGTTCCACTCTGCATCACCAAGTGTGAAATTTGACCGACATACCCACAAAACTTGAATATAGACTTTGATGAGGTGGCATATTTAAGAATTACAGTCCAGGAACACCCCCCTCCCCCCCAGTGGAAATACCGTCAAACTTGTCATTAAAAAAAAGTTTCAGAAATAGGTTTTTGTAACTCTGCTATTACTTCTAGGGAGATAGCTACACCACTATTGAGGTTTTGATTTTAATTTCTGATGTGGAGGAAAGGTTGAAAAATGCCTTCGATTATAGACTATGAAGAAGGTGCCACGACAGACTGGCTTTGTTGTGGCTGGGCATAAAAAGAAACATGTGATTAAAGAAGAGGTCATGCCCATCAACTTACTTTGATGCTTTTCCTTAACCCGCCCCGGAAGCAACCCCAGATCCAGAATGTTCATCTCAGCCCTATTAGGCGGAGCATTGCAGCTGCCAAAAGCAGGGCTAAGATGACTGCAGCTGGTGTGGCCACGGAGAGAGTCCCCAGGGATGATCCCACTTACACAGTAACTTCTGAAATGGCCCCCGCCCCCTGCCCACGCCCGATACATCAGAACTTACTGAGTAGTTTCTTAGGTTACATAACCTCGATTAGATTATGATGCCGGGGCCATGTGTTACATTGTAACCTGTCACAGATACAGTAACACTCCCCATCCCTGTTGCTTTGGGGTGTTATTGACTTGGTGATTGTGTCGGACTTGAGGAAGCCCAGATACAAATACTTCCTTAGATTTTTCTATCTTGTAGTTTAACTCTTCTTAAGGGATCAGACATCTTACAAGTAAGTATTTCTTACAAAATGAACTAACAATTTAGACAGTCGTTAATGCGTCTGTAGTACCGACTACTCGGCGGTGTATGGCCGTGAACCAGATATGACAGAGATTTTTAAAACTCTGGGAACCTTTTCCTTTTCCAGCGACAGGCAGTGCAAGCATGATATTTTTAATTGGCCCCCTCTTTAAGTCAGAAGCTGAAATGTTATCATGCACATCTCTCCTGAGTTGCATGGAAACTAATAAAATCACGAAGGTTTCTATTTGTACTCTATGAACACAGACTGAAATGAAACTGAAACAGTTATCTCCAGGGATGAAGCTATTTAAATGCTAGGTAGGGATTTGAAAGGCTTTTAGTGGTGAAAAGAGAAACTGGCAAGTGAGACCTTCCTGTTCTTTCCTCCCTGCCTCACCCATGCCTGTTCGCTATGCTCCTGTGTACTTCCTGATCTCAGAAAATTAATTTAAAACAAAGGCCTCTCATCTCTAATACCCTGTCACCTGCTTTAGAAAGCAGCAGTTGATTCTCTGTAAGTCATTTCCTCGTCTTCCTCAGACATTGCATTGGTCTCCACACTTTCTGGTGTTTTGTTTTGGGAAGTCTTTCTAAGTGAACTGGAGTTGCTGTCTTCTTTGAAAGAAAATTAACAAACGTTTGGAGTGGTTGCTATGCATCAAGCATTGTTTTAAGCACCTTCTGTCTGTTATATTTAATCCTAAGGAGCAAACCCTTTTATAATCCTCATTTTACAGATTAGAAGACTGAGACATAGAGAATAAAGTTTGTTTTTGTTTGGATAATAAACTTGGAGTGCTTCCTATGTGTCTGGTGCTTTCTGAGTTTTTTATATGAACTATCTTATTTAATGCTCCCAACCAGCAGTGAAGCAGGTGGTGTTATCCTCCTCACTTTACAGATTAGGAAACTGAGGCATGGAGAGGTCGAATAACTTGTCCCGGGCCACACACTAGTGAGGGGCAGAGCCAGGTTTAAATCCAGGCAGGCGGACAATGGTAAACCCTACACTGTACCCCATGTGTGTACCCTCTGCACTGTACACCTACAGTCTTACCTGCTGTCGTGGGAGGTTGGCTCTGCTCAGCTCATCCCCGCCACAGAGTGAGAGAAACTGTGGGGACATAGGCCTGAAAAGAGGAGTCGGCGTGTCAAGACTCACGCACCGTCCCCTGAGGAGATGTGACATCCTTGGGACAAGGTCAGAGAATTCTCTCCTATCAGGGTAGAAACAAAGCTTAAAGTTATCTAGTCCTTTTAGTCTTTTTAAGTCTGGGTTTTCCTCCTGGAAAATGGTAGAATCACCTTTTCTGTACCTGACAGGCAGGCGTGCTGTGTGCCGTTGTGCAGGTTGCGCATTGCACAACTCGAGGGCTTGCTGTGAGAGTCACAGCAGATAATACATCATTGTGTTTTGTGACCTGTGGCTGACATACACCTTATGCCTGTGCCGGGGAGGTGGGGGGCAGGTGGAGGCAGAGAATAAATATTGGGGCATTTTCCTGAGTATCGGTCTTCTTTGAAGTTTTGGGGAAAGCGCTGTGTTCAATATTAACACATACATGGAAGGTAGTACCGTAGGAGTAGGACGTAGAATTCAAGCATATTTTTGAAAACTCAAGAGAATGTGTGTGTGTGTGTGTGTGTGTGTGTGTGTGTGTGCGTGCAGGCACACACGCACATGCAAAAGAACCTGGCGGAGTGGAAAAGTTTGCCGCCCACCAGCTAAGCCTGATCACTACACCGTGATCCTGAGTATCCTGATACAGAATGATGCCTTATTATTCCCATATGCTATTTGCTCATATCTCAAACTCTGAAACTGTTACTAAAAGAATGGGAATTCTATGAAAAGCAAATAAATATATCTCAATCCCCTGTACTGTTGTAAATAAAGTGCATTTTGGAGGTTGTCGGGGCAGAGAATTTAATGTGCACACTCAGAAGAAGGTAGTGGTAACTCATTCAGTGGTTATGAATTCTCCCCTCGCCTTAGAAAGATCGATTCCTCCCCCTCTCCACTTCCACGGCCTGGAAATACATTATTGTATCACAATATGGATTTCTTTTTAGACCATTGGGCATCGTGGCCTTGTGCCTGCCAAACCCCATGCACGGAATATTTAGGAGCAGAAGATGAATTGGTCAGTCCATGAATCTTGATTAGCATGGCTGGCCTCTTCCGGGGCTGCAGGCTTGTATGAGACCCCGATTCCCCCCGGCCAGTAGCCACACTGCACGATCCCAGGGGCACCGTTCACATCGCAGTCATGGGTGATGCCCCTGGAGTTGTGCGTGCACAGTCCACGTGTCCATGTGTGTGGCTCTCCTAGGTGTCTGGCTAGGCTGGTATAATACACTCACATGAGAAATTAAAAATGCGGTGCAAGGCCCTTAATTCTTAACAGCCAAGCAAGTAAGAGAAACAGTAAGACCTTGAGATTCAGAAAAAGTAGAAAACACTGAGAATTGGTCAGCGAGGGGGTGGTCAGAGAGAGCCCACTGGGGACGTGGGGGTGCAAAGGGGGACCCAGCAAGCCCATCCCTAGGCCCAGCCCCCAGGATAGGCTGTTTCCATGACTTCTGACCACTGTGTGGCTTCTGACATGACGTAGGAGGCCTCCCGCCCCCCTACACTTGTTCATAGCACAAGCCTTGGAGAAGGGAAATACTCTGGTGCCAACCTGTGTGTGGCCCTAAGGTCCGTGGATGGGGAATTACAGGACCCCGAGGATTTGGAAAAGGCCTCTCCATTGCCAGCTGTGCTTTTCTTAGCTCCCTCCCACGCCCCTACTGTCCCCAGGTGTTTGTCGGCAGGGCGTACTACCCCGTACGGAAAATGGCAGTCAGAGTCCAGGCCACAGCAGTCTCACTACCCGGCCTGGCAGCCAGGCTGGGTCTCTGAGGCTGGCAGGCTGCTGCGAGGGTGGTTGCATAAGCGGCCTTTCTGCTGGTCATGGTGCCTGCTGGTTCTGGGTGAGGAGGTCGAGCCAGAGTACACAGGCCGCTGCCCCTCCCTGAGCCCTGGACAGGCTCTTGGGCCTGATGAGGAGCGGCCTGGTGGCCAGGTCTGAGCGACATGCCTGCACTGGGAAATGTGGAGATGGGTCAGCCTGCTCCGTGGGGGTCCATGTGGTAGAAGGCTGGGTGTACCTCAGGGATGGCCCACTCCTTCCCTTCCAACTGTCTACCTTGTGATCCCCTCCTTCAAGGCTCAGCTCACCTGCTGGGAGTGTCACCTTGTCCATCCACCTGAGTCAGGTCTTGCTCTGTCCTCGGATGCTCCCCACTGTGTTTGTCCTCTTCATCCCTCGTGAGCACCGTCCGTCTGATGGTCCTTGTGGACAGGGCTGGCAGTTTTCCTTCTTTGCTTTCCTTTGCCTTCTCCGGGTGGTCCTGGAAACTGGGTAGTGACGGGATCAATAACAGTGTGGCTGCTGGTATTCAAAGACGGCTCTCAGTGAATCACGACTCCTGGCATTCACGCTCTTCAGTTGTCCCCCCTTTGCATCGGGGCTGGCTCTGTGACTTGCTTATAACCAGTAGAATGTAGTGGGGAAGATTCTGTGATTTCCAAGACTAGGTTCCAAGAACCCTTGCAGCTTCCCTCTTGGTCTCTTGGAACACTGGCTTTTGAGAAGCCAGCCACCATATATAAGGGGCTGATCACCCTGACACACCCAGGCCACATAGAGGATGAGATGCCACGTGGCAGGGGTCAAGGTGGCGGGGGGAGAGATTGCTCCAGTCATTCAGGGACCTTGGCTCCTTCCACCTGTGGACCTGCCATCTTCTAGGTGGGTCTGAAGGTCTCTGCTGAATGGCCTGCCTCCAGCTGACACCTGGGGAAGGAGAAGTAAAGCTCAGGAGGTGTAGTTTTGTGGGAGTAGTCCTGAAAGTCATTCTCATTACTTCTGCCCACACAGTCTATTGACCAGAACTCAGTCTTGTGGTGCTTCAATTGCAAGGGGTCCTGGGACACGTAGTAATGTACCCAAGAGGAGTAGGAAATGGATTGCCATGCGGGGGGGAAACTAGGGTGAGGGCTTCTGCCATCCATAGTTGGCTCTACTATAACTAATGATTACCGTGACCCCGTAATCACACTGGGTGTTTACTGGGTCACACATGATGTTAAGCACTCTACATTCTTTATCTCAATCCTCTCGAAAAGGTATTATTACCGTTATCTTCGTTTTCTAGATGATCCAAAACTGAGGACTGAGGCTTCAGGGTGTTGGCACTTGCCCAAGGGGCATTAGTTGATAAGAGGCAGGGTTACATTGGAACCCAGGATTTCCTGGCTCCATTGCTGACATGTAGCCACTTCCTGTAGCTCTGGGGTTCCTGCAGTTCTCTTCATTCTGGTCCTTGCCTTCAGCTTCTAACCACTCTTCTTAAATACCCTCAGGAACAAAGGGGCTAAGGGGCTTAACTGCCTCTTCCCTCCACGTTCCAAAGAGAACTAAGATGTCTTGGCGGTCACCAGATGACGTTGCCCTTGGTTCTCCACGGTAGTGATACACGATGGTGAACTGACAGTGGGTGCCTGCACTCCTCTGGATTTGAAAGCATTGGCTGCCCCTCAGCGCTCTCCTGCTTTGACTCTTACCTTGAATAGTTCTTCACCTGGGACATCAAGGAGTTATGTGAGTGACTTCCAGGACTCCTCCCACCAATGGATGGCAGAGGCTGGTTGCCCCGTCTTCTTCCCTGTGGTAAAGTGCTTCACCCTTGGAAACGTCACGTTAGCCCCTTCCGCCCAGTTCAGAGATCACGTTTTAGCAGAGCGAGTTCAAGAGTTCACTGCTGAGAGGACAGGATTCAACGTGAGTAATAAGATGAGTAATGCGGCTGCTTTTCTAAAACCCAGTGGACCAGAACGTACTTGTCCACTTGAGCATCATCTCTCATTCCAGTTAGTTCAGTGTAGTTATCAAGAGCGTGCCCTCTGCAGCCGGACTACTTAGGCTCAGATCATAGTTCTGCTACTTGCTGACTTTTAGACCTTCGGCAAGTTGCTTAACCTCTCCGTGCCTTCTTTTACTCATCTGGAGACTGGGACTCATTGTGACCACTGCATGGAGTCGTTGGGAGGATGATATGTGTTATTGCTTAGAGTGGCACCTGATATATGACAATTGTTGTAGAATGCTCGTTGTTACTGTTGTTTCACTTTGGTCACCTTTGGGAGACTGACTCTTTTCCTAACATGGACCACCGCTCATAGGTGGTCAGTCTGTCTTCTATAACTCTTCACTCTAGTCCACCCAGCTTCCACAGGGATGGCTGGCGTGTCCCCCTGCTGGAATGGAGCGTCCCTGAAGCCTGGAACTGGATGCTGTCCATCTTTGTATCCACAGTAGTTGGGGCAATTGCGGTCCTCTGGAAAAGCTGCCTGGAATACTGTCCCCATGTTGAGGGCTCCAAGAGGTTGGGACCTTTTTATGTTTGTTTCTGTTTCCTTAGCAACCTCCAGTAGTGTCCAGCACCACAAAATGCTTTTTGAAGAAATGCAGACAGAAAGAACGAATGATTTCATCCTTACTTGGAGAGTGAAGGCCTTTCCCTGGGAAAAGCCTTGTGATATAGCATCGGTGTATTCTCTTGAACGTTGCTGAGCTGACATCTCTCAACTTTGGAAAGTTAGATTTTAGGAAACTGTCTGAGGTAGTTTGCAGGCAAGTGTAATGACTAAGAGAGGAAGCCAACGTGGGTAAGGTATTTCTGGTTCCCCAAATGTATGATTATGTATTGAATCTGAAGGTTCCGGGTGGTGTATAAATTACCTCTGTAGGCGATTTCCAAAGAAAGTTCCAGAAATGTGTTGTTTTGGTAGCGTTGGAGCAATGTGTAATTCCCTCTCCCTCTTCCTGCTGCAGGGGGGCAGCACTCATTCTGAATGTTGGCTTTGGTCTCTTAAATTAAGGCTTGTGAACTCTATAGCCTAGCATGGAGTTGGGCAGAGGTGGTCTTGAATCCCAGCTCCGTGTGGCACTAGCTCTGGCTTTGGACAATTTCCTTCACCTCGCCAAGCTCACTTTCTTGATCAGTGAAATGTGGATACTAAAAATACGCGCCACGTGGGGTTTTTGTGTAGGTTCAATGACATGAGCTCTATAAGGGTGAGGCACCTCTTAGGCGCTCAATAGATGGCTCTTGTTATGGTGAGGTTGACTGTTATTTTAGACCCCTCTCCTTCATCAGTAGCCATGGTGAGGATGCCGCTGAGATGAAGAGAAGGCCCCTTGAGGGCGTGTGGTAGCCAGGGGCCAGTGCTGAGTCCCAAGGCAAGTCAGCAGTGAAGTAGTGACTGTTTCTTGGGCGGTTACATATGCAGGCAGACCGTAGGGTGAAAGAAAAGTGGTATCGGAAATACTCCCTCTCCGGTACTCCCCACATGACCCCACCCCCCGACCCCTGCTTCCTGTAGGAAGGAGGACGAAGGCGGGAAGTGGAGGAGAGGGGAAAGGAAGAATTTGGAGTACCAGTGACTTTACTTTAAAAGGTTAATTCTGGGCCTGGGGGCTCAGTTTGCCCACCTATAAAAGGGGGATTGGATGAAGCGATTCCGAGGGTTTCTTAGGGCTCCAACAATCCCATGTTTTTGTAAGAACTTTTATTTTTCTCCTAAACGTTCTCCCCAGCACTACCCACCTTCCACAACCTCCGCCAGATGGTCACAATAGCATAGGAGACAAAAGGGATGAAAGTGAAGGAGGGCCTGGAAAGTGCTTCTCCCAGAAGCCTGAGGCTCTGTGAAAAGGCTTTGGAGTCTGGAGGGCCCCTATGTCTTCTACTGTGGCCGGTCCTCCTGTCCTGTGAGTGCCCGCGGGAGCCTGCTGAATGGACCAGAGGACTTTGGGGCTGGGAGGGCCAAGCCGCAGCCTCTGCGCTTTGGTACGCTTGCTGATTTCTTATGTGACACTTTTCCCCCTTTAGGAATAAGTGCGACTCTGATCCACGGAGGCAGGCCAGGCTTATATAACATTCAGTGTTTATCCTCAGACTTTTTCCTCTACTGAGGATTATGTGTTCTGAGGCACCAAAAACATCTTCTGTATGCTGAACTCCTCCAGGAAGACTTCCGGATTGTCTTTTCCCCCACCTCCCACTGCCTTTTAGCTCAGGTTCATTCTGCCACAGTCATTCAGCTAAGCAAATATTTTTCTCCTTGGCAACTTGTCGCACACTGTGCCAGGCTGTGAAGCGGATCCCTGGGGCATCAGGCACGGTGGTACTTCTCGGGGGAGCCCGCAGTTGAGTTGGGGCTGTGTGAGGGTCGGACATGGGTGCTTCCTCCTCTGCTTGTGTGGTGAGGTGGGAGGGGCGTGGGACTTAGGGCACAAGGGACCTGGATTCGGGTCTTGCTTTCCCCACCGATGGGCTGTGTGGTCTTGGGCAAGTTGTCTGCCCTCCCCAAGCCTCAGCTTCCCTTGCTTATGGGATGCAGACCACAAAGTTCCACCCAGCACATGAGGCATACTCAGTAGATGGAGGCCACTATTTTTATTACGGACCCAGCTAGAGCGATGTCATTTAGCAGAAGTAGATATATTCAAGCCCACCGTGGAGCTCACCTTACACAAAGTACTGTGTCAGGTGGGGGGTGGAGACAAGCCAGAGAATCCCACGGTGCTTTACTTGCCCAGCTCTCTGGCTAGATTGTAAGCTCCTAACTTTGTCTCTTTCGGGATTGGCCCACTCTGGGCTGTGGGCATCCTTTGCCCAGAGCCAAGCAAGTGGCATGACACAAGGTGGGCACTTGTTAGACACTGGGCAAATGAATGAACAAATGGGCATTCAACACACTCTTGCTGATGAATGAACTAACAGTCCACACTGGTTACATGTGTATTTTTGGCAGTGAATCTCTTTGTCTGTGGCTGAGGTTGAGCCTTTCCGGCTGCCTTCACCAAGTCCTCGGCTCGGAGCAGACGAGACACCCATCCAGGCCTGGGCAGGCTGTGGGTGCCCAGAGGTGTAGATGCCCAAGGCTGGGCCTGCACAGGGAGCCCTTCCCATTGCATTTGCCAGTGGCATGGCATGGGGGTCCTGAAAACTTGTTAGTGCAGCTTCCCCAGAAGAAAGGGTATTTTGTCTATTCTATGTGTAAGTGTTAGACAGCAGCTTCCCACCAGTTCGTCTGTATTTGAGAAAATGACAGACTTGTTCTTTTCTTCCCCACCCCACCTCCTTCTTTCATTCCCGGTGAGAAGGGGCCTTTGTAAGGCCAGCCTCCAGCCACTGTGAAAGGAGCCAAGTTCCTCCTTGCTCTGTGCTGAACTGAATTGCTGCGAGTTCGACAGAGGAGGCAGGTTTAGCTCAAATGCAAACATCCTGTCAAAGATCAGAGCGATTATGGCTTTTGCTGCACGTGGGCATAACAGCATGGAGGTAAACCGTGGCATCTGCGTACTCCTAATTGACCCCCCCGCCCCCGGTGCACACTTGTGTTGCCGTGTGGGTCCCCTTGCAGCCTGAACCACCTCCTCTGAGGAAGATCCTTTGACAGCCAGACGCAGCCCAAGTGCCTCCATGAGCTTCTTGCTTTTCGTGTTATGTCCATTGGGTCTGATTTTAGACAAATGCATTGTTTTGGGGCTAGATGACTTTGAATTCTTTAACAGGGCACAGAGTGTACTGGACAGAGGCACAGAGCACCCCGGGGTGGGGCTGGTGAGTTCCAGTTAATCAGGATTTGTCAGGCTCCTGGGGAGGTGTTTTTTTTTTTCCCCCCGAGTCTTTCTTAGTATTTATTTTAAAAATTTCACATATACAAAAAAACCCAGAGCATAATATAATGACAGCCCATAGATAAAGATCAGCCAAATTCTACAAGTGTTTGCCAGACTGGCTTCATCTATAATTTTGTGTTGCTATTTGATTTTTTTTATGTATGATTTATACACAGTGAAAACTACAGATCTTAAGTTGTACAATTCCACGAGATTCGATGAATGCATAAACCAAGGTAATTCATAATCTTATCAATACTCTGGTTTCTCTTCGGATCCTATAAATCTTTTGCCTTTTTCCTGGGGAGTTTTAAGCATTGTGTTGTGACTGGGGGAAGGTTGGAGCAGGGGAGCTGCCATTTACTGAGAGTGTGTCCTATTCTGAGCTGGCCACTTTGCGTCTTAGCTGGTAAAATTGTCACAGCAACACTGAAGGGCAGGTGTTGCTTGGCGGGAGGTTAAGTAATCGCTCCAGGGTCACACAGACACCCCAGGAGGTGCAAGACACTGACCTTGAGAATTTACAGCCCTGTTATGTGGGCAGGAGTTTCACACTGTTTGTAATTTATTCCCACAGTTAACAGTTATTGAGCACCTATTGTATGCCCCTGCACCGTGCAGGGGATCCAGAGTGAATCAGCCCCAGCTTTGTCTTCTCTTCACCTTTGCTGTTTGGTTTTGGGGCCGGGAGCTGTGTCAGGCATGCGTGTGGGGCAAGATGAGGAGGTAGGGACCCATCCTCAGTGGGGAAGAGGGAAAGGCTTCCCTGAAGATGTCACATTTTGAGACGTGTCTTGGAAGATGAGGAGGAATCTGCCAGTCTTTTGACTTTCGTTTTTTAACTTGGGGTCTCAGTACAGACAGGACATGCGCAGATCTTCAGTGTACAGGTTGGTGAATTTTTACCTATGTATGCCCCTGTGTCACCATCAGTTCTTGGAGGCAAGAGCCGCATGCTGTGTTCTGTGTTCAGGCAGAACGATGAGATATGGACCATGAGCGAGCGTGCTGAGGAATTCAGAGGAAATGAAGCCCAGTGAACCTACAGATTTGGGTCCCATAATAAGGGAAAGGAAGATGAATATTCATGTATCTTGATCTCTTTTCGCATCATTTACATTTTGCTTTCTCTGGATTGGAGGCGCCCCACCTACTTGACCCTGCGTTCTGAAGAATAATTTGATTCACGAGTCACATTCCTACTGCATTAGGAGGAAAAGAGGGGAGAAGAAAAGAAATTGGGGGAAGAGAAATTGACTGGACTCCGTGCGTACTTTAGCCAGCGATGTGTGCTAAGCTACTGGAATGTGTGTGGGTCTCTGGCCACGTATGTGGAACGTGTACACTATCTTTGGGGTTTGTGGGAGGGAGGCCTGTTGCTGTTTCGTCCCTGTATTCTCAGAAGGAGTGTATTTGGATCCGGATAGGCCCAGGTGTGGGTGCAGAAGGAGCCAGGAGAAATCGGAAAGCCACCAGGACTTCCATCTTTCTTCTTGAGCCCTTTTAGCTTTTGCTGTCAAACTGTTTAAATCATGTTATACTGTTTTGGGGACCTTGAACTTGCCTTCCAGATTAGATTATAAACTCCTCTCTTGGTTTCTAATCACAGTTCCTTTTTCTTCTCTTACACTCTTCCCCCTGCCTGTCTCGTCTTGTGGGAGCACACAGGAAATCGCCCCAGGAGTGCTTGCTGTGTACAGTGATGGTAGGGTCTCTGAGAAAGCTGTCTGGGACTTGCCATCACAAGCACGCGGAACTGGATTATAAAATGATAGGCGCAAAGTGCTCGTCTCTAGGCATCTGGATGAGCATTGACCTTGGTGAACAGCACAGGAAGGTCTGTACAAAAATCGCAGCAGCTGACGCTTTGAGAACTCGCTATGTGCCAGGAAGGACTTTATGTAGTGCAGTCCGTTGTGATGCTTTTGGTGGCAAGTGGTAGAAACGAGGATGACACTGGGCTTGAGCATTAAAGGGATGTCATTTGCTCATATAATTGACGAGGTAGGTGACTTCACATGAGTCTTAATCCAGCGGCTCAGTGATGTCTCCAAGGGCCCAGTTTCCTTCTGTCTCTCCAATCTACTCTCCTTACGGGTGGCAGCATCCCGAGTCTGCTTTGCCTCTGGGTTCCCAGAGGGCTGCCAGAGGTCCAGAGGGCATGTGCTGTTATGTTTATGCTCAGCAGGAAATAAAGCACCTTCGTTCCAGCATTTCTCACACAGGACCTGAGAATAACTAATTGGACAGACTGAGCCCAGGGGTTATGGTCAGTGCCCTCGGAGCCTTAAAGACCCCACCATGGAAAACAGGGCCTGCAAGGAAGAGACCAGATGGACATTTGGGGAGCCGTCAGCCATAGTCCCCTACACATGATGGTTGGATTTAACTGTCACAGCACCCTCGTGAGGTTGGCACAATCATTACCCCTGTTTACAGATAGGGAAACTGAGGTCCAGAGAGGCCAAGGAATTTGCCTGAATTCACACAGTGCAGGGTTCGAGCCAGGAACTGAGTCTGGACGGTCTGGCTCCAGAGCCTGCAATTCTGGCCACTCCCTGACATTCTCCAATGAGTATTTTCTCCTATCTAGTGACATAGGATTGATCCTTTTGAAGTGTACAAGTCAATAGTTTTTAGTGTATCCACCAACTTGTGCAGCCATCAGCACTACCTAATTCCAGAACATTTTCGTCCCTCCGAAAGGAGTGACTTGGCCCTGTACCCAATAGTGGGCACTCCCCATTTCCCCTCCTCCCAGCCGCTAGGTAGTCTAATTTCTATCTCGGCGGATGTGCCTCATCTGGATATTTCAGGTAACTGCAATCACACCATACATGGCCCGGCTGGGATCTGCTGTGCTGGACCTCCAGGATTCTCCATTCCGGTCTATCCCATCATGAAATGGACTGTGCTCCTGGCAGGCCGGGGAAGAAAGAGATGCTATGCTAGAGAGAGAGGGAGGGAGGGAGAGAGAGCGCGAGGGAGCGCGCAGGGCAGGCACCCACACCGCGGATGAGCTCTGTAATGGTGGGGGGGGGCTTTGCTCTGTACCCCATTGTCTCCCATATGCACAGTGAGGGTTCATCCGCGTTCTCCAGCTCCCCATATGCCAGTCAGTGTTTAAAGCTCTGGGGGAACAGCAGGGAAAGGGCTGTGGGCGGCACAGATAATCAGCAATCAGTCCATACAGGAATGAGATAATTTCTAGTGAGGAGGTCGGGCAGGACGGGGCAGCGTGCGGGGCCCAAGGGTGGGCACTGGGTGGTATTGGGGCTCATTGCAGATAATGGTCACTACCCCCTTGTTTCTGCTTTTGCCAAATGGCTCCTCGCTCATCGGCACCTTCTTCTACCTTCAGCCTCTGCTCTGCGAGGGTTTGACCATGGCCTAAATAAAGGTCATGGGGAGATGCATCGTTGGAGGCTTTGGAGTCTGCTTGGGGCTTTATCTCCTACTATATTTCTGAAACTTGAGCTCAGTCCCCCACCCCCATTTCTGATTCAGGTCTGAGGATGCCAATCAGCTGTCCCCCCCCTTTTTTTTTTTTTTAGGACAAATTTGATTATTCAGAGATCTTCTTGCTTTTTCTCTTTAAATGTTGTGTCAGCCAGATTCCAGGGACTGTAGGGCTCGTCCAGATGCACACCTGGTGTTTGGTGAGTCCGCTTGTTTGGGGAGTGCAGGTGGGTTGGAAGGGGAGAGTCTTGCTTCCAGGGAGTTTGTGCAGTTGAGAGGAAAGACGCAGCACACGACGTACAACCGTACATCCATGGCTTGTGTTGGTAGAGATGCTAAACAAAGCACTGGGCGGAGGGGATGGATGGAAGGTCTACCAAGCCTGGGGATGCGTTCAGGAGAGAACAGGACATCCACTGTGTCTGCCTTCAAGGCCCACTCCTCCCGTTGTCAGGGCCTGGATTGAACAGATAAGCTCTTTCTTACACACACACACAGACACACACACACACACACACACACGCTTGTACACACACACGGAAGTCTAAAATATGATGCAAGACCATGGACTATGGCAGGGGTCCATCCTCGTTTGCTGCAGGGCTCGGGCAAGGCTTCCGTGCAGAAGTGAGGCAGGAAGGACAGGAGGCGTTAGCAGGCTGGGGTGGTCGAGGAATGTGCGCACGGATCGCTGTGTTTGAAGTCTCCCAGGCCCCAACAAACCATCCCGGAGGGAACAGGCTGGAAGCTGAAGGATGCGGAGGACTTAGAGAGGCAGATGGCAGCATAGTCCAGGCCACCGGGACCCAGGAGAGGAGACAGAGGTGGAGAGAGAATAACTATGAGTCTCAGGAGGCAGGAATGGGGCTCTTTGCTCATTGCTGACCGTCTAGTGGCTAGTGCAGTGCTGAGTGTGGAGAAAGCGCCCTGAGTCCTCTGGTGTGCGTATGAGTTTCCTGTCGCTGCTGTGACAGATGACCACAGACTTAGTGGCTTAAGACACTACAGGTTATTTCCCCGACAGCCTGGATGGAGATCAGAAGCCTGTGATTGGTTTCACTGGGCTAAAGTCAAGGCATCCAGAGGCCTGTTTCCTTTGGAGGCTTGGAGCCGGAAGTCCTTCCCTTGCCTTTTGCGGCGTCCAGTGGGCAGCTGGTCCTCATCGGGGGCGCCTTCCGGCATCTTCAGAGCACTTCACTGCAGTCTCTGTTTCCTCCCTCCTGTCTCTTACCGTTCTCCTCTGTGGCCACATCTCCCTCTGCCTCCCTCTCATCAGGACGCTTGTGATCACATTTACGGGTGATCAGGAGACGCTCCCCGCCTCCAGATCCTTCACTTACCTGGCCAGCACCCCTTTGCCACAGGAGAAATGCTCGCAGGTTCTGGGGATGGAGACGTGGATATCCCGGGGCCATGCTCCAGCCCCCCACCACGACCTGCAAATGAATGATGTTTTAAAGGGAGAGTGAGGGTAGGAGAGTCAAAGGTGCACGTTCAGCCGGGGAGCAGCACCTTGAAAGCAGGTGGGGAAGACCAGTCCTTCGCGTGGCGCCGGCCGGACTCCACAGCTCTCCCCCTTCTCACTGCTGAGTGACACCAGGTGGTTTCCCGGGAGTCTCAGAAGCACCCACTCACACCCTTGCCTGACCCTCTGCTCCTTCCCTACCTTGCCCTTCTTCCTGTCTTGCTTCCCTTTCTATCTGATAAAGCCCTGTATTCGCCTGAAGGTTGCCTACAGGTCTCATCTAGAGGCGTCCTGAGTCCAGCGCCACATACGTCGCTCCTGCCCCATGCAGTTAGGTGAATCCAAATTCCCCGAAGGGAGAGCGTGGCCACCGCCTGGGGCAGCTGCGGGGAGGGCGAGGCATCTGGGAAGGTCGGCTTCCCTGCAGGGCTTGTAGGGTCTTCCCCTTGGTCAAGGTGCCCCAGGTGGCCCAGGATGACCTAGATGGCTGTTTGCAAGAGTATGTTACCTGAACCTGGTTAAGCCCTGATGGCTCTGCCTGCTTCAGGAAGAGAGGGCTGTACATCACTGGGGTGTGGGGGGGGGAGGGCTAGTGGTGGAGCGATGCTGCCCTCTCGGTTTCTCTCAGCTGGGTGGGGGGAGATGGGGGGATGGGGACAAAAAGGGCTTAGGGAAAAGGGAACCCAGCCTGGGAAGCCAGCAGCTGGCTTCGTTGCCCCAGCTGCTGGATGCCTGCTGTTACAACTGTGGGTTTTTATGGCTGTTCCCTTGGGCTCAGCCTTGAGGCTGTTTTATGGGACATTGTGTCCTTGGAGCCACACCTCGGCTGGGGCCAGAGCCTCTGTGCCCACGGTGGCATGTGGTGGGTACCCTGAGCCGCCTGGGAAGCGGCTGCGTTGTGAGGGTCAGGGCCCGGCACTTCCCAGGATCCTGAGGCCCTCAAACAAAAGTGTCGGTTTTCCAGCTGCCACTTCTGACAAGAGCTGGGTGCTGATCTGTAGCAGGGAATGGCAACCTTGCTTCCATGCTCTGGCATAAGTTCGTCTATGAAGACCGGAAGAGGAGAATTGGGTACCTTTTCAAAACTGATAAATGCCATGCCTGTTGATGGTTTTTTGAAGAGGATTATTTTATGTTTTCAGTTCCTGTTTCCCTGTTCCTTGCTGTCCTTGATGAGAAGGGCTTTTTGTGCCCACGGTGGGTTTTACAGGAGGCAGTTTGGTGTAGGTGGTGAAAGGCACGTGCTTAGCCTCAGACAAATCTTGCTTTGGATCCTGTCTTCACCACTCAGCTGCTTTCATTGTCACCTGGAGCATTTATTTCCCCAAGGTCAGGAAGAGTCAATATCCTGCCATGTGTGGGGCAGCCCCACACAAACAGGAGCTGCCTGGCCCCCAGTGGCAGCAGCTGCCCTGGAGAGACATCGTCAGTGACGTCTGGCATCCATTGCACACCTTGATGTGTCAGGCACTGTTGTAAGAGCTTCAGATTAACCCTGCGAGGTATGAAAGGTTATAATCCTTCTGTTAGGGATGGAGAACTGAGGTGATGTGACTCGTTCAAAGTCACACATTTGGTAAGCGGTAGAGCGGGGATTGGAACCCAGGCACCCAATGCAGGGTTTACACTCAAAATCACCGAGCTCCATTGCTCCTGCGGCTGTTCCCTCTCCAAGAGACTGTGGTTCTGCCTGAGTGTTGGGCAGCTCTGGGCTTGGGGGGCTGCGGGAGGATCAAGAGGTGGTACTTCCTGCTGTGCAATGGGCAGGGGTGGGTGTGAGCTCAGGCTGACATGTTGCCACAGCTGTTCCCCTTCTGCCCCCCCACCTGCCTTTGACTCCTTCCCCTAAACATTCTCCAGGACCCCAGAGGTGGGGGTGGCGTGTCCCATCATTGGATCTGTAACCCGCCCCCCGCCCCACCCCCCCACACAGATGCTCAGACTCTGTTCTCCTGAAGGGACACACCTGTTTGCTTCGCAAACCCTGGCCCACATCCTTGAAGTGGGACATCAGAAGGAAACCTGCCCCAGCCTCATGATCTGTGGAAACATTTCCCTAAGTACCGGACCCCGTGCTGTCCCCCTTGTGCTGTGGAAATCCATGCTGAAGTGATGGAGAAAGGGGAGGCAGGGAAACTCGGAGGAAGCCCAGAGGGAGGCTGGCTCTGCAGGGACTCCTGAGAAAGCTGGCATCACAAATGCCAGGGCCTCTTGCTTTATTTTTAGCAGTATGAGGGGCCCTGAGGGCAGCAGGGGGATGTGGGAATCCTATTTTTTGCTCTGTCTTGCTAATGGAACCTCTAGCAGTTTTTATGTTAGATTTCTCTGCCTCTGAAGTCTGCCATGCCTGGAGCCCCAAACTGTACTTTTCCTTTGAATGTGAAGGAAGACCATCTTTTTGGTTTCATGTCCTTCCCCATCCTGGGCCCGGATAAAAGCAGCCAGCTGCTCTACCAGATGAATGAATATTCCCAGAGGTGTTTCCCAGGAATGTTCTGAGAAAGTTCCCATGCCTGCCTTGGTTACTTAGAACCTTTGGGAGGGAGGGGGGTGGTTGCTTTGGCAGGAGGGGCCTGCTGAGATCTGGACAATTGAATGATATTGTGTGGGGTGCTGGTTCCACCTCCGCAGGATGCCAGGAGCACCGAGAATATGAGGACCCAGTGCAGGGGTGACCGGGGTGAGATATGGGGCAGGGAAGCTCTTCCTTACTTGGTTCACTCACATTCTCTCTCTCCACCATCAAAATTAAAAGAAAAACACAAAACACAAAAAACAGCTTTATTGAGATATCACTCACATTCCATAAATTTACCCTTTTAACATAGTTTTTAGTATGTTCACAGAGTTATGCCACCACCACTGTTATCTAATTACAGAACATTTTCAGCACCCCAAAAAGAAGCCCTCTACCCCTGAGCAGTCACTACCTGTTCCTCCCAGCCCTGCCAGCCACTAGACTGCTTTTGGTACCTATGATTTGCCTATTCCGGCCATTTCATATAAATGGCATCATACAGGGTGTGACAATTAAGTTCATGAACTCATCCTAGAAAAAGTGCTACATACCTCATTGCTGAATGTCACTACAGTCACCCCCGAAGTACTCCCCTTGGGAAGCTATGCACCGACACCAGTGCCTAGTCCATCTTTCAAAGCAATTCTGGAACTCTTTCTCTGGAATGGCCGTCAGAGCTGTCGTCACATTACCCTTGATGTCCTGAATGTCATCAAAATGTCTTCCTTTCAATATTTCCTTTATCTTCGGGTAAAGAAGGAAGTCGTTGGGGGCCAGATCATGTGAGTAGGGAGGGTGTTCCAATACAGTTATTTGTTGACTGGCTAAAAACTCCCTCACAGATAGTGCCGTGTGAGCTGGTGCATTATCGTGATGCAAGAGCCATGAATTGTTGGTGAAAAGTTCAGGTCATCTAACTTTTTCACGCAGCCTTTTCAGCACTTCCAAATAGTAAACTTGGCTAACTGTTTGTCCAGTTGGTACAAAATCATAATGAATACTCCTTCTGATGTCAAAAAAAGGTTAGTAACAAGTTTGCGCACTTAATTGACCTCGTGTAATGTGTGGCTTCTCTGATCTTGTCACGCTTCAAGAGTGAGCCTCTGTCCTTTCCTCTGAGCACTTTCGCCTGTAACAGACCTGCAACAGTCCTCAGAGCCTGAAAAGTTACCACCATGAAGGCATCTCTCTCTCTATCCTCCAACCCCGGCTTTAGTGCCTGGGTGGAGATGGGAGACCTGGGATGTCCCCCATCAAATTTTTGCTGTCAGAAATTGGTGAATTTCATGTGCCTTGCAAGTTGGAATAAATTTGGAAGGCCCGTCCTCCCTACTGGGATGTTGAAATATATAAAGGATGGCCTTCGTCTCAGTGCCGTTTAGTTTTGGTGAGAAGTTAGGTTATTTTCTTAGGTGGCATGGATTTTGTACAAAAAAGGAGCAAGGGCTGGGAATCTATTACATTTCTTGCTGAGAACGCAGCACTGGCTGGAGCTAAACATTCGGCTCTTGGTCCAAATAACTTGATACAGCCCTTGACGAGGTTGACCTTGGCCATGTCCTTGAGGGCCAAGAGGTTGCCTTGAGGTCCGTGCGGTTTCTGGTTGAGTCACTAGCAACTCAATTGTCCTCGATGTTTCACGGGACCCGTGGGCAGGGGAGGCACAATGGTGATGACCTTTGATGGCAAACGGACCATAGGAACCAGCCTGTGGCCTCCCAAGGCCCCCTGGAACCAAATGCAGGAGCTGCTGCATCCTGGGGCTGCTGGGACTACATTGCCAGTAGATATTTTGGTTCCTAGATTGTGAAAGTAGAGCAAATATATAGGCAAGGGCATAAAGGTCGTGTGGTCCGAGTGTAAGGCGATGGCATTATTTGTGCTTGATTGGCGAAATCCGGGGCTAGCTGCTTCCTTATTCACATCACCAGACAGGTACGGAGTGCATGCCAGACGCTAATTGACATCATACACTTGGATTTCAGCATAGGTTTAGTTGTAGCTCTGCGTTTTCATTGAGTTTCGGTGACTGTCCTTGCTTCGCACCCCTGAGGCTGTGGTGAGGATGAAAGTGCTGACAGTCCTGGCGTCTCTGGGCGTGGGCGTGCCGGGCCAGCCTTGGGACCTTGGGCAGAACCTTTGCTTGTGAGCCTCAGTGACCTTCTCTGTCAAGTCCTTGCCTCTCAGACATGTGAAGCTCAGATGAGATCATGTTCCTGAATATACAGTCGGCCCTCTGTGTCTGCAGGATCCACATCGGCAAAGTCAACCAACCACAAGTGGAACATATTCCAAAAAAGTTACACTGTTGCTGACAGGTACTGTGTGGTACAAACTTATTTTTTCTAATCACAATTCCCTAAACAATACAGTCTAACAGCTATTGACATAGCATTTACATTGTGTTAGGTATTATAAGTAATCTAGAGCTAATTTAAAGTATGTCCATCCTTTTCTACAAGGGACTTTAGTCTCCTCAGATTTTGGTATCCTGGGAGAGGGGGTGGGTCCTGCAACAGATCCCCTGTAGATACGGAGGGATGACTGTATTTTCAAAGGTGGAAAGGGCTGGCTGTAAAAGCCATGCAGTCAGACCTTGCTGTGCAGGAAAGGCCAGGATGAAGTGTCTTCCTTGCTTCGAAGGTGAGAAAGTGGCTTTGGCTTCATGGGAGGGGCCTTTGACCATCTCAGTCTGGGGAACATCATGAAGGGCCCCTTCTGTGGCTGTCGCTGTGCCAGGTAGTTTAACCAGCAGTTTCCTGCTCGGTAGCAGCAGGCAGAGTGGTGTCGTAGAGGGAGCAGAGGTCCTTCGTGCACACTTGGCTCTGTCACCTGCTGACTGTTACCCTGAACGAAGTGTGTGTGTGTGTATTTCATAGTAACTTCTCTATGTAGCCTAATAACTAAAAGGGATATTGTGAGGACTAAGTGCTTGGAAATGTTCACAAATCCTACTTCCTGCTTGTCCCTCCAGGATTCCTCCTCCTCCTCCTTTTTCTTGCGATTGGTGTATTACTCTCTTTTTACAGTGGAGGAGACCTGGGCCACCTTTCTCTTGCAGAGAAATACCTGCTGTAATTGATATCATGGCGGCCTTCCCACCCGTTTAAATAGCCCTGAGAGTGGGGATCTTACTACCCCCTGGAGACATGCTGTGCCATTGTGCGAATAGCTTCATGTGACTATGCAGAGGGAGATGGTGAAGTATTGACATCAAAATGACGAGCTGCTCGTCTTGAGAAAATATTGTGGCTGGTCCACTTCCCACCTACAGGCCTGGGATGATTTTTCATGACATGGACCTGGGTTGGCAGTGAGCTTGTATTGACTCGATGTCCCCTCATTCGGGTGAAGGACCACGGCATTTTAGGAGCTAGTGAATGTTTGGGATGGAGGTGGAGGAGATTAGTCCCGGGAGTTATAGGGTTGAAGAGGGGACATGACCATCAGGAGAGCTCTGGCAGCTGAGGTCGGGTGACCTCATTGTGTCCAAGGGTCACAGGCCTTGTACCTGACTTTGAACATCGTTATTGGCTGAGATGCGTCCAGTGCTGTGCAGTCCTGTATTACAACAGATTCAGAGGGAGCAACTGTGTGGTTTGGTCTCTCTAACTGCGGAAAAAGCATTCAATATAATCCAGTTGGCACGGGATGAGAAAACATCTCAGACTCAGCACAGAAGGGGACTTTCTTAATTTGATGACAGATAGAATCTATAGCAAATGCTGTCTTCATCGATAAATAGGGCATGCATTCCTTTCAAGTTAGGAATGAGACAGGAATGCCCTCTATCCCCTGTCCTGTTTGACATTGACCAGTAGGTCTGAGGCAGCGCAATAAGGCAGAAGAATGGCAAGAGAAACATAGCAATGGGCAGAAGAGAGAAAGTGTCATTTCTTTTTTTTGCTGGTGATCTGATCACCTGGCTAGGAAATCCTAGACTCTGAATCTATAAATATTAGAAGCAGCGGAGTTCAGCTGGGTGGCCAAAGGTTAAGTACAAACATGTATGGCTTTCAGTAAGAAAACACTAATTTGGAAAGATACGCACCCTGTGTTCATTGCAGGATTATTTATAATAGCCATGATATGGAAACAACCCAAGTATCCATCGATAGATGACTAGATGAAGAAAATGTGGACATATGTACAATGGAATATTACTCAGCCATAAAAAACAAGGAAAGCTTGCCATTTGTAACAACATAGGTGGTCCTAGAGGATATTATGCTAAGTGTTGTAAGTCCGATGGAGAAAGACAAATACTGTATGATTTCACTCAGAGGTGGAATCTAAAAAAACAGCAACACCACACACCCCAAAGTGAACAAACAAAACAAAACAAAATCTCATAGATACAGAGAACAGATTGGTGGTTACCAGAGGGAAGGGCATTGGGGGGTAGGCAAAATGGACGAAGGGGGTCAATTGAATGGTGAAGGATGGTAACTAGACTTTTGGTTGTGATCGCTTTGTAGTGCATACAGATGTTGAACTGTAATGTTATGTACCTGCAACTTATAAAACGTTACGTACCAATTTTACCTCAATTAAAAAAAATTCATGGCTTCCTGTTAGACCAACAGCAACTAACTGGAAAACAAAGTCAAGGAAATCAAGGCTGTGTGCGGTGTGGGCCTTTCACATTATCCCATGTGGCATCCACGGTGATGATTGCCCCCTAACTTATATTTGTACAGTGACATAAAGCACTGTCACACACGTCCAGCCTGCCCTTGCAAGACAGATTTCTTTTAATGTTGATTTTTACCGAAGAGGAGCCTGTGGCTCAGAGAGGTACGAGTGACCTCGCCCAAGGTAGGCAGAGCTGGGACCTGCCTCCCAGGTCACTGCTCCTTCCTCTCTGCTGTTCTCCACTGCCCTTCAGACCTTACCATCCCCAGCCATTTGTCTGGTCCTGTCAATTCTTTGTTATCCATCTTCCATGGTGGCCGAGCTTGGTGGGAAGGATGGTCCAGAAGCATTTATATTTGGGTTAGAATGTACTCTGTTTCCTTTATGCGCCACAGCTGTCCTTCCTGGTACATTTATGCGTGGGATGTGGAGGGATTGGTTTTCTTCCGAGGGTGCCCGGCCTGAGACGCAAGGAGGAAAGAGACGGTCAAGCAGTTGAGGGACATGGTCTGGGTTCCCTCTCGCCTCGTTTTGGCTTGCCTGCTGACTCTGCTTCCTCTTAGCTCAATTTGCATCTTTTCTTTTTAATTGTATTAAATGCCTCTTCAGTAGTTAAAACAGTAACATCCGCTCACGACAGCTGGTCGGATAATCATACAGTTGACCCTTGAACAACACAGGTGTGAATGGTGTGGGTCTCCTTAAATGTAAATTTAAAAATATATGTAGAAGAATGTATAGAAGAAAAGCTCATCTCTGACAGCTCTTTGCTGCCACACACTTCTCTCCTGTGGCTTCACCGACCAGTGGTAAGAGTCCAGTATAAATTCTTCTGCTCACTTCTCCAGGCCCATGTCAAGATGTGCAGACAGATTTCCCATTTCTTCCGTGGGAATTTAAAGGGACTGTGCTAAATGCTGGGAATAACCACGGTGAGCAAGAGACAAAAATCCGTCATGGAGCTTACTGTCTCGAGGGTTGAAGTATCTAATAGTGCACTGTCTAAAGTGCCAGGCAATGAGAAGTTCTGCTGAAAAAAAATAAAGCGGGGAAAAAGCCCAGGTTAAGGGGCATATGTATATTTAATTTTAACAGCTATTGTTGGAGTTCTCTCCAAAAAGGTTGTTAGCCACTTTTTATGAAAGAACTACTCCTAAGTCTCAGATGTCTGGCTTTGTCCCCAAGTTGCTAAGTAGCTAGTCTGCAAACGGGAAATCACACTTACACAGAAGGACAGCTCTGAATCCTGCATCTGGTGGGAAGGTGTGTGGCCTTCTGGGGTGGAGACAGTATCAATTGCTCTTTTTTGGAGCTTGTTTGGTGGTTATGATGTCAAGAGAGCCAAGAATATAAAAAACACAGCTGTTAATGTGTTGTTTGCATTGTGGCTGATTTTCCATATGCTTAAAATAAGCACGCCAGCAAGGAGCTGCAAGGATACAGATTCACACACCTTGTCAAATATTGACTCGTGTTCTCGTAGCATCCTGAGGATAAGTCTCCTGCTTACTGTTCTGTCTTGTGACCATGTGAATGCTGGTAGTTGGTGGTAGGCGTGTGCTGGCTGGGCCCTCCTCTCCCCTTGACGTATGGAGCGGGATCTTGTCAACTTAGGAGCCGACTTCTCATCTGTTTAATAACTGCTTGTACTTGTGCGATTTTGTACTGTTGGACATTAGGCTGTTTCCCATCTGTCACATTTCAAACAATGAATAATCTTGTGCCTGAGTTTTCTTGAACACGAATGCGAGGATGTCTGTTGGGTAGGTTTCTAGAAGTACAACGGCTGAATCGAAGGGATTTGCTGTTTATATCTTAATTGATATTATCGAATCGACCAGCGTCTCCATCCATGGGCAGTGAAGAGTGCCTCCTTTCTAAACCCTCGGCAGCACGGGGACTTGTCGCACTTTTTGATTTTGCCAATCTGATGGGAGAGACGTTGTATCTCCTTACCATTTTATTTTCTGTTTATTTCTCATGCAGAAAGGCAGACACCTCGTCAGATGGTCAAGAGCTGTTTCTGGCTTATGTGGGTGAACTCTCTTTCAAATCCTTTGCTCTTTTTAATTTTCCTAGTGCATCATGAGCCCCTTACCTGGCCCCTTCCAGCGTGACCTTCCAGCAATTTCCACCTTATGAGGACATTTGACACTGTGATCAGATAACCTGACCAGTTAGAGGTCAATCCATACCATCTTCATTGTCAGGAGTGAAAATCTGGGTGTTGGAGAAAAGGAAGTATGTCTCGGCACCAAACTGTGCTTGACAGGTGTGTTATACCGACGGTTCTTCAAACAGGTTAAACACAGACTTATCACAGAACTGTCAGACCCTGGAGTCCATCAGCCTGGCAACCTCTTTTATATGATCTCATGGTTATCCCAGCACTGGTGTGAGGAAATATAAGGACACTTGGCTGTTTGCTACTGTAACTTCTTTCTCTGTTTGCTTGAAGTTACAACCCTTTGTGAGAGTTTCCAGCGACGACTCCACTGGACGTTGTGCTAGTCCAGATGGCCTAACTGCCACCTAACGCAATGCCTACCGTCAGTAACAACACACTAAACGGGTACCTCCCACCTCCACGACATTTATTGTTCACACCAACGTAGGTCTTGCCAATGGGGCAGCTCCCCAGATGTCAGGCCAAGGACCCGTTCTCCTTCTGTCTGTGGTTCTGCCCTTTCTGTGTCCCCAGAGGCCTCCTACGGGCCTCTGCTGGCTGAGGGGCAAGGACTGTGGGAGGCTTTCATGGGCCAGGTGCTCAGGATTTTGTCCCATCTAACTGGAGAGAGATTAGGCGTGGAGGCCAGCACGTGACCCAGGAGGCAGTCCTGAGCCCAGGTGCTTGGTGTGCCATGGTCTCTTAGCACCGTGTGGGACTTGTACGTGTTTAAAGTGACTTCTCACTTTATCCTCTGACAGCGGTACGCTGAATGCTCTGAATCCCCATTTAGAGCAGAGGAGGCTGAGGTCCAGGGAGGTAAGCTTCCTCCGCAAGGTGAGGCCCTTTGTAGGGACACAAGGTGTGTTTAGAGTAGGCTGGAGAACAAAGTTGTCACCTGGCTGGAGCTCTTTCTAACATGACACAAGAGCAGTCACCTACTCTGGGCGTGCTTGGGCCCGCCTCTGCACATGGGTGAACGGGGCTGCTTGCTAAGGGGACACTGGGGGCTGGCCGGAGCACAGCCTGTTCCTGCTGTGTGGCAAGGAGCGCCCTTTGTAAATAGCAGTCAAATGGTTGGGGTGACAGGACTGCCGTTAGTAGGAGGGCTTGGCCAAGGTGTCCCACGTGGGACAGAACCACCAGACACCTGCGGCCTCCAGGGGAGCTGTCCCCCACCTGGACTTTGGCCATTGTCCCCTTGTTATCATTTGCCTGTGACACTCGCATTGAAATTGGGGCTTTCTTCTTCGCACTCCCCTTCCTTTATGTCATTATTTTAAGACATCTGGTGCTGCAGTGAGATCGACATGTGAGCTGTTGTAGTGCATCTGTTCTATTTCGAGCGGCACAGAAATAAAGGTGGGATGTTGTTGCCGCCCCTCTGGGGAAGGCCTGTGCCTCCAAGAGCCCATTGGGTGGATGGAGCTGCGGCAGCACTGGGCACACTTTGGATGCTTGCCTCTCCAGGGTGGATACCTGGGTTTCTTTATAGTGTGAACCCTAGTGCGGCAGAGTCATAGGTGGTTGCGTGGATTGTGGTGGTAGCAGAGACAGCATCAAGCAAGAAAGAAGACGAGGCATCAAAGGTTGATGGTCAGGACTTCACACTGTCGCTCATTGAATGGCCGCCGGACTTGGTTTTCTCATCTGTGCAAAAGAAACAACATCTTGCCTAGCACTCTCCCTGGGTTCTTACGATGATCACACAAGATATTGTGTGTGGAAGTGCTTTATAAATGGAAAGGTACCCTGCCATATAAGGTATTAGTTTATTAATAGTAACAACTGTCCTTTGGGATCCTGGTGATTCATTTGGGGTGGGAGAACATAGAGCAGATCCCTGCTACCATTTCTACTCACATTGTACTTCAAAGCTGCAATTACCACGTGCAATTGCATCTGCTCCTAATGGTCACAGGATATTAGTCCTCGAAGGAGTCGTGGGGATTACGTTCTAACTATATTACTTTATAGATAGTAAAACTGGTACCTGGAGGGGAGAGACTCGTCTGAGGTCCCTAAAACCCGGAACTTCGGATGCTCAGAGTGGGCCGTTTTGCCATTTGGGTTGTGATGCCCTGTGTTTCCTGAGGAGGCTAGAAACCAGCAGTTGTGGGGGGGCTGTTTGCCCTTAGTCACGGGAGAGAGTTGAGGCTCTGACTCATGTCTGCTTGCTCACACCGACCCCACTCTGAGCGCCACCGCTCCAGGTTCTGGTCAGGTTTGGACAGGGCGCAGAGGAGAAGCTCCAGGGCCTGGGCACAGGGTCCAAGAAAGAAAGGAGTAGGAACTGAAGTTTGCTGACAAGGAAAGGAGAGACCAGGGCAAGTCTAGAACCAGGAAGGCGGAGGTGCCCTGACTCCTGACCTTGGTCTTTGCCATTCTCCACCCCGTGTGCACGCTCTCTGACTGCCCTCTCCAGGGACGTTGGTCACCAGGACACGTGCAGGAGGCACAGCTGCGGGACCGTGGAGCTCCCTCTGGAGAGAAGAGTGCGGGGCACCCCGCGACGCTTTAAGTGTTCAGAGGGCAGTCAGGCTTAGTCTAGATAGAAGAATAAGGACCAGTGAGTAGATGTCCTGGCAAGACTGATTCTGGTTTCCTTTTCATTCGCAAACCTCCCTAGTTGGGTCCTTTCTTACCTCCACGTCTTGCTCACATGTCACCTTTTAGATGAAGCCTACAGGAACGCTTCTATTTAAACATGCAGTTGGCACCCCCTACACTTTGATCCCTCTTTCTGGACTGGATTCACCATCCAAAAGAGATAGCAAAGTTGCAAATTAGTACAGAGAGTTCCCGTCTGCCCTTCACTTTGCCTTCCCTAGTGTTCACGTCTTAGATAACCACGAGGCAGAGCCTGCTGGAACCCGAGAATTTAACATGGGTATAATACTATTCACTAAACTATAGACCTGCAAATGTCACCAGTTTTCCCACTAATGTCCTTTTTCTTTTGCAGGATCCAAGCCAGGATCCCACGTTGCATTTTTCTGTCACATGATTTTATCTGTGACATGACTTTCTCTTTCATGACTTTGACATTTGTGAAGAGCATGGTCTAGTTATTTTTGTAGAATGTCCTCCAATTTGGGTTTGTCGGATGTCTTCTTATGGTGAATATGTATTAATTTTATTTACAGTTCATTGGGTTTCTCCCTGAACTGGATTGTTGGGTCCCTCAGAGCAAGCATGCTCGTCAGTCTGGCTCGCTGGCGTACCCCTGTTCTTACCGGAGTGCCTGGCACACGTGCTCAGGCATTATTTGCTCAGCGAATGGAGGAGGTGGCGAACTTCCAGTGTTAGCAGAGCATGTGATCTGAAGTGAGAGAAACTCAAAGCCGAACAGCTGGGTACTGGCTGGGCTGCATTGAAGCCCCTCTAACATTCAGCTTCTGTGGTTTTCTAACTCATTGGTGACATATGAGCTGAAGTTCATTACATTTCACAGGTGTTAGTTGAACATATGCTTGCTATGGAACCCTGTGCTAGGCAAGGGGAAGCCGTGGATGGACAGCTGAGATTCAGGCCCTGAAATGATTTTACATTTCCTGTGGACCAAGAGCCCCGGGAAATGCATGAGACAGTTGGGGGCCGTGCTACGGACAGTTCATGGTAGAATCTGGACTGTAGGTCATTGGTCCCCAGGCTCCATCTTGCTTCAGAATCACTCAGTGAACTTGTTAAAAACAGATTGCTGTGTCTCACCTGCAGAGATTTTAGTTCACTTGGCCTATGAGTGAGGCCTGATAATTTGCATTTCTAGCCAGTTCTGAGGCGACGCTGATGCTGCTGGTTCAGTGACCCCAGTTTGAGAACCACTGCGCCAGGTGTTCAGAGGAGAAACAGGTCACTGTCAAGGAACAAAAACCAGGAAGGCTTGAGGAGAAGGAGGTCAGCCTTGAGTGGGGTAGGATTTACCTGGGGAGGGGGCGAGGGGGGCATGAGTCACATGCAGCCATTTGGTGCCGCCAGCCATGGCGGGGGGCCTCTGTCTGCCTTTGCCTCTGGCCTCATTGTGGCCCATGTGCAGCCTTCTCAGGGCCATGAGCTGTCTTGGTCAGGGGAGTCTGAGACCCCAGAAGAGGAGTCTGACTAAGCCTCTGACAAGAGCTGACCTTGGCCGGCTTGGATGCAGTCGCCCCGAGGCCTGGAGGTGTCCTGGGTGGTGCAGGCTGTCTGAGTGTGTTTATTCGCCTGGGCCTCGCCCGCTGACTGTTGGCACTGCTTCAGGTGTTGCTGTTGGGCTCCGTGGCTCTATTTCTGTTTTCCTGTCTGGCACCAGCTCAGCAGGGCAGAGGAGGTGTGTGGCCACCTTTGCTTTCTTCTCTGCTCCATGTTCTTCTTGAGGCTAGTGCTTGGTCAAGTAGAACATTCGAGTCTCACCTGAGTCTCTGCTGTGGAAGCAGATGAGTTCTTTTCAAGGGAAAGACATTTTGTGAAGGGGAGGGAAAGCCTGTAGGGAGATGAATGATTAAATTATGTTGGACTTCACACACAGTGACGGTAGGAATTTTTGCACATTGTATGCATGTTTCAGACTCCTTTAGGAATTTTTATTCCTGCAAGTGACATTCAGAAATTGATGCTAGAGGTGGTGGTAGGGGGTTGGCATCAGGAAGCTGGGGAGAGGCCATATTGTTTGTGTAGTTGGAAGACTCTGGGCAGGAAGGAAGTGTGTCATGCAAATCACACAATGTTGGAGCAAGAGGGACGTCAGTGTGCTTGTGGGTCAACCCTGTCATTTTAATTGAGACCTTAAATGGCTGCATTGTCTTGCCCTTCTCAAATGTCACTTCCTCAACTGTCCCCGACCAGAGCAAATTGCTCTCTCTTTCCTCTGTGCTCCAAAGTTGTTTTATTAATGACACACTTCTCTTGTTTCTTAAGTAGTCACGTACAGGTTTATTTTACCCACTTAGATCAGGGATGAGCACATTAGAGCCTGCAGGTTCAATCTGGCCCACTGCCTGTTTTTGTAAATAAAGTTTTATTGCAACACCACTGTACTTGTTTATATATTGTCAAGGCTGCTTTTGCACTGCATTGGCAGAGGTGAGTAGTTGCTACAGAGATCCAGTGGCCTGCACAGCCTAAAATATTGACTATCTGGTCCTTTATAGAAAAAGTTTGCTGGCTCCTGCATGAGAAGGTGAGTTCCTTGTGGACAAGAATGGAGGATCATTTTTCTTTGCATCTTCTGTTCCTCACTCATAGTAGGTGGTCTATAAATGTATGTTGACAGGGCTCAAAATGCAGTGGGTCGATTTGTCAAAGATTGGGCAGGACTGGAGCCATCACCTGGCTGAACTGGTGTCCCCAGCTTTCATCTCACTGTTGGACCATTCTGTGCCCAATTTTCAATCTATAGAAAGAAGGTAATATTGTCCGCCTTGCTGAGTTCATCAGTCTGTGGTGATGATAGAACAGGATATTATAATGCCTTGCTAGAACCACCGGTCTGTCTACCGGTTTTCCTGATGGTTGTAACCAACCGTAGCTCAGACTTCTCTTTCTGAAACTTCCTTGCCCTCCCTGCCACCACCCTCTCAGCAGCTCCCTTTTGCCTACAGGGTAAAGTATACACCTGGCCTGCCATTCATGACCCTCCTTACTTTGAACCCGACCTACCTGTCTGTCTTGATTTTGCACTCCTCCAGTGCAACCTTCTGCTGCATCCAGAATTTTCTGCGTGATATCTCCTATATATTTAGTACACCTTTGCTTGGCCCCCCGCCCCGCTGGGCCTCCCCTCTTCCTGCTTCTCTGCTGTCTGCTCTTGCAGGTGCCCCTTAGGCTGGCCCTGCTGGAATCCCTTGACCGTGGCCAGGATGAGTGACTGTCTCATTTGCCACCCAGTGTATTGTTTTTGTTGTTATTTTTTAAATCCTTGTGGGTTCTTGTTAAAAAAAACAGAAGCCCATACCCCGGATGCAAGGGGGGCCTCCAAAGGAGGGACCCAGGCCTGTTGTTTTTTCTTTCACTAGCTCCTCATGTAGTTATGCTTCTGACCCAAGTTTGAGGAACCCTAAGTTAAACTAGAGTACTTTGCAGTAATATTTATTTTTCTATGAGATGCTTTCTTGTCTCTTCAAATACACTGGAAACATCTTAAGGGCACATCCGGGTCTCGTTGTTTTTCAGGGTAGCACATCTCTATATGCAGATTAGGGCTGTCAGATGATTTGTCGTCTGATTGTTTCCTGTAGCAGGCCCTGCGTCTGGTAGGTGCTCAGTAAATGTCTGCCTTTGATCAAAACCAACATGAAAGTGTTCAGGAAGGCAGAACAGGCACCACAAAGCAGGGGATTGCTATCGGGAACGGGGCTGCTATGTGCCTCCTACTGATTCTGCTAAAGAAGTCCTCAGATGTCTGGGTGTTCAGCAGCCCAGGCGCAGAAAGTCAGCATCCTGCGAGACTGAATATTGGGTGCCTCTCTTGCTCTGTTTTCTTTCCTTTATTCTGCCTAGGCTTCTGTGAAAAGGCTTTTTTTTTTTTTTCCCTCCCTCTTTAGCTTATCCCAATAATGCAAAGCTGTGGAAGTAGTGCATGCTGCCAGGAAAAGTTTGTTTGGATGCTTAAGAATGTGGAAGAGGGTTTAGCTTGTACAATGAGATTTGCTTTCCCACTTAAAATGCTTGGAGATAAGTCCGAAGGTTTTCATCTTTAGCAAGTTGTATGGCTTGTTTACACAAGCCTCTACTCTGTGGCCTCAGGAAGGGCTGCTTGCCTCTTTCGGGGTGTGAACGGACAACCTTGTTGTTGAATCTCCAAGCAGACATGTTGCCCAGGCTTCAGGTCTTCTTTCCAGTTATGTGACAGGAAGGTTATATTTCAGAAAAAATAATTTCAAACACAGCGCTTTGTTTAGAATTATTGTGCAAGGTTCTCTGAAACACGAGGATGCCGTCGTTTTATTGAGCATGGCAGAGAGCTGTGTGGAAACCACCCATCAAGGTTGTAAACCCGGGTACTGGTCACGGCTCTGTAAGTGGAGTAGAAAATTCTTAGTCTGTCATGGAATGAGAGAAAACAATAAAAACAGAGAAAACGAAAACAGAGCGAGGAGCCAATAGTGAGGGCTGATTTGGGAGGATTCTCTGTATTTCCTTAGAAATTCACAGCCATCTAAGCATATATATGAACCTTGGCCTTGGCAAGTAAGTGCTCTGATAGCGTTTGGATAAAAACTTCTTTCTCTTACTGTTTCATTATTAGCATGTTTCAAGTGGAGAAACATGTAGGTGCTGAGGCTTACTCCCCACCTCCCTCATGATTTCAGTCCATTAATATTAAGCTTAATTATTCCAATTTATTATATGAGAGGCTTATTGCTTCATTTAGAAATTGAATGGATTATTAACTTTTGACTAAACAATAACATTGAGTGTTTACTGATGAGGGCTCAAATCACTTACTTTATTACTGCGTGTCTGTTTTGTCCATGAAAAGGAACAAAAACGATTAGTTGTCAGAAGCTGGACTTGTTGCCTATGCTCCCAGGAGGGTGGACAGTGGAGGGTGGCCTGTGCAGGATCCAGGACATGTTTCCTATGGAGCAGAAGAAGAGGCTGTCAAACATGAGAGAATGCCAGCATCCGTTTTCCTCCATGGTCCCCAGAACCATGAGCATGGGTGGGAGTAGCTCAGTGGCGTGGCCATGTGGTCCTGTGTTACAAATGAAGATGAAATCTGGTGTAGAGACGGATTTGAAATCCGGTGTAGAGCCTCTCCAGTGAAGACTAGGGTACTGACTCGTTCCAGATTCGGAAATGGTGAGTGTCACATACTGATTTCAGAAAAATGGTGGACGAACATTGGGGCTGTTTGTTATATAGAAGGGATAGAAAACGTGTACTGATACACACAACTGTTTGGTTTGGACTTTCCATTTCGTGGTGAGACACAGTGTGCTTGGTCGAATGGGCTTGCATGTTTGATAAAAATGAGGTTGTGGAAGACCGTTCTGGCTTCTGTGCTTATGAGAAAGAGGTTTTAGAAAGGAGTTTTCGTGTGTTCCGCCACGGAAATAGCGCAGCTATAATCATCCTGTCACTAGAGACTTGGCACTGAAGAAGAAAAACATGAGTGAACTCAGTCTTTGTTCTCAAGGAGGTTTTGTCTGCTGGAGGCATACAGTACACAGAAGGACATAAGTAAAGACGCTGAGGACCTGTGTGCTTGGATGCTGGAGAAATCCAACAACGGCAGGAAGGCTGTTGATCTGGGGACTCACGAAACATGCAGCCAACTTAGGGAAGGGACATCTGAGCTCATCCTTGGAGAATCTATATTTTTTAAAAATATAGATTTTATAAACAAACAAGTGGAAGAGGGAAAGGGAACAGAAAAAGGTGATAATGCACAGACTATGTTGAAGGCTGATTAATGACTGGTTTTTGAGAGCCTACTCTCTGCATAGAGCTCAGTAAATATCTGCCTTTGATCAATTCTAGTGAAAGGACTCAGATAAGAGCTCGGTACAAAACCAAGCAGGATTCCGTGTGCTTCTTCACTCCTTACGGAAGTGATTGAGTATAATACACGTCTTTAATTACATTAATTAATTTAGTGTACATTAAATTAATTAATTAATTTAATTACATCATTTAATCATGGCGGCGGCAACTTGATGCAGTAAGAACCGTAATTCTCAGATTATGGAAGAAGAAACCGAGATGCTAGCAGTTAAGTGACTTGCTTAAGTTCACGCAGCTAGTTTGTCATGAAGAGGAGACTCATGCCTGCTAGTTGGACCCTGAACTTGTGCTCTGGCCAAGGCACGGCCACTTCTCACCCTGAGTGGCAGTGATTCATTTCTCTGCTCAACTCCCTCAGCCCAGTGGCACAGCCTGAGAGCAGGCACGCGTTTCACTCCCTGTGGTCCCGCCGTCCAGCAAACTGTCTGGCATGCGGTCTCAGCTCGCTAAATGTGTGTTGAGTACAGAAGATGTGCCATGGAGATTTTAAGGAGGGAGCCGTCACACGTTCTGGGTTTTGCGGGCCAGCTCGGAGAAGGTTAGGGAGGGCATTTCAGGGTAAGAGAAGAATACAAACGAAGTGCGGAGTGCGGAGGTGTAGGGACGGTGCAAGGATTGAGGACCCTGGTGTCTTTGGGCAGGAGTGTATAGTGCATACGGGAGCTCGAGATGCTGCCGGGAGAGGAGGTGGAGGCCATGCGGTGTGGCCGGAAGTACTGGGGAGTGCGGGCTTCTCTGTGGAGCTTCTCAAGGTCTGAAGGATTGGGTTGGACCGCCAGTCTCTGATGGGCGACGTCAGATGGCCAGGCCTTCTCCAATCTCTGCTTTTGGTGCCTCTACCAGAGTTTGAGTCGGGGACTGGATGTCCCATGGCCTGGATTCCAGGGAGCATTTGCTTGATTAAAGACATTTATGGAACAACTTAAATGGACCTTCTGTGGCTTGAGAAACTCATACGGGTCACTCACAGGCTAACGCTCTTATCTGCATGTTGGATTGCAGTGTTCATTGCTGGTGGAAGACAAAAAAGTGTGCGGTGGGGTCCAAGGCCTGGCCCACAGCAGTCGGGGGTTAGAGCAGAACCAGCACCGTGGACTGACAGGGTTTCTCCGACCCTGTGTTGCTGACTGGCAGGGTCCCCACGTTCTGCATGCTGGGTTTGTGTAACTAAGCTAAACAACTGAAGCAATCAACAGGTTGTCACCAAACCAGGTCCTTGATAAGGTACGATAGAGCATGTGAAAGAGAAAACAGAGGTTAATCATCCTATCCCCCTGCAATCTGTGTCATTATGAATGTGACCACTTTTCAGAAATGGAAAATTCTATTAAAATCTACAGGGGTTACAGCTAGTTAGTGTCTCCTGCCTCGGTGTAGTCAGGGCTTAGGGCGGATGACCAGACCTTTGGGAAGTGCTGCTGGACGTGCTGGCCTGTCCTGTTGGTCCAGAGCTGAGGCTGAACTTGGAATGTGGGTGACAAGGATGGGCTGTCATTTGGAGAACCCCAAAGAATAAAGAGTCAACATCCCATCTCCTTCTCTTCTGCCACAAAACCAAGGAGGTTACCCCAAAACCTGGGACTCACCTTTACTCTGCTCTGCCTCTGTGAAAAGTTAAGTCACTGATCAGAGAAGGATGGACTGGTTTCCCTCAAGGATGGGCTTTTTGTCGTGAAGCTGATTGTTACTCAGATTTCAGATCTTGGGAAATTATAGCAGCATGGGCTCTAAAAGCCAAACATTTATAATCATGCATGCTTGGAATTAGACTCTCTGGGTGTTAGACCAATCCCTGGAGATACCGCCTTCTGAACGGGTGTCTCTGTAGGAGAAATGAGCCCCACGCAGGCTTGGTCAAGGCTGTGTTTGCCAGGACCTGGATTCCAGTGGCCATTTGTGTCCCCATCCATCTTTCTGTGAAACTGGGCCAGTGATACATTGACCTGGTTTCTGAAGAGCTTTAACTGCTCAGAGTGGAATCAGCTGTGGTCAAGCCACGGGCGGCTGACCAGGAAGAGGCCCAGCCTGGGTGTTCAGGGAGCAGAAGCGAAGGGTCAGGACCCCAGAGGAGCGGGCAGAACCACGAGGGCCGGGCTCTGAGTCGGCGAGAGCAGCCCTGCCAGGGTGTTTGGCACAGCGGTGCCCATGGGCCACGACAGTCCTAGACCCATGAGTGGTATTTGTAACCAAAAGAGTGTTGGGGGTCCACAGCGCTGCTGACTGAAGCAGGAAGGGACGGAGATGCTGGAATTATCTCACCTCACCAGAGTCAACTTTGCCCTGCAAATTGGCAGGTGGGGCCGGTAGCCAGTCATGGGTGCAGACAAATCACACAGGAAGTGGGGCCTCCCTGGCTGGCTGCTTGCCCCATGCTTTGGGGCCATGTCCATTGCTAAGCAGCCTACGTCTACTAAATAGTCGGCTGAAAGTTTCGTCTGAAAGCTAATATAGAACCAAACACTTGGGTGTCTGCCAAGGCCTCAACCGCTAGGTCCATAAGGCCCCCAAAGGGGCATGGCTCTGCGAGCTGCTCTTGTGAGTGTCCTGGTGGGGGCAGGCGCTCCCTTGCAGTTGGTCAAGCGCGGGCAATAGCGCTTGCTTGTCTTAGGGACACTGATGCCAGAGGGGAGAGAGATACATGGCATGGCAAAGCAGAGGCTGCTTCCTGGCGAGTGAGAATTTCTTCAGTTCCTCAATTCCAGCTTGAAGATGATGATGTTAATACTGATTGTTAGCACTTGTTAAGCTCTTACTCCCCTTATACAAACACATTGATGCCTCATAACAACCCTGGGTGGCAGGCAACCTTAATTCATTTTCCTGAGAAGGAAGCCGAGGAACAAGGAAATTAGTGACTTGCCAAGGCCAATCAGCTAGGGATTCAGGCCCAGGCCAGCCAGCTCCAGAGCTGTGCACTGGGCTCAGTGTCAGCGATGGCATGGGCGACCTTGGGCGACCTTGGGGATGGATCGCTTTTGCCTTGGGGAGGCTGAGTTGTGTTTGATCTTGCTGTAGGAATGGCCAGTCTTCTCAACCTTTGGAAAATTTGAGAAGTGGAACCTCAGAGCTATATCCTGAGGGTTTGTCTCCTGGTTTGCTAAATTTTGAAAAAGAGGTTTTCCTTTTTCTTTCTTTTTTTTCTTCTTCTTCTTCTCCTTTTTTTTTTTTTCTTTTTTCTTTTTTTTTATGGCAGGCTTTCTGCCTGGACATGGGAGACTGGTAACAGCTTGCAGAACCGGCCTCTGTCCTGGCTCTCTCACCCATCTACAACTCACATGTTGTTTGAAGTTGTCCCTTCACCCGTCAAGGAGCGTGTGCATCTGGAATTAGGGCCAGAGGGAGGGCTAGACAGGGCAGGGCGGCCCCACGCAGCCCCTGTGCATTGTCCCAATCTCCCGCCCACGATTGCTATGGAATAAATGGGAACAGCCGTGGGAGGAGAAATGCCTGTTCCCCAAGGAATGGAGAGTGGTGGGAGGAGGCTGAGTGGCCCAGGCCACCGAGTCTTTGGCTGACCTGGGTTAAAAGTCCCAACTCAGGTGTCAGACAGGTCCTGGTGTCTGTCCTGGCTTTGCTTTTTCGGAGCCTAGAATCAAGTAGACCCTTAACAAGTGTAATTTCTAACTGTGTCGTGGTTGGGAAGGTGGGTGCTGGGGTCCAGTGGCCTGGATTCACTAGTGAACCACGTGACCCAAGCCACTCTCTCTGAATAGGTCTGGGTTCCTAACTTGCAGGGGCCAGTGCCAAGTGTAAATGCGAGGCCCCTTGTTAAAAAATTATTAAGAATTTTCAGTTGACAATAGAGCATTAAACCATGGGGGCCTTTCTAAATGTGGGCACCTGTGTGACTGCACACGTTGTACTATAAACCTCAGTTTCTTCACCTGCAAAATGGACATAATAGTAGTATATCCCTCACAGACTAGTTGTAAGGCTTTAAAAAGATGATAATGCATGCAAAACATTAGGTACATAGTCAGTAAGGGCTTGATAAATGTTAGCTTTGTAAGTGCAATGTCAGAAATTTACAGCCTCTTTTTCGGCCATTGGCCAAAGAGGGTGAAGGGACCCTTAGTTATGGCTCAGCTTCAGGAACAGTTCTGGGCTTTGTTGTGTGCTCTCGCCTGCTTGCGGCTGACGACTTCCACCTCCTTTGCAAAGCACAGATGCCTCCTCAGGGGAGCAGGCGGCTGTCACATGCTCACATGTGCACAGGCCGTGGCCTGCATTCCCCAGGCCGTGGACTGGATGGAGGAGTGCCAGCCAAGATGGCAGCTGTTTTGGCTGCATTCACGTTTTAGTTGTTGAAATATGTTAAAGTCAATTAGTAACAGCACAGAATTTTACCCCTAAAGATTTTACTATGCCTCTCTGAAAAATAAGGGTATTTTCTTACATAGGCACAATCACATTGTAGGTATTGGGGTTTTATTTTAAAATAGCATTTTATAGAAAGTTTACCTTGGTATATAGGTGGGTAGGTACAGTGATTAGTGTAGATTTGCTTTGCTAGGATGAAAGGCTGTTATCCAAATTCAAACTCTGTATGCTTGTTTACATTTAATTTAATTGCTATTCATAGAAGGCAATGGCTCATAATTTTGATAAGAAAGATCCCAGGACGCCTGCCCCAGTGGGTTAGAATGAAAAGCACTTTCAGCGGCGCTTCTATGTCTCATTTGCTTTGCTGGGGTCTCTTCTGTCTTTCGCCTAAACTATCCCCAGGGTCTCCTGGACTTTGAAATAACACCCTTAATGGTCCATCACAGCGTTCGAGAAAGTCACCTGGACCTGGTCACTCCCTTAATTAAAACCTTTCAGTTGCTTACAGCAGAAGTCGGCCAGACACCTCTAGCTGTATGGCTCATTATCTGAGGATTGCTTATACATCTTCCAGTGGTTAGAAAAAAATCAAAGGAATAATATTTTTTGATACATGAAATTATGAGAAATTGAAATTTCAATGCCCATAAGTAAAGTTTTATTGGAACATAGCCATGTACATTCATTTCCATATCTTCTATGACTGCTTTCACATCACAATGGCAGAGATGAGCAGTTGGCACAGATCGTTACAGAGCTGTAGGATAAAATTCATGTCTCTTGGCAGGACATCCAAGGCTCTTTGTCACTGTCGCCTGCCTGCTTCCCCACCTCCACCTGGCTTCTTTTGCCTTTTGTGCTCTTAGGAACGCCCAGCTGATTTGATCTTCTGCATGGTCCATGTCCACCTCTGTGCTTTGCCTTTTCTCATCTTTCCATCCTTTCCCTTTCCTTGGCTAGACATCACTGACTCATCCCTGCAGAAATCACCTCCTCTATGAGGCCTTCCCGGCTTACCTCTGTGGCTCTGTGCTTTGAGACTCATTGTTTGGTTAGGAAAAATAAGAAGCCCAGAGCTCAGAAGCCAGGAGCTCAGCTCAGGGGGAGCAGGACCTGGGGTGGAAATGGCTCCCCTTGTCAGCAGACGAGGGTGGAGTGGCTGGTACACACCAGGCCTTCTAGAGGTGCAGATTGCAGGCTTGGACTCTGTCCCTGTGGGGCTTACATCCCGGTGGGGGAGGCACTTGGTGCGTACATTAACAATAGGAGAGTTTCCAGTCCTCATTAGTGCTCTGGAAAGGGGGTAGGAAGGATGGAGAGAGGGGTTGTCTAGAGAAGGAGGCAACATTTAAAGTCCTGAATGAGGCAGGGCACCTGTAGCCAGAAGCTGTGGAGAGAGAGGGAAAAAAGAGATCTCTTCTAAAGACATCTCTTCCCATTTGCTCCTCAACCCGGAGGAGATGGTGAGAGAGGCAGTGCTTCTCTTCTCAGCCCACAGCACCAGCAGCCTGAGAAGTTGCACCAGCACCTTAAGCCAGAGCCCTTCCTCGTGAGTGGGGAGCCTTCTGCCATTTATCTCAACCACAGGAGTGCAGTGGACCCATCTGCCCTCTTCATTTCAAGAGGCAAGACTGAAACCCGGAGGGAGCTGAGTCGCTTGGTCACTGAGCGAATCAGAGGCAGAGTCAGGATCAGAATCGTGGTCGCTTGACCCTTGGAATAAAGGATCGCTTCTTTTCTTTTGCTTTCGTTGGGGGAGTCCAGGAGAAATCAGTCCCCAGAATTGGCTGGTAGAGGCCATTGTGAAACCCTTTGGATCAACACACTACCCAAGAGAGAGGCCACTGGCTGAGACTGCTTCTGTGTGTCACCAGCGCTCTTTGCTGGGTATCCAGAGGCCTGTTAGAAGCTGCTGCCCTCTAATCCTGCTGGTTTAGTTTAGCTCCAGTCCTGAGGGAGGCTATGCTAATTATAGTCCACCAGCGATGCTGGAGCTATAAATAGGGTGAGAAGCACCTGTTTGGTCAGCAGTAGGCATTTCTCAAGGTACCTACAAAGGACTCAGCCACTGGCCTCGGCGTGGCGTGGGCACAGTGAGCTCCTAGACGTCTTCAGCTGTGCTCTTAAGTTATAGTTTAGTCAGAGGAAAGCCCTGGGAGCAGTGGAGTGGGGTCGAGAGCATGATGTGGGAACCAGGCTGGCATTTCCCACCTGTGAGACCCTGGGACAGTTACTCAGACTCTGTGCTCTTTAATTGCTTCATCTGTGAAATGGAGGCTTTAATGACTTCTACGTAATAAGGATGTTAAGTGTGTGTGTGTGTGTGTGTGTGTTTTATATATGGATTTATGTTATAGTATGTAACTATTTTATTATATAATTGTATATTTGTACATAGAGAAATAATTCATGTTTCTATCATTTTAGAATAACGTGGTATCTTAAGTGTAAGGAAATTGTCATTTACCAGTGTATGAAATGGCATGAGAAAGCTCCAGATGCAGCCTGCCTGGGAATGACCATCTGGCATGGAAACCTGACTTTGGAAGATGGCTGAGTCTGGGTGCCTCCCAGCCTTCGATGAATAGTACTGTGTGGCTGTTAGGAGCGTAGCTCTTTCAACCTAGGGCTAAATCTCAGTTCTGTTATGTCCTGTTACTTCATGTTACTTCACATCTGTAAGTCTCCGTTCTTTGTCAGTAAACTGGGGCACCATAATAATGAGCGTTTCTTGGGGTTTTGTAGGATTAAATGAGGTAATACTCGGAGAGCGCTTAACACAGTGCCTAGCACGTAGTACCTGTTAGACAACGTAAGTCGTTATTGCCCGTATCTTCTCGCCTGACTTTGGTCACGCAGCATCTCCAGGCTGATGTAGTTATCTCACCTGGAAAATGGGCCCAGTACTTTAGAGCACAGAGGGCAGCAGTCCTGAGACGTGCCGGCCTGAACCTGGGAGGCTGGGTCTTCTTCCTTTCCAGTCCTCTCTCTCCAGCTGTTAGCTTCCCTTCTTTGGGGCCCTGTGGTACCCTCTCTTACAATGCTGTTTGCTTCCTGTGTCTCTGTCTGGTGCCTCAGCTGGGGTGTGAATGCTGTGGGCACCTAGGAAGCGGGTACCCAGTGGAGAGTCGTGTTTGCTATGACACAGGAGGAAGAGCTAAAGGGCTGGGAACTGTTAGCTTTGTATGGAGAGAGGCCGAGGGGTGGAGGTAGGGACACAGTACCTGGGAGCTCTGTTGGGAGGGGGACACGCTCGCTTTATTCTGTGCCTCAGAGCAAGGACATGGGTGGACGTGTCAAGGAGGCAGATCTCTGTTAGGAAAAGGGTGAGTTGCCTGGCCCTCGGCCTGTTTGAAGTGTGGAGAACGTGGAGCGGGGGTAGGCATGCCAGTCTAGGCCGTGCTACTCAAAGCATGGTCAGAGGCCCAGCAGCACGGGTTCCGCCCCAGACCTGTGAGCCCCAATATGAATTTTTCACAAGACCCCCAGATGTGCACATAGATGTCTGAGGAGCACTGCTCTAGACCAGTGGAGTCATTCTTCCCAATCCACAGCTGAGAAAACTGAGGCTGCTGCCTGGGCCTTGAGCACTGGCTCTGAGAGTTCTGCTTCTCCCCCGGGCCCCCAGGGAACACTGGTTCTTTCCTCGGACGAGCAGCGTCAGCCTCACCTGGGAGCTTGTTAGAAATGGGAATTCTCAGGTCCCAGCCCACAGCTTGTGGTCAGAACCTCTGGGGGCAGGGCCTGCACTCTGTTTTAACCAGCCTTCCGGGTGGCTCTGAAACACTAGTGAGACTGATTACCAAGGGCACTGGTCCTCAGTCCCAGCTGCACATTGGAACCACTTGGGAAGACCAACAAAGGAAATGCCTGGGTCACCAAAGAGCGTCTCGGTGTGGCAGGGGCACTGGGGATGTCAGAAGCTCCCTGGGTGACTGTAATGTGCAGCCAGGATAGAGAACCAATGCTTTAGGCCCATGAAATACACCTCAATTTTCTCAGCTGTAAATTGGGTTGCACTGGGTAGACTAACCCCAGTTTGCCTGCCAGTAACGTGGAAGTGCCTCGGGAAGCCTTTCATTTAGCTCCCTGGGACTTGGAAGAGTGCACAGGGAAACGGGCTTCCATCTGTCAGGAAAGGTGCAGCCGGGATTCCTGTGCCGGGGGAAGCTGGATTGGATGCCCGCTATGGCCTCAGGGGTGGAATTGTAATGTGGTTGCTGGCTGATCCAAGTACTAAGTGCTATAAAGACGATACCCTGCTTGATGCAATAGCTCTGCTCAGGAGAATGAAATTGGCTCGTTCCTTGAGAGACCAGTGCAGACATTTTCCCCCTTCTGTGCTGCCTACCCTTTGCCACCAGTGCCTAATTCGGGGGTTTGCCTTTCGTGGGGTCCTTTGCTTTGTGTGGGATGATGAAGTCTGCACCGTCCCAGGGTCCCTTGGAATCGAATGATGGGCCTGTTGGGGAGCAGGTCCCCCTTGCACTGAGCACTGGTGGTGGCGAGCATGAAGTTGAGAGAAATATTTATGCAAAGCAATCTCTCTGCTGTGCCACTGCCCGTCTCCTAGGTAGCTGGGTAACAAACACAGAGTTCTGCTTGTAATTTATTGAGAGATGAGCTGAGCTTTCCAAGGGCTAGGAAGCGGCAGGAGAAAGGGTGGGGTTATGGTGTCCAGTCCCGGGCTCTGCATTGATCAGGGCCTCGGGGCTCCTGAAAGCAGCCATTAGTTCCATCTATGACGGGGCAGGCTGTACGTGCATCTTCAACGCTGGATTCAGAAACATCATGAAACACCAGGTGTGGAAATTAATCAGAATCCAATCTTAAAAACGAAATTGCATGGCACTTGCTATGTGCCCACTGGCACTATTCTAAGGATTGCCTTATGGGGTCCTCACTACCGCCTCCTGGGCTACGTCTCATCATTTCTCCCATTTCACACGCACGGGCCATTGCTCCTCGGGGGTCTGTAATGGTACGTACACCTGTGCATTTCACCAACGGAGAAACGAAGGCCCAGCGGTTGGATACCTGCTCAGGGGGTCATCGTGAGTGAGCAGCAGAGACAAAATTAGAAGGCAGGTCCCAATAATTAAAGCACATCTTGAAAAAAGGAGGGTTTAGTGAAGACTCCTCTTGATTTTCAGTCTGGGATGACTTCCATACAGAGTGTCTGGATTATGTAACATGAGAAAAAATAACTCACAGGATATTTGTTCTGAAAAGATCCATAGGAAATCAATCTAGCACAGTAAACATGAACTTTTTTTAGACAATGTCCCATAGTAAGAAACACACTGTACATTGAGTGTATATGTGTGTATATTATATATACACGTATATACACACATACACATATATGCATACATATGCATATACTGCACGAGGTATATATATATGTATGTATGTTTGTATGTATATATGTATCTGTCTGCATCGATACCTGTTATCTATCTATTTACATGTATCTATATCTCACAGGAATAAAAGTTAATGAAATAATGGCTGTTCTTACTAAATGGGCCAACTTGATGTTTTCTATTTTATTCTATTCTAAAATATTGCTCATAATCCATTAAGTAGATTTCATGATCAGCCAGTGGGCTAAATCCTGCCATTTGTAAGTTGCTGGTGTCTCCCAGCTCTCACTGCTTGATAAGGAGAAGCTGAAGCTTTGCCCCGCGCTACGTATCTCTTGGTCACAAATCTGAGACTAGAATCCAGCTCTCGTGATTGCCACCCTGTCCTGTGCTGATCCTGCCGTTGCACCTGAGACGTCGCTAAGAACCTTTGGGGGCCATTTGTTGACATGTTCTGTGGTTTTAGGCCCAAACATTTCCTCTTCCCATGAATGCCCTGTGTTCCCGAGGCTCCCAGGCCCGGCCAGGCTGTCTCTGGCCGTCACCCATCCCAGTGCTTCGCTCCTCTCCTGGTTACGGTTCTTCTCTGCCCCTTTTGAGAATCACGTGTGGATTTTGAGACTGAGTCCTAGAGATTTTGGGCTGGTGGATTTAAATGTGAGGTATTTTGAGAGCGGACTCATTTATCCGAGTCTACAACCCCTTGTTCACAATCCTGAAATCCCCAAAGCTCTGAAAAGTGAAGAGTTTTACATCATTCATGTGGGGCATGCCTGCCCTGGACTGATGTGAGGTTGTTGATGGTATTTATTCATACAGCGTAGTCTGAATAGTCATACATGTCACTGCAGAAATGGCAGTGAGTGTGACTGAAGTGTGGCCAAAAGTCCATAGATTCACCTGATTAATTGGCTAAAATCTGAAATAGTTGGAATACTAAAACACATCTGGCCCCAGGACTTGGTGAAGGGATTGTGGACCTGTTGATTTATTTGAGGTGTGTATGAGTGTGTTATCAGTCAATCAATGAACGTGTTTTTGAGAGGAAAGAGTGGTAGGTGGCGGAAAGGGCAGAGGACCGATTATCAGAAAGGTGATGACCAGCAGCTATAATACGTACCTCTGAGGGTTTTTGCGAGGATGAAGTGAGTGATGGCTATGAAAGCTCTTTGGAAACTGTGGTGGTCTGGACCTAGTGTATAAGGTGTGTCGTGTGGTCTGGTTTCTTTCGAAAACGGAATTGTAGTCTCCAATGATGTACTCGTTTCCAACTTTAACAAAGGCCCACTGTGTGTGTGTGTGTGTGTGTGTGTGTGTGTGTGTGTGTAAGCTGAAAAGATGCCACTTTTATTTTGTGTGCCCCAGGAATAACCAAACAAAATAAAAAGAGCGTAGTGTCTCTGCATTCTTTGTACATTCTTTTCACATCTACTCTGCTGTGTTCTACTATTTCCTTTTTCTTTCTTTATCTTCCTTCTTTACAATGTTTCAGATGCCCTCAATAGAAACTGATGACTACACACTGGAATACACTTTCCTTCATTATTGTTATTATTATTAGTTTTGTAGGTCATTAAAACCTTGCCACTGCTGCTGTTTTTCGTTTTTCTTTTTTTTCTTTCCCAATAAAGACTTCAAAATTTCAAAGCTTCTGCCTTACAGGGCCCTAGGAGATCTGGACTCTCGAGACTGGAGAAAGGCATATCCAGCTTCTGTGTAGAGACAGGAAACAACAGAGATCCGGGCCTTGAGAGGTACTTGGATGTCTCAGAGAAATCAGGCCAAGGGAGCATCAGACTAAGCTGGGATTGAAAGTGTGGCCTTTACAAAGGCCCAGAAGACCTGACCTTGGCTCTTGCTAGGTGGGAAGCTGGAAATGAGGTTCCTGCATGAAGCCAGCCCCTCAAGGGGACTGCACCCTCAGGGAACAGGAGGTCCAGCAAACATCCCCCAGAGAGCAGAGGGAGCAGACAAGGGAACTTGACTTTGGCTTGGTATTGGGAAGAATGTAACAGTGTCTGCTGGGAGACTTTGTGAGCACAGATCTGCCTTCATGCAGGTTTAGGTTTGAATTTATACCGTCTGCCTGACCCAGGAAATCCCAAGCTGTGAAATTAATCTGTTGTAATTTGGCTTGGGAGCATCCCATAGTGTCTGTTAGAATCAAATGAAAATTCTCTCTGGAGGGACATGCTCATGGTTTAAGCATTGAAAGATTTCTGAAGGTAAAACCCAGCCACTCAAACATGAGCTTTTACCCCTCAAATTATAAAACAGATGAAGAAATGAGTCACCGTGAGTGAAAGTCAGCAGAAACAACACACAGAACAATCAGAGCCCCCAGGGGTTTTAGATGTATTATAAGACCAATGGGATGTATAATGTATTGAAAATGTTAATAAAATAAAATAAGTTGTTGAAAAAAAATGAGCAAGAGACACTATAATAAAGAACAAATAGAACTTCTGAAAATGAAAAATATAGTACCTGAAATTGAAAATATGATGTTGTATTAGGCATGTACTTTTATAGGTTCTTTTTATTAGAAACATTAAGATAGTAATTCTGAATAAAGATACATCGAAGACAACGTTAGAAAAAACTAACTTGCACAGTTTTGCAGGATTGAGTGCATTACAACATATTAAAAAGAAACCAGATGCGGGACCCAGACAAGCTTTCATTTAATGGCTGTGTGACCTGGGGTTACTTCTTAACCTCTCGGATTCTCAGTTTCCTCTTGTTTAGTCTGATCCCACAGGTTTGCTGCATCAATTAGTTTCTGAAAGGGTCTTGATTTCACTTCCCTTTCACTTCCCTTGATGCTGAAGACTACATAGTTGCCTCCACCTCCTCCCTTGGGAAGGGTCCTGCAATTTCTCGTTTAATTAAATTAGCTCCTCAGATGAATAAGGGGACTGCGTACATAATTGCCAGTAGCTCCTCCAGGGACTTGTATATACTCAAGAGTTACACATACTCATCGAGGAGCTACTGGGGGAGTCTGGCCGCCCTGTGAGGAGAGGGCCAGGATGGCCGAAAGGCTGCCCAGCCAGAGGGGTCAGTCCTGGGTAGCGCAGCTCTGGCCGGGCCTCCTGTCGGGGTGGTGATGGATGGTGGGGTTCTGACTTTGAGAGGGGCCTGAATGTGGTTAATACGGTGACAGATACGGATCGTGGTCCGGCCCAGGCTGCAAATCCTACTCCAATTAGTCTAATCCCAACCCTTGGGAAATGTGAACTTCACAGTGAGCTTGGTTTCTACTTTAGGCCACGCACAATCGGTTACATTGCCCTGCAGGCGTCTGCATCCTGTACTCCTGGTCGGCTCTTCCAGAGGACAAGACCTGCCAGGACTGTCCCAGGGCCTGAGGCTCCCTGACCCGTGGGGAGGAGGGAGAACAGGCTGTACTTGGGGTGCTCAGCCGGCAAAAAATAGCCTCAGGTCCAGACCTTCTTTTCTCTCTTCTCCCTTCTCACTTTCTTCCCACCCGTTTTTCTGCTTTTGCTTTCTTTCCTTTTTTCTCTTTCCCCTTTTATCTCCCTTACTTTCTCTCCCTCTTTAGAGAGGCATGCACAAGCATTCTTTTTCATTCTAGGAAATGAGTATAGTGACAATTTGGGGGGGTAGGTCTCATCCAGGCTTGCCTGGGCCCAAGACAAAGCTGGACACACAGTAAGATTCTCGAAGCTGTCAGATGGGTTTGTCTTGGACCTTGGAGTAGCTTCTGGATCTTTCATGGTGTGAGTCCAAGTCATGACAATGGAATTCTCCCTAGGAGGGGAAGCAGGGAGCCTGAGCCGTGCTGGCCTCTGGGAGGAAATGGCCAGTTCCCCCCTCCGCAGTGACATGGGCCCAGCCCAGCCTTGGAACTCTGCATGGTCAGGCCTGCGGATGACGTCACCAGCCTTCCATGGGACAGCTGCAGCCAGCAGCAGGGCACTCCAGAAATGCCAGCAGTAACTGGAAACTTTATTTTCAAATGCTTCCCACAGCATTCATGCATGGTGAGAAGTGCTTCTGCTGGGGGACTTTTCAGGTGGCCACCCTGAGCAGGAGCCCTGGAGACCAGGGAGACGTCAAGCCAACCTCCATCTTCCCTGGAGTACGGCTCTGGGGGTGGGGGGTGGGATGTGGGGACAGTCCCCGGAAAGCTGCAGCTTCATGGCAGTGGGACTCCATTTGAATAGGCGTCCAGAGCCCATGGGATAGATTCCTAGACAATAATTTCAAGGCTCTTTCTTGCTATTTCATTCAAAAAATATTTTCTTATTTACCAATCTCTGCTGCCTAATCTCTGTGCAGCAGGTGAAAATAGGAGAAAGGAAGGGAGAGAGAAACACAAAGAAAGATTTTAGAGAAGGGAAAGCTTGGTGGAGATACAGCATCTGCCTTTTCATGTCTGAAGGTTTCTAATGGGGACAAGGCATCAGCTTGTTATGTGTGTCCTCTTGAGAAGAGACTTAGGGCCGTGGGGAGGCACGTTTCATCTTGGAATTCCAGTTGGGGAGGGGAGCTCTGTATACCTGGGCCAGCCATGGTGCAGGGGGCTAAGCCTCAGGTGTTAGAGACAGTTTGTGCTTCTGGAGACAAACCTCTAGCTTAGGACCCTTAATAGCTACCCATTATGGGCCACTTATCAGTCACAGGCCAGGTACAAAATGTACCAATCAACTCAGAATTCTCACGACTGCTCTGTTGGGTGGGAACATCATCAACGTCGTTTTACAGATGGGGGATATTGACTCACCAAGAGACCAGTTGCCCAAGGTCACAGGCAGAGGCTGAATTGGAATCAAGGCAGTCTGACGTCAGAGCTCCCCTCGCCCTAGCTTATAACCACCAAGATTTACATCTCAACATTGTTTTAATGTGGGTTGAACTTACTGGGCCTTCCTTTCATGCTTTTTTTCTCTACGTTCTTTTTATTGTAGTAGTAACTGTCATATTAACGTATTACCTTATAAAATTGTTGAGAAGATCCCACTTTGGGAAAATGTGCTCAGCAGTGAAAGCTTTCTCCCTGCCTCCTTGCCTCTCCCCCCGCCGCCCCTTCACTGTTTATATCCTTTAAGGGAGAGCGGGTTATGGGAGTTGTCATCTAAAAATGGACAGGCTCCACTCTAGAGGGATTTAGGAGGGGGAAGGTGACCACTTGCAGGAAGCTGGTGCTGGGTGAAGGGCAGCAGGACTGGAGGACACTTGCGGTCCAGTCTAATGAGGACAGTCGCCAAGTGTGGCCGTAGCTGGAGGTCCCGCTGTTGCAGAGATGGGTGCTGCCAGGAGCATGACTGGGCTGAGGAGGCAGTGACATCTCGGCCCTCTCGCCACCTGCCTGAGTTATTGCAGTTGCCTCCTGACTGCTGTGCCAGGTTCGCTTCACTCCCTTCTGCAGGGTGTCCTGCGCACAGCGGCCAGGCTAATCTCCCCAAATGTTGATTTCATGGTGTCGCACTGAGCTCCCTTTATCGCCCTCAGCGCCGAGAGGCCTAAACTCCTCAATCCCCAAATCAAGGCCTCTGCCCTTAGACCCTGCTTGCCTGTCCAACCGCCCCTTCCTCACCTGCCCTCCATGAATGCCACTTCACCTGGACTGGTCTACAGTGTGCCCTGAATAAGCCCTCATGACATACTTGTTCTTATCTGGGATTCCCGCCCCTGTCCCCAGGTGTCCAAGTTCCTGTTCATTCAGGGCTCCCTTCATTCTTTGATTCACTCAACACTCATCTATTATGAGGCAGCTCGGTGCCAGGAAAGGCTGGGAAAACTGAGATGTACAGTACAGGTCCCCTGCCCTTTGAAGAGCTCTCAGTCTAGGGTAAGGGCATTGTAAAAGCACCTTTGGTCAGTGCGGTGAGAACCACTCCAGACCATGTACAAAGCCTCCTCTTCCAGGAAGCCTTCACTGATTGCTCTGTCACTGTGAATGGCCTTTGGCTGGAGCTCTACAGAGCCCAGTCTCTGTTCTTCTCTTTTAGTGCCATGTTTTCTCCTGGTGTTACTCATTTTCTCTTACTGCCGGTATCTCTTGGACTTTATCCTAAAGGAACATACCACCCTGTGCTGCACCATGTGTCTATCAATGCGTGTTTATGTTGAGGTCTGAATACACAGCATGTTGACATCCGTGGTTCTTTCTGATTCTCATAACAACACGATGGGACAGGCAGGACAGATGTGATCAGCCCCAGTTGGCAGGGTGGTAAGCGACTTGCGCACAGGTTAATCAGTGCGGTTAATAAGTGGCAGAGCCAGGACTAGGCCCTGGGGTCTTGCCATGTGTCCGCCACACAGCCCCATGGAAGGATGGATGGAGGCAGTCCTGTCCCCGGGGCCTGCAGTGTGTGTCAAGGTGTATGTTTGGATAGGACGAGAGAGTGGAGAGGAGAATCTTGCAGCTAAAATCCAGGGGATTCATGAAGGAGTAGGGAAGTACATGGGGAGACGTGCTGGTTAGATAAAGGGTGATTTGTGTCCCGAGTTCTTCTCACTCATGCACGCCACTGCTCCTCTTCCTCCATGGAGAATGGGAGAAGCCGGATGGAGAGAGACTAGAGGGAGTAGAGTGGGAGGTAGGGCTGGAGCTGGATAGGACGGATGAGCAGAGAATAGGTGATCAGGGCTTGGGAACAGGCAGTCCTGTAACCCGTTACTTCTCCCTGTAGGGTGGGTCCTCGAGTTTTCCGTGTCACCTGGAGAGGAGCAAAAGGACCAGGTCCAACCACACAGCTTAGAGATTCGAGAATTCTATGCGGTTCTTTAAAGTATTTAGGGGAACTTGGGACAAGGTACGTAGAAAGTGGAATCCCAGCTCCCTCTCATCTTGGCCGTTGATTTTTTTGGTTTTGCAGTTACACCAAAGGTGCTGCCAATGTGAACACTAGACAGTAGGAATGCTTGGGCTTCTGACACTCAGCTGTTTGTGCTACCTATGTGTTAAAAAAAAAAAAAAATCTTACCTTGCTTTAACAAGAACAAAAGTGTGTTTCTTTAGCCTGGGCATGAATCAAAAATAGTTGAACCTTTTTTTTTTTTTCTTTTGCTCAAGTTTAAAAATAAAAGTTACCTTTGGGCTGAGATCAAGAATGGAAAATTTCAGGGCTTAAGAGTAATTTTTTTCCCCGTCTGTTCTGGCAAGGGACAATAAGGCATGTTGATGGAAGGTTGTGTGTGCTTGTCAGTTGTGAGCCCCACTGCACTGCTGCTTTGGGGTCTGTTTGGTTAGGATGTCTTCAGTAAAAGACCCCTCCATGCTCCTGGCACAACTGAATATGCAGAGTACAGGAGAGACGTGTAATTGACTAGAAGCTACTCACTGGAACAGGCAAAGAAGGAAATGATTAAAATTAATAGAAGCTTCAGCTTCTACAAAGGTGGTTTTATCACCTAAGGTACATGCTAGTACCTTATGTTGAATATGTAACATTAGTAAATGATCAATTACTAAAGCTTTAGCTTGGGTTTACTAACAAGTGTCTAGAGATAACCTCCAAACTTAGGGAATTGCTTTGGAAAGTGAGAAAAAGGATGGGGACACTTGAATTTTCATTAAAAAAAAAAACCTGGACAGGAAATAAAAATTCTGGACAGTTCTTGACTACTGTTGTTCATTTAGAAGGGAGTTATTGTTACAGCTTAGTTTGTTTGAGATACTTTGTTCTTACAGTTCGCTATTATTAAGGAATGGAGAAACTGTTTCGTGTATGTCAATTTTACTGTTTCTGACAACATCTTCCGAGGAAATGCACATTTGTGCAACCGACTGCTTCGGATATTAATGCTAAATTTAGAAGCTGCCTTCAATGGATGCTGAAATCAGTCACACAAAATTCAGGTGCCTACTCAAAAAATCTGAATACCTATGAATCTGGCACAGTCAGTGGTGGAAAGTTGGGCAGCTGAGTCTCTCTCTTAGGATCCCGGGATTGTCAGGGTGTGGCGTACCAGCTGTGGACCAGGCTCTAGACATGTGCATTAACAAATATTTGTTGAACAGAATCAGCATGGGTGGAGAAAAGACAAACCACCATGGACAAACCCTGAAAGCACCATCCAGGCCCCTGGGTTTTCATCTCGGCTCTGTCGCTTAAATAGCTACATGACCTTGGGCCGGATGCTTCACCTAGCAGCCTAGCTTTCCTCATCGGTGAAAGGAGGGTATTGAATCAGATGTGCTCTAGGGTTCTTTCCAGATCCCCAACCCTGTAATTAACAAACCAAAATTCAAAGATTCAAGTAAGAGCTTTAGCTCTCTTTTATCTGGGCTGTTTGTAATGGCCTCAATTGGTAACATATTGAAAAAACTTCCCTTCTGGTTCAAGTAGCCATTACTCTAAGCTCTGTGAGTACCTCCGTCAATCACTCTGTCTCCTTGCCTGAAAGCCTCTGGTCCTCCCACCAGGCAGCTACTAAAGGCTCGAGGTCTGGCACTGAAGGGGGTCTTCAGCCTCCACTCGTGTCTGTCCTGATGGTCATGGCTCTGCTTTACTTGTTGTTAAATATATTTGACTGTTCCCCCCACAGAGTACAGTCTCTGTGTGGAGTCAACACAACGGATAATTTTCCTGGGTCTCTGTACCTGAAAATGTCCCTGGGTCTCTGTACCTGAAAATCAGAAGCAGTAGAGTGGAGGTGGTTATGAGGGTGGGTTCTGAAACTGGACCACCTGGGTTCAAGTGTGGGATCTGCCATCTATTAGCTGTGTGATCTTGGACCAGTCATGTAGCCTTTCTTACCTCAATAAATTCCTTGCAAAATAATAGTACCTCCTTTATCAAGCTGATGGTGAGATTGAGAAGTGATAGCTCTAGGTATGTGTGATGTTAACATGCGCACCTGTATCATAGGACTTGGTTGTATATCAAGTGAGCTGATATTATCAGGAGGAGCCTTTCACCTGTGCCAGGCTGTCACACAGCACACACTTACCTCATTCGCCCAGGGGCTCCAGAGGTGGGCCACTTGTGGAGACAGAAAGGCTGGCCAAAGAGCTCTAGTTCCTTGCTGGAGCCTCGGCTCGAGGAAGGCCCCCTCGGATCCAGTGGCCCCACGGTTTGCTGGTGGGACTTTGGAGGTAGCAGAGGAGGGTACTCGAGGTGGAGGCTGGGCCACAACTGCCACCATCAGCCTGGCTGTGGGAATGAAGGTCCCGACAAGTATGTCTCTCTAAGGGCCTCCTGGCCAGGGTCAGGAGGTCAGGTGCTAAGGTCCAGTCTTCTGGTGAAAGTCGCAACCGCACTAGAGACCACTTGAATGCAGCTCTTGGGGGCTGAAGACCCAGCTACTTAGCACCCAGGAAACTTGATACTTGTGTCCAGAGCCAGAACTGCTTAGAAGGGAAGTGAAGGCAGCAGGCCACACAGACTGTAAACCACGCTTTCTAGTAGCCTTGCCCAGATCCTGCTGCTTTTCTGGTCTCTGTTTCCTCACCAGTGGTAAGAGTGGAATTAGCTAGATCAGGGGCTTTCAAGGTTTTTTTTTTTTTTTTTTTCCTGGAGACCCACAATAAGAGATCCATTCTTTTTTCAAATCCCGTACACACATCCAAGTATACGAATTAAAGTTTCATGCAGCACCACTTTTCTATATGCAATACTTACTATTTTCTACACTGTCATGTTGTTTCCTGTTTCAGCTGAAATTGATTCTGTGACCTGCTCACAGGTCGTAACCTGAAGTTTAAACACCCCAGTCTAAATGGTAGTTGAGGGTCCTGAGTGCTGCTTGCAGATTCTGCAGGGACAGCACTGGACGAAGCAGTGTCTTCTATGTGTTGGACCAGAGACTGTGAATTGTCTGGTGGATGATACCAGCCAGATTTTTAATTCCAGAGGTTGAGTCAGGAGCTGCTACTTCTGTTTTTTCTTTACCTCAAAAACAAGTGGGTATTTACATAGACTCAAAGGTATGGAGACGATAACATGCAGGGCTATGGTTCCTCCCCCGGATTCTCCAGTCCCCGAGGGTCCCCCCTGAATGAAAGGGGGGATCCTCACCAAAGAGAAGAGCTAGGGGTGTCCTCTTCTCACTCCGTGGAGGACACTAGATAGTGTGGTCCTGGCTGGTTCTCGGCTGTACTGGATCCCGTCACCTTTCCGCCAGTGTGGCTCGGTGGCTCAAGCTGCAGCACGACGGATGGGGCCCATATAGGGCGGGTATGCACGTTGTTTCACAGTGGCGCTGCCTGGACACAGTGCAGTGCTGGACGGGCATCTACCTACTGCACCAGCTGACTCTCGAGTTGATGGATCATGGGGGTGTCTGGGGTCGCAGTGGAGGGGTCAGGGTGATGGTGGGCACGCTACAGTCTGGGGCAGAAGCTGGTTACCAACCTGTAAAGAGCATTTCAGTATTTTCACACTGGTAGAGAATCACCACTGCATCCGTCCTAATCAGCCCTGGGCGTATGCCTGCTGCCTTAGCAGACCACGTAGACCGCAGCTCCTATGGACCAGCGGAGGTGGTCTGGACACCTCCTGAGCGTTGGCAGGGACTGGGCTTGCCGAGGCCATGGAGAGTGACTAGCCTTCTGGGGCTGAAGCTTCAGGCAACAGTAACCCCTCAGGCCTTTTCGAGCATATGGCCAGAAGTCAGTCACCGCCATTCCCCGTGTAGCACTGGTACCTACGTGTACACTGTTGTGGTGTGATGAAGTTGTGTCAGCGGCTTGCCACCTAAGGCTGATATGTGGACCATGACTGCTTTAAAGAAAGAAAGACTCATTAGGAAGTATATTTCTTGGGGAGACCCTGAAGCCCCACAAATGGGGACTGTGCCAGGGGCTTTATTAAGATACCTGGCTTGTGACTTACTTCTGAGCCTCTGCTTCGTGGGTTTATTTTGTACCTTCTGCCCTCTTCCATCTGGGAGGCCAGAGGAGGTCCAGGACTGCCGTTGAGGCCGCTCGTGAGACGCAGCCGTTTTCCTGATGGGGGACAACAGGGTGCGCGGCTGATAACTTTGTCGTAGGAACCTATTTCCTGGGAACCAGCTGGAAGCCTGGCCGCTTCTCCCGTAGGACGCTGGCCACGTAATGTACTTCCTAGCATTGCATTTAAGCCAGTGAGCCGTGGGTCAGAGTTCTCAGTTGCTGTCTCCCGGGCCCTGATGCTTCCCCTCCTTCTCCCCGTCCCCTGCCCCAGCACCATCATGAGCAAACGGATCTGACGAAATAACCGTCTACTCACGGTTGGAGAGGTGTGGTGTTCAGCGCATCCCTGCCTCTCCAAGTCTGCACTCTGACGGAAGTGCCACTCCGGTGTCACCTGACTCATGAGGCGTGCCTCCCCATTTCTGTTCTCAGTTTTGTAAGACCAGAATTACAAACATCCCGGGAGTGGACTGGAATCTGGAGAAGTGAGAACCCACTTTCTGAGCCTTTTCCTTATAAAAGGAGTAAGAATACCCACTTCACAGGCTTGTTGTGACGATCAAGTGAGATAGAGAATGTGAGAAAGCCTTGGAAATGATTCAGGTCAAGGTGAAAGAAAAGAATTTGTTATTAATTAGTTTAATTATTAATTATGACTATTAATTAGTGTCGCATTTTTATACCCAAATGCCTTATTTGATGGGTGCAATCTTTATACACTCATAATTCCAGACTGGGATGTTAGTTTACTTGCTTAGAAAATGGTGTAGAGAAAAAAAATCACTCCCCGAGCATTCTGAATTTCTTTACTTGGCTAGATGGCTTACATTTTTTTGAAAACTTGGAGGAGAGGGATTGAGAGTCACCCACCCCCTTTTCTAATAGCACAGTATGACCGTGTTTTCCATATCCCCTGTTCATCTCTGGAAACCCTAAAAAGGATGAGAATTAGATTCTCTGTCACTGCCCGAGAACCTCCCGTGAAGCATATAAACAGTATGGAACGGCACACTTGTTTCTCATAAACACAATTGGGCTAATAGTACAGACATGTGTCTGTCACCTCTTGCTGGGTGTTTGTGTTTGTCCACACTTCCTTTATGCCCAGGGCACAGGCTGTGTACCTGGGGTTTATGCCCTGCCAGCTGGAAAATGTCCGTAACTCACGAACTCCACCTTGAAGGGCTAATCGTGGGCCTTGCTGCACAATGCTCCTGGAAGCATTCTCGCAGGGTTAAACTGCTTTTTAGCAGTGATTGACAGCTGCCAAGATTGAAATAATGAGCCTGAGTCCCCCATTCCCTGCGAACTACTCTGAAGTTAATTTCCTTGGGTAGCTCTTCCTACCTTTCGAAAACCTGCTTCCTGTGCTACTCTTCGCTCAGAATATGTCACATCCATCTCCTGCTCTTTTGCCAGACTTAATTGCCAGAATGATCTGAGTGAGTGTTTTATGTTAGTCTGCAACCAACCAGCGTTTGCAGCTAGAGAACCATCAGATAGAACACGTGCTTGACTGCTTTGGTGACTGACTTTCAGCCTGGGCCCTGGCAGGGCCCATAGGAGATGGGTTTGAGGCATTGGGGTGTGTTGTGCCTGGGATGGATGGGCCAGAGGCGGGAGCTGAGGAAATGCGCCAGTGATTGTATTTTCTTAGGGTGCTTTGGTCCCACAAGTGTGCGTCATGGCAGCGTGACCACTGGGTGTTGATAGAAGATGGTGCCCTGGTGTCAGGAATGAGGAGCTTGGCCACGTGTGCTCATGACCTAGGGGCGCATGGGTCACGAACACGTCTTTACCCGCAGTTCTGGATGGGTCTGCTCCGTAGCTCCAGGGTCCTGGGTTCCACGTGATGCAGCACGGTCATGGCTTTGCCGTGCGTGAGGAGCGTGGCCTTACGGTGTCACTGTCTTCTTCAGCAGTGGCAGCAACGCGGATACTTCCGCAGGAGCACTTTAGAGGTCTGTCACCTGAATTACAACTTTCAATCCCTCCCAATCCTTTTGAAAACTGTAATTCCATTTTTAAAGATGAAGAAACAGGCTCAGCAAGGTTGAGTGACTTGCCCAAAGTCCCCCAGGTGGTAGGTGGTAGAAAGCGGCTTAGAACCCGAATCAGAAGCCCAGGCCTTTTCTCTGGCCATGCCATGGATCCGCTCTGGATTCTTGTCCAGTCCTTTCTGAGAGGAGCTCAGAATGCTTTTGATAAACTGCATTTTATTGTTGTTCCTTTATAGAATGTCAGTGTTTGCCTAAGTTAGTTCTTCGGTGTAATGCTGATCAAGATTGTAATAATCTGTTTGGATTTACCTAGTTGATTCCAGCATGGAACCAGGGCCCCCCAAACATCGCCAAGATTCCTGGCTTCTCCTGCAGTAACTTCATCTCTGGGTGTCACCCTCATGAGGCATATATGTGTGCAAGGGCATGGGGGAAGCTAAGTTTGGATCTCTGTACTGTTCCCCTTTCGTCTGTTTAGTTTAACCTCCAAAGGCTTATACCACATTCTCTGTGCCAAATGGAAAATGATGTTTTTATATTGCTTCATACATCATTCTTCACTCCAGTGAGGGCTGGGATCTCGGGACACGTCAAGACACTCGGCACAGGACTCGACTTAAAGTTACGAGAAGCTCTTGGATTTTTTCTGTCATGAAGTTGGCTGAACAGGCAGAACTTACGGTTTCACAATTGTTCTTTTACGTTCGGTTCAGAAAAGACAACCTTGAATAAACAAACAGGTGATGTTGAAGTGTCATTTTAGTAAGGGAATTTTTTTTTTTTCTTTCTGTTAGGAGGCAGGTTGGCTATTCCTTAATTCTAATTTTCAGGTTGTTGCTTCAAGATCTTCATTTCTGGGATTTTTTTCCCCTGGCCCACGGGGTCTTCAGTCCTGGATTCTCACTTCTTATAATAGTCAGACATGACCCTTGACTTACAGAGTTTGATTTGGGCTCAAATCAAATCCCAGAAAGCACCAAAGGCCTTGCGACTTTGTCATATAGTTGCCCTGGCCTGTGAGGAAAGGCGCTGCTATTCCCGTCTCAGACGTACATCAGCTACATATCACCATCTCTCTGTCCCCCCAGCCACCCAGGTCACTTTCATAGAATGGATGCCCTGCTCTTCTCAGTCAGGGGAATTTTTTGTCTTATACACGTTGCTGTGGTACATACCTGTGTGCATGTTTGTGTGTGTGTGCACATGTGTGAGTCAGAGTGAAGAGGTGGTGAGGGGAGAGGTACTGTACTCAGAGTTTTCCTTAAGGAATGGTTTTTCTCAGAAGAGAAATCATTTTTCTCATGACCGGAGAAGTAGTAAGCTGGCAGCGCCAACCCTACCACATCCCCTTTTTGATTGCCTGTTCCTGCATCTTCCTTGTTTCCCACCTTCCCCAAGTCCCTCAGGAACTTCCTGGTCCAAGAGGAGGTGCAGTGATGGTGGACTCCATGGGCTTGGTGCCATGACCTCGAAGTCAGGGCCTTTTAAGTGCAAGGAGTCTTTGCAGATGGCAGCGTTTCCAGGAACAGGCAGACCGTGGCTCAGCTGCAGGCAAACATTCTTTTGGATGCTTTCTTGGTCTTCCTTTCCAAATTGGAAAAGCACGTTTTGTGACTCTTCCTCACCTCATCAGAGTGGACTTTGTTCTCAGGGAATGTCTGCAGGAAGCCTTGGACTGTTTCTCTGCGGGGCCCTGTGGCATATCCTGGGCTTCCAGAGGGTTAGAGAAACCGCACAGTTGCCCCTGGATGTGGCAAATCTGGCTGGGACCAAGTCACACCGAGGACATTATTTGGCCCGCTTGGAAGAGCTTATATGAACTCTTTTAGTCCTCCTTCTACCCCCATAATGTATGTACATAGTGGTTGTCCCTGCTTTCAAAAGAGGAAACAGTCCCAGAGAATTAAATAACCTTATTAAAGTCACACAGCTGATAAATGAGGCATTAAGGATTCTCACCTGGGCAGGTGTTCTCTGGAGGGCTCGGTTTACCCACTGCACACACCTCCTTTTCCAGAAGTAAAGATGGCCGGTTTCAGACCTGCCCCATCCCACAGGCTCCCTTGCACTTTCCTGCTTCCCTTTACGTTGGCAGGGCTTTCCTTTGTAGGACTTTCCCTGTCTCTTTGCAGACAGTCTTCCCAGCCTCCGGCATCCAAACCCTTTCCTTATCCTTCCAGGTTTCAGCAACACCTTGAAATTGAAGACGTGTCCAGGGAATGTTTTCCCACACGGCTCAGGGAGGCCTGTGCCTCTGTCCCTGACATTCCACTTCCTCCTTGCCACTTCTAGCCTTTCAGCGGGGCTGGCATGTGTAGGGTCTCTTGGCTCAGCACTGTAGTGTCCCCGTTGTGGGATCAACTTCCTAGAGCCATCCCCAGGAGAGGATGGCAGCGTACACATCACTTCTCAGTGATGATGGAGCAGATGTGCCGGCCAGGGTGCCAGTCCTTCCTCAGCGCTCCAGACAGACACACGTGCTCAGGAGGGAGGCCTTCGCTGAGGGATCAAGGCTGCAGCATCTGCTGAACCCTGGCTAGAATCTCCAAGCATCATTGTAGAATTATTCAGAATTATTATTTTTTTTATAAATTTTATTGGAGAATATTGGGGAACAGTGTGTTTCTCCAGGGCCCATCAGCTCCAAGTCGTTGTCCTTCAATCTAGTTGTGGAGGGTGCAGCTCAGCTCCAAGTGCAGTCACTGTTTTCAATCTTTCGTTGCAGGGGGTGTAGCCCACCATCCCATGGAGGGAATTGAACCGGCAACCTTGTTGTTGAGAGCTCACGCTCTAACTGAGCCATCTGGCCACCCCTCCAGCAGTTCAGCGGCAGCTCGTTATCTTCAGTCTAGTTGTGGAGGGCGCAGCTCACTGGCCCATGTGGGAATCGAACCGGCAACCCTGTTGTTCAGAGCTCACGCTCTAACCAACTGAGCCATCCAGCCACCCGAGAATTATTTAGTTAAGGATGTATCTTGGTCGTGTGCTGTCCCAGGCACTGGGCAGGATGAGTTAAGCTGGAAACAGTTCCTGGCCTCTTGGGGGCCCCCCTAAGATCGGGGAGTACTTTCCTGGGAAGAGCATTCATCATGAGGCTCGGCTCAGGGGCTTGGGATCCAGTCTGCTTCTGCTCTTCTCTTTCCCTGGGTCTTAGTTTTCTTATCTGTAAAATGAAGCCGTTAGAAACTTGGTGCGCAATGTGACATCTTACACTCACACGATGTTATGTGTGAGTTATATTGCAATAAAGCTGGACAAAAAGGAGCTTGATGCTTTTGAGAATTTTCTGCTGAAGTTCTTTAAGGGGAGAGAAGAATATAGGTGAATGAGCCCCTTTCTCCATCCCTCCCTTCCAAACACAGGAACATAATCCAAAGTCGCCCCACTCTGCGTACATTTATGTGATAAACTGTGCAGGCTTTCCCTGTCACTCCATGATTTATTTAATATAAAAGTGGTGTTTTCCCTACATTTTTGAATCAGTTTTATACTCCATGAGGATGTCCCCTGAGTGGCTTTGTATACCTCTGATACAAAATCTTGGTTAGGGCCTTACGTCTGGGCGGCCAAGCTTGGGGAGCAGGGCCTGTGCCCTGCTTGGGTTGGGGGGCAGCATTTAAAACTAGTACCCCACAGGGACTCCCCTTTCTGCTTGTCTCAGGGTCTTATTCGCAAGCGTCTTTAGCATCTTTCCTTCACAGACTTAATGATTATGCCAACATCTTACCTTAAAAATATTTCACTTTTGAAAATGCGCTCAGAAGGAACATGTGTAGCCCTTGCTATTCCCCAACGTGCTTGCTTCCGCCGAGACACGGTCCGGTGTCCTGGGGAAAGGCATGCCGAATCTGAGATGCTTGCTTGGGAATGTTTTCCAAGGCTTCTTCCAGCTCCTCTGTTCTGTGGGTGTACATGAGGTCACAACGCTAAGACGGGCATGCTGACAACTGTGTACATGGCATAGCAGTATGTTAATCTCAGAGATATAAAAGAAAATGAGGCAGAAGGAAACAGTGTGGAATTGCGGACGGAGCTCAAGGCCACAGGGACTTTTCGCTGCTTCCAGTGGCAGAATGAAGACAGCCCCAGTGCCGTGCCACCTCTTGGAAGCAAGCAAGCGCCCGTCTACACTGCTGGCCCTGAGAGAGAGGCAGCCCCAGCCAGAAGCAATATCAGATGGGAGCCCCTGGGGAGAGATGATCTGATCTGGCCACCCTTCCGTTTTCTCCCATACGATACCCCACCCTCCCAACCGGATGCACTAGGATTTCCTCAAGATGCAGGTTCTGTCTCTGCCTTTTTTACCTTTTTGCTTGGCTCAACCTGGCCCTGGTGGTGAGCGGACCAGGCACGAGCATCATTGCCCGGCTCAGGAGAGTCTTGGATGGCTGGTGTCCTCTACACAGCCCAGGAATCTTAATCTTTTCCTCCACACTGCGTCCTCTCTCCCCTTTTGGCTTCTTCCTTTTCTGAAAGGGAAGCTGTTCTATCCCTGAATAAATGAGCACTTTCACCGCTCAACGTTGGCACTGGAGAAAAATACTTCACGTGGGCAACATCCCCCAATGTTACCTTCCTATTGGGGGATTTCTCACTTATGAGTACGGTCACCAAGGCACTAGTTTTACAGGGCCTCCATTCTCCTTGAACTGTGGTGGCCCAAGCTTGGGTGTGTGGCTTTCCAACCTTTCCTTAATTCCTTACGTTGTGCTGGGAACCTAGCCTGGCATTACACAGGACTTTACTGAAAACTTGGGGATAGCAAAAGGGAAATAATGGTGGGTCACATGGCCAGATAACTGCCTCCAGGGCATACCTTGCCCCCCCTCTTAGCTCCCAAGCCCTCTGACGGGGGCGACGGCATTTTTGACCTTTCTCCATGGCTGCGGCACTGTTCTTTCTGCAGCCCACAACTAGATATCTCCTCTTCTGGAAATCCCCAGCCAGGAGAGTGTGATCCAGAGAGAGAGTCAACGACCACGTCCCTGTCAGTTTCAGGCCTAGGGGACAGCGCTCCTGTTATAAGGGAAGCCGTCCTGTTCTTCGGTGACTGAAACAGGGAGGGAGGGCTTTCCTTTCTCGTTCCGTTACACGTTCTCCCAGTCTGGAGGGCCCTGGCCTCACTCCGTAAGATCCTGATGGAAGAATTCAACACAGTAAGTTCAACACTTCCAGCCAGCACAGGAGATACCAGGAGGAGCAGGGCACCTACATTTCCTTCTCAGTAGAGGCAGGTCTGGGAGTGGTTAGATACGTGTGCCCCAGGGTCAGAATTCTTGGGCTGCAGTCCTGTGCCTTTACTCATTGTATGACCCTGGGAAAGCAGCTTCACTGCGCTGGGCCCCAGCTTGCTTGTTCCTAGAGTGTGTGTGTTTATAGCGCCTTCCTCAGCATGGAGGGCTCCTCGTGACTATTGGGTAATACACACGAGGTGTCTAGAACAGTCCATGACTGTTGCCAGCAATTTGGTCCTAGGAGGTCTGCTCTGTGTGTGAATCTAGTCCATCAGTGGCCCAGAGTGGGATGGTAACATCACTGTCCACGCTGCAAGTGTATCGTGGTTTTTCGAAGTGTTCCTGCATGCATTCCTTCTTCAGTGCCATCCCAACCCTAGAGCGTAAGGTAAGCTCCATGAGGCAGGACTTTTGCCTCTCTTGTTTTCCACTGTATCTCAAGTGCTGGAATAATGTCTGGCCCGTAGTAGATGCTCAATAATTGATGAATGACTGAGCTCTGTGAGTTCGGTGTAGCAGGCAGCATTAACCCATTTGACGAAAGAAAAAGCTGAGGCCCAGAGACATGAAACAAGTCTCCTGAGGTTGCACAAGAAGTCACCAGCAGAGCTGGGATGAGACTCCAGGTCTCCCGAGACCTGGTCCAGCGCTTCTGCCCCAATATGCTGTTGCCACTGTCAAGAGGCGTGCCATAGGAGGGCTGGAGCTGAAGCTAAATAAGCAGAAGCGACCAGGTCAGCTTCCTGATCCCATGCACCCTGCTGCCCTGGGTCTTTCTGTGCGCACTTATGTGTGTGCTGCGAACTGGAGGCTCTTATGCTGTAGACCAGTGGTATCTGTTGCATGAAAGCCTGCCAAGGGCTTGCTTCAGGGCAGGCATCTTCTGCCATTGAGCCAAACGGGGTGGAGCAGATGACTTCTTTTCTTCTGGGAGCAGGCATTGTCCACTTTCGGCTTCCAGGTGCTGGCCGTGGGCACAGGATGAGGCTGCACGGTCCCACCACGTGTGTTGGTTTGGCCTCCCCGAGGTGGTGCACAGATTGCCCTTGTGTAAATAAGTGGTCGTCTGAAGCACTGGGTACCAGGCACCCTGTCTCATTGTTTGGCTTTCTGTGGGGCTGCAAGGGACCTCCAGGGCCATTTTTCCCACCTTTGCCTTCCATGCAAAACTTTACCAACTATATTCTACAGATATTATTTGCTCTTTAAATAACTCAAGAGATCGACCCAACCGCTTCTGAAAGTTTCTAAATTGAGGATTGCAGTTTTTTTTTTTTTTCTATAAAGGTCCAGAGAGCTCGTTTTAGGCTTTGTGGGCCATGCTGTTGCAGTTAATCAGCCGTGACTTCGTAGCATGGAATCAGCCATAAACAATACATAACAGATGAGCACGGCTGTGTCCCAATAAAACTTTATTTACAGAAACAAATGTTGGGTCAGATTTGGCCGATGGGCCATTTGCGGCCGCTGTTCTAAATGATCCTCTTTGGAGTCAGCCCATTTCCTTTGGTCTTTCTGGTCTTGGGTACTGCCAGAGTCAGCTCATTCAAGAGGAAGGCAATTCTGTGTTGACTTCTCAGTCTGTGCTTCAAAACGCTTCTCAGAGAATACCTGCTCAGGAGAGCGCTTGAGGTTCTAGAAATGGGCTTTCCGTGCTGAAGGCCTACTGTATGTAGAAAGGCTGGCTCTCACTCCAAATTCCAGTTGATTTGGAAAAGCCACACAGAGGTGGGTCTGGATGAGGCCCTGTTTTGGGTGAGGCTGGATTACTGTAAATGCTCAGACACTTGGGTTCTTGGCTCCGTTTCCCTCCCCTGTCTTCCTAAAGCCAAGAAAAATGAGAGGCAAGGGCTGTCTGAATGTGGGCATAATATTTAAGGTTTAGTGGGCAGGGTACAATATAATTTTCTGTTTCTTCAGCCAAGCCTGCATGATTCCTTAATAATTCATGGTGGGGGATTACAGGTCGGTGGGAAAGCAGTGGGACTCTTGAGAAGGGATGGGAGGACGTCTGGATTCCAGGAGGTACTGGCTTCTAAGGCAGACTCAGCATGATTTTTTTCAGTTCTTGCACAAGGAGATTTTTATGGAAATTTGAACACTCCCAGCTAAACACCCTTGCTCTTAGCATCTTTCATTTTGACAGGAGTTTTCTCTCTGCTCTGATGGATGAGGTAGGCTGGGCTGTGTTCTTACATGGAGTTATAGACACTATTTAGGGAAAATATTTGGTGTGGCAGGGAGATCATGGTTTCCAGGATTATAGGTCTGACTGTGCACCATTCCTTGTGATGGCCTCTCATGCAATTTCCTTAGCCTTTCTCAGCTTCAGACCATCCCCGCATACGGGGGTCATGGTACCATGAAAGATGGTGTGCTGTGCAAAGCACCGAGCAGAGTGCCTGACACATAGTAGGTGCCTTATAAAGGAAAATGAAAATTCAGTGGTAACATCCAGGTCTGGGTCAACATCTTTGAGGTTGTCTGTGTGCTTTCCTGGCAAGTAACCACCCAGCAGTAATGTTTTCAAATGCAAAGGAGGCCTGAAAGGACAGGCTGGTGGATGAGCATTTCTGAGAGTCAACCTGTCCCTTCCTCTCCCCATTGGAAGCACTCAGCCAGTATGGGGGCCAGGCAGCGCCAGGGGAAAGGGGCACGTGTCTGAGGATCTTGGGAAATAACCGTCTTGTGTGAAGTTTTCCAGAAGAAGGGGGCCGGAGTGGCCTGGGACTCTGGATATTTCCAGTTACCTGCATTGAAGAGGTGATCTTGCCCCTCTCCCTGCTTTGGTGTTTTTGTAGATTCTCGGAGGCTGAACTGTTCCTTTATTGTCCCCATACTTGAGGCACCTTCTGTCCAGACACAGTCTCCTGCTTCCTGCGTCCCATATATCTGTGCCGGGCAGTGGCGATGCTCACCCTTTTCCTGGCACGTGGACCAGAGCTCTCTGCAGGTTCTCAATGGAGCTGGGTGCCACTTGCACCCTGTGAGCCAGTGGGAGGCAGTAAGCTAGGGATCCGTGGAGGACGGAGTCCTTGAAGGCACGCAGAGGGGACAGGATGAGAAGGAAGGGGAGGAGGAGGAGGAGGTAGTGAGAGCTATCTTGTGGCAAAGAGCGTGTGATCGCAGCCGGCCCCACACAGATTTCCCTCCAAGTGAGGGCGGAGTGAGAAAATGGAATTTTAGTGTCTGGCTTTTGACTGATTCCCTGCGGAGGTTCCTTCTGGGCTGTGGTGTTGGGTGTCTCCTCTCCCCTGCTAGAGACAGACTGGCCAGGATAAGTGAGTTCAGATGCTGCCTGGGGAACAGCCTTGGGGAGGAAATGGAGAGCAATGCAAGTGCCCGGAGGACCTGGGGGCTTGGATTTCGGTACATGAAGGTGACATCAAGGACACTGCAGAGGGTTTAGGGATAGGGGAGAGTGGTCATCAGTCTGACTGGGCTGAGCTATATTGGGTCTCTGTTCTTACGCCGAGGAATGAAACCATGTTTTCCAGGCGCTGTTCCATGGCCCCGCTGCCAACACAGGTGTGTATTTTGGTGGAGGCCTGCCTAGCTCTGTGCAAAACCAAGGCAGTGGAATCTTTCCTTGGAATAAGACCCTGCTGGGAAGTGCGCAATCCTAGGAGAATGTGTTCCATGCAAGGCCTGGGGGGGGCCCTTGTGCCCAGCTGCCTTGTGGCAACTGGCACAGAAGATGCCAGGCAGTGTACACTGCCAGCTGGACAGGATGTTGTGTCTGTGTGTGAAAATCAGACTTGGGGAGATTGTAAACCAGAGACAGCCCCCACCCCAACCCTGAGTCCCCTCTCCAGCCCAGAGAGCTCTCAGTGATGGTATAGGGAAGATTCACACTCGGTGGAAAAGCTATTTCTCATTTTCTTCCTACTTTCCCTCCCCTCACTGCCAGTCAGCCTGTTAGGGGAGTAGAAACTCATTTAAATATGAGTGTATGAAAAAAATATAATTAGGAAGATAAATTGAAAAATGCATATAATACACTTCTGTGCCAGATGTATTATGAATTACTTTACGCACACCACTGCACTCATCCATTAACCGGGAGAGTTGGGAGTTGTCTGTGGCATGACACTCTCTTAGGAGATTTTCCCAGGGAACCCAGCTATTAGGAACATCATAAAAGCGGAACTTAAATGGTGATGTATAGATAAGAGCATCTTGGAAACTTCACAGTTCTATTCAGATTCATCATTCAATGACCTTGACGTGGGTCAGAAAAAAATGCGATCTCTTTTGCACCTGCTGTGCAATCGCAGGGGAGGAGGAAGGCTGGGCAGATGAGGGTCATGTGATTTTTTTTGTCTCTCTATATTGCAAGGCAAGGACATATGGAAAGCAGTTAGACTGTTTTGGTGTTTCCCAAGAGAGCAGAGTCAGTGCCATTGGTTAGAAGTTATGGAAAGGTGGATCTTGGCTCAGTGCAAGGAATCACTTTCTAGCAAAGCATTTTGGTGAAAAACATGGACTTCTGAATCAACCTGAATGTGGGTTGGACCCCAGATCTACTCCCTACTAGCTGTGAGACGTTGGGGAAATTTGCTTCTCTGCCGTCTCAGTCTCTTCAACAGGAAAATGGGGAGCGCTATAATGAAACCTTATAGCCTCGTAGGGTCACTGTGAGGATTGAAGGAGAGTGTAGAAGCATATGATTACTTCACGGTCAGGGCAATTCAATAACAAGTAGGTATTAGTGCTAGAAGACATGATAGCAAGGAAAGCAGTAGTAAGAAAATTAGCTCTACTATGAAATCAAAGTCGCCCTGCAACTGTATGGGACAGTTGAGTAATAGTGAATGCCTCATCGTCCTTGGAGAGTGTGGATGGATGACTTCTTCTCAGGAGGCTGCATGGAGATTTCTGGGCGAGATTCAGTGGTCCTCCACCTTGGTGTGACTGGCTCAATCGTCAAGGAGATTTTTTTCCTCTTCAAAATAATAACCACTGTTTTTGAAATATTCAATACACTTAATCCAGGCAACAGCAGTGTTCCGAGAGAAATTTTAAAAATAATTCAAAATCTCACCACCTAGAAATAACTATCTTGAACAGCAGGAGAAAAATCACAAAAGAATCTTTCTATGGATATATACAGCTGGAAGGATACATAGATCATAAATTGATAGGAGTAATTTTAGAAGAATAGGATCACACTCCTACTTCTAATTTTAACAAAGAATATTAACCTACTTTGCTTAATATTCTGAGAGGAAACATCTGAAGGAAGTGCTGAGCTCTGGATAAATATTTCTTCGTTGAGACAGATATTTCCTAAAAGACCTCACCAAGGTTACAAGAAATATTATGAGGTTGAATTCATCCCTGTCTGTTAACAACTTTTTCAGTTTTAGACTTTGAGTCCATACTATAAAAGATGAAGAAGTTAGCATTCACACACTTCCTCCTATGTCCTCTCTCTGCCTTATTTTAGTAGTGGCATTGTTTTGACATTGTTAAGGTTGATAATATTTAGTAAGTTCCAGAGTTGTTTAGTCTCTAGCCTTTCCCCTATACAGGAATTCAATTTTCACTTGTATTGTTTCTGTCTCCAATTTATTCAGCAATCTGAAGTGGTGGTTTTGGTCTTCAGCTTGCTTGCTTTGATCTACCTTCTTTGTGATCTGACTTTGCTTGCTTTATGGAACATACTCGTGTATTCTGATTAATTCCTTCTGTAGCATTAAACAGTTGTAGGACATTTCCTGTTTCTTTGGTTCTGTTTTCTTCAAGACAGGGCTCTTCTTCTTTGGTATGCTGTGTTCCTTATTTTGCGCCCTGTAGTGTGTGTGTACAAGCGCCATGATCTTTTTTTGTGTCGCTGATGGTGAACTTGGGTAGCTTTATCAAGCCTTTCTAATTGCTCTGATACTGTGGACAAATGCTTTGTGACTCCTTTTGTAACTTATCTAAAACCTCTGCTTTGGTATCTGAGCTGCGGATTGAGATGAATTCTGATCCCTGGGAGCATTATTGGGGAGCATTATGGGGGATGAAGGAGGGTAAGAGCTCAGAGTTGTATGTTCCTTTGGGTAGAAACACACAAGATTTTGTTAAACGTCCTGTTCCAAGGTTCATTTCTCATGGGAGATGTGATGCCCTTCGTGAGGGGATGCCCTTGATGTTTAGAAGCATTGAGTCCTGGAGCCTGTACCTCTATGGGGGGGAGGGGACCCCCAGTTGGTCACACCACTGTTTTACAGCCCTCTTCCTAGTAATTTCCAATTTTTCTCCTCAACTCTTTCACTATCAAGTCAAAAAAAGCAAAAACTAATAGTCCGAGCACAGTCTGCTTCTTTCCAAATGTTCAGTAATTAGTGAATTAGTGTGGCTCCTCTTTCTACCCCTGCCGGTGGGACCTTGGGCAAGTAACCCAACCTCCTTGTCCCTCAGTTTCCCTATGCAAAACAGCCATTTCAGATCTCTTTTCACTGTTTTGAGGACCCAGATTAGTTTTGAATGACATTAATTACATGTTACACCAGTCTTCTTCTGGTTAGGTTTGCCTGGTATGGTCTTTTTTGTCTTTTTATTCTCAGCCTTTTAATAAGGTTTTCTTTTAGATATGTGTCTTGTAATGATCACATAATTTAACTTTGTCGGGTCTAATAATCTGTCTTTTCATAGGTAAATTTAAGCCATTGATGTTTATTGTAATCATTGATATAATTTCTGAGTTTTTTTCTTACTGTTTTATTTTGAGTTTCTGTTTACCAGTCCTTTTCTTTCCTCCTCTTTTCTTTTTCCTGTTTCATGTTGATGGATCATTTCACATCTTTTCCTTTTTTTCTTTGCTGGATTACAAGCTATCGATCATATTCTATTCTCTTTGTGATTACTCTTAAATTTTTAACATATATACTTAACCAAAAATATTTTTAGGAACATTGAAAATGATAAAGGATTATATACTATATGTAAAGTACCAAGCATAGTGCTGGATAGTCATTAAAATGCATAATTATTTCCAGTTGCTAATGCTATGCTTAGTACACTATTTAACAACACAATTAATATTAGTATTAATTAATGTTAATACTAATATTAATTAATATAGTAATACTAACATTAATTCACGTTAATTAATACTAATATTAATATTGACACGCACAGAACCATTAAGCATTATTTTCATCCATGAGTACATTATCAAGAATGTGAGCATTATGAAAGTTACCCAGAAGAAATTCTAGTCTGAATAGTGTCAGTTTTTCCCAAAGGAAGGCCTGTTAGGAAAGATCGTACTGTGTCCTGATGCATTTTGTCCCTGGGCTCATGATCACATCTTTTCACACGAGTTTTCTCATTTGTAAAGTGTTATGCTGAGTCTTCAGTGAGATAAATCTTGCAAAGCACTTAGTACATACTAAGGTCGCTGTTACATGGATACCAAGCTGAACTTCCCTTTTCAAACATCCATCCCTGACTCATTACCTTCCCTCATGTCCCTGAAAGCCAGTTCTCGGTGTGTGTCCTCTGGCTCTGACTTCCTGGCCCAAAGCTCCTGCAGGCTGAGAGTGGCTTTGACTGCTCAGCTCCACCTGGCTGGGGCACAGCCAGGCAGGAGGCAACCCAGTGCTGTGAAATCAATCACGATAATTCTGGGAGAAATTCTTGGTGAATTAGCGGAATGCTAGGAGGGATGGTCCAGATGGAGGTAGGTGTAAAGTAGAGCTTTGCTGGTTGGAGTTGTTTTTGTACAACATATTGATCTCCTTAGGGTGGGAGAAAAATGAAATAGCAGCTCCTCGCTGCTCTCCAGAGTGGCTGGTGGGAGAGGACAGGTGGGAGTCTGTGGGCCCCCTCAGCTGGCTTATTTTAGGTGTACCATCAGGTACTGCAACTGTATTCCCACTGCTCCCCCGGCAATGCAAAGGGCAGATTACTAAGCAGGGCTGGGCTGGCAGCGAGCTTCGCTCTGTTTTCCCTCAGTGGCCACAATATTCCTGGAGGTAGGTAGCTAGTGCAGATACTCTGTGCCCATGTCTGGTGCCCACAGACTGAGCACAGAAAAGCGAAGTATGGCCGCGGATCCAACCCGTAGCTCCCCAGTGCCTGGGCTTCCCACCTCTGATGGACCCTGGAAATAGCGGGTGTGGACATCTGGGGATGAGGGCCCTGCCAGAGCTGGGCCCCATCCTTAAAGTGTCTCCTAGATCCACCCTTGAGAGGACAGAGTTCTCATCCTCCAGCCTCAATTTTGCCTCACCTCCGCAATACATTATCTGGAAAGTTGTAGGTTACCCCTTATCACACCCGGGTGTCTGTTCCCTGACTTGTAAAATTAGAATTGCAGGTATTTTAGTGGATTAGGGGTCAGGAAAGGAAACCTAGATTTTAATTCCAGCTCTATCACTGTGTGATCTTAGACAAACCATCTGACTTGGGTGCTTCAATATCTGTAAAATGCAAGCCCCCCACCTGCCCTTGCTACCCTGCAGTGCACTTGGGAAGGGCAAATGAGAGAATCGCTTTGCAGACTCCAGAGGGGGAAAGAGTAAAGAGAAGAGGGCTTCTCAGGGACATCTGCTTCTTATTTGGGGAAAGGGGAGCTGGTATATGGATGGTGTAATCTCAGAGTCCTCAGCCTCTTCCCAGCGGTCTTCCTAGACCCACCAGCCTGTATTGGATTCTGGTGAGCCCCGTGTGTAGAAGCAGGACCACGACGGGTGGCACGAGGGAGAGAGGTCATCCTTGCTCAGTGAGAGGAGGGACCTGCGCGCAGAGGAGCCCAGCCTTGGGGGTAACTTGTCCTAAGCAGTGACCTTGTGCCAGGCCTGCACTAACCTGCCCATGTAGTTTCAGTATCTTAACAACCAGCCCCTCACAGATATGAACCAATCAGATTTGATGCTTTTTGTGGAGCTGGAACAGGATCCTAGAGGCCCCCTGTTTGGTTGGGCTTTAACCCTTTTAGTCATTCGGTTGTGGGAAGATACGGGCAGGTCCAATGAGGAGGGAGAGGGTGGGGGGCCCTCGTGGATTCATAATCTTGGGCTGTTGGCTTCATGTTAGCCCTGGAGTTGGGTGTTGGCACTCTCCAAGACACACACGAGGAAACTGAGGTTCAGAGACGCTGTGATGTTGCCAAGGCCACACAGCTGGTAAGCTGGGGTTCGGACTCAGATCTGGCTAACAACAAAGGAGTCCAGGTGGAGATAATGATGCCAGTGAAGGCTCTGGAGTTGGAAGCGGCCAGAGGAAAGAGTGCACAAGGCTGCTTCAGTGGCTGAAGAGCTTGTGCGGAATCTTGGCCCGTAAGGAACACAGTGGGGGTTCCTGGCTGCTGGTGACCAGGGGTGAGAGCAGGGGACAGCATATGTATAGAGTAGGTGTGAGTAGGCTATGGAGTGTAGCTTGTGTACAGCATGTAGGATGGGGTTGTGCATATGTAGAGTTCTGTGTAGAGTATGTGATGTGTGTGTGTGTAGAGTATGTGACGTGTGTGTGTGTAGAGTATGTGACGTGTGTGTGTAGAGTATGTGACGTGTGTGTGGAGTATGTGACATGTGACGTGTGTGTAGAGTAAGTGACGTATGTGTGTAGAGTATCTGACGTGTGTGTAGAGTACGTGATGTGTGTGTGTGTAGAGTATGTGACGTGTGTGTGTGTGTGTGTGTGTGTGTGTGTGTGTGTGTGTAGGGTGCCTCCCCAAAGGCCCTGCTCTACCGGGAGCCTGCTCGTCCAGCATGGTAACAGAAGCCCATTCCATTGCTGCTGGGCCCACCACAGAATTAGAGCGAAGGGGAGCCATAATGGATGTGCGCCCAGAAGGAGCAGGCAGTGTTTTACAGTCTGAATGGCTCATTGTGATGATTTGGGTAGCAGTGGGGCCAGCAGTGCCACTGAGACTATCCCTGGCTCCTTAGGTGCTGCTATATTCTTAATGATAGATTGTTCTCAGTTTCTTACTGCTAGGTAGGGATTTAAAAAAAAATATTTCTTCTTTTACCTGCAGCATAGAAGGAGGAAGAGGGAGAGACAGAGAGCAAGAGCTATTGGAGATTTCAGGATTCATGGAGTAATTTCTGAAGCTCTAAGTCAGAAGAAAGAGAATTCTGAGTGATTTTTAATTTTTGGCAGTCATGGGAGGATCTTCCTATGAAAGACGCTTTCTAAGCAAGCTCACATGTCTCAGACTCTGGAAGAGCCCTTCTCAGGCGCTGTTCTGGTGTCTGTCCATGGTTTGGGGAAGGTGGGCTGAGTGGGAGCTGGTGAGGATGAGATTTCTCCTATAGTATGGCTTGGGCACTGCAGACTGTGGCAGAAGAGTATGTCTCTTGAGTTGGCATCTGGTGAGGCAGGACAAAGGATGGACCAAAAGGAGGGTATTTCTTGCCATTGAAATTAAAAGTGAAGGGGGAAGGTGATAGAGAAGAGAAGCTTGGTTCTAGAGAGAATTCAAGGATCTTGTGAGTGTTGGAGTTGGGAGACATAGTGCCTTTCAATTATGGGTTTTCTATTTTCCCTTGGAGATTTTAGAGTAAGTGATACCCAATGTTTAGGGCTGTCTTTGGGAAATAAACATGGACATACAATAAAAAGGGATAACTTTGAAGGAAATGAACGAGGGTCAGTAAGCTGTTTTGATATCCTGCTCTGTGCTAGACATTATGCTAGGTTGTGCAAATTGTTCAGAAATGCCTAAGACACAGCCTTTGCCCCATAGGACCTCACACTTACTGGGCAGTAAACTTTGAGTTTTGTTTTATGTTTCCCAGTCACTGGTTACATGGAATTACACACCCTCCCTGTATCAACAGGAAGTATTATCAAGATGGCTGTTGAAAGAAAGGTGCAGAGTTTGGCTGTGTTGGCAGGAAACCAGTAATACTATTTATTGAGGACCTACTGTGATGTATTAATTAGTTGACTTTTAAAGTCCAGATGGTGACCCTGTCAAATGGGCATTTTTGTCCCTCCAGTTGACAAATGAATTAGAGTATAATGGTAAGAGCATGGGAGGCAGACTGCCTAATTTCAATCCCGCCCTCCTGCTAACTAGCGGTAGGACCCTGAGCAAGTTACTTACCTCACTGTATCTCCATTTCCTCATGTCAAAAATGGGAGTGATAACACATCGAGTGGAACTGGAGAAAGAACATCAAACAAAGCCCAAAGTGGGTAGAAAGAAGGAAATAATAAAGATCGGGGCAGAAATAAACAAAATAGAGGCTACAAAGAAAATACAAAAGATCAGTGAAACCAAAAGCTGGTTCTTTGAAAAGATAAACAAAATTGGTTAACCTTTAACAAGACTCATCAAGAAAAAAAAGAGAGAACTGAAATAAATAAAATCAGAAATGAAAGAAAGGAAGTCACAACCAACACCACAGAAATATAAAAAAAATTAAGAAAATAATACAAGCAATTACACACCAACAAATTGGATAATCTGGAAGAAAGGGATAAATTCCTAAAAGCATACAATCTTCTAAGGCCAAATCAAGAAGAAACAGAAAATCTGAACTGACCAATTGCTACTAATGAAATTGAATCAGTAATCAATAAGCTCCCGACAAACAAAAGTCCTGGACCAGATGGCTTCACAGGTGAATTTTATCAAGCATTCAGAGGAGAATTAACACCTATTCTCAAACTATTCAAAAAAAATTCAAGGTGTGGGGGTGGCTCCCAAGCTCATTCTACAAGGCCATCATTACCCTGATTCCAAGACAAAGACATTACCAAAAAAGAAAATTATAGGCCGATATTCCTGATGAACATAGATGTAAAAATCATCAACAAAATATTAGCAAACTGAATTCAGCAATACATTACAGAGGTCATACCCCAAGATCAAGTGGGAGTTATTCCTGGGATGCAAGGTTGGTTCAATATTCGCAAATCAATCAACGTGATATAGCACATAAAATGAAAGATAAAAATCACATGCTCATTTCAATAGATGCAGAAAAAGCATTTGACAAAATCCAGCATCCGTTTATGACAAAAACTCAGCAATAAATAAATAAATAAATAAATACATAAATAAATAAATACATAAAATGGGGGCCATAGTAATCATACCTATTGCTATCTCGTAATAGTGCTGTTGCAAGGAGCAGCTGAGTTCTTGGATGTAAGGCCCTTACTTTAGTATCTAGCACATTCTGTGGGTAAAAAAATATTGGTGGTATTATTACCAATGAGGGGATTGAAGCTTGAAGAGGTGTACTAACTCTCTTATGGTCACTATTTGTACTTGGGGGAGCTGCAATTCAAGTCCATCTTTGGAGGGAGACAGAGAGTGGGGATCACAGCCCAGCCTTGGTCTCAACCTCTTCTGCTCTTACCGGCTAGATAGGGGAGAAGAGAAGGGTTCTTGACTTTTGAGATGACGTCTGCTAGAGAGAGGGGAAGCCTTTTGTCCTAGGGGACTCTGAGGCTCTGAGTCTCGGGGTCGGTGTCTTTAGTGCGTTCTGAACAACACGGGGAGAAAAGACCAGGACAGGATGTAATCCTCTGAGAAAGTCTGCACTCTCTGGTTTTAACAAGAAAGGGTGCTGGCTTCCTTCAGCTCCTAGATGCCAGCTCCTATACCCTCACCTGAGGAACCTTCCTTCTTTCCTCCCTCCCTCCCTCCCTCCCTCCCTCCCTCCCTCCCTTTCTCCCTCCCTCCTTCTTTTCCTTCCTTCCTTCTTTCCCTCCTTCCCCTCTCTCTTTCTCTCTCTCTCTCCCTCCCTGCCTTCCTCCCTCCCCTTTCCTCGCCTTTCCTCTCCTTCCTTCCTTCCTTCCTTCCTTCCTTCCTTCCTTCCTTCCTTCCTTCCTTCCTTCCTTCCTTCCTTCTTCAATTGCAGTTGACATGCACCATTACATTACTTTCAGGTGTACTACATAGTGATTAGACATTTATATAACTTATGAAGTGATCACCCTGATAAGTCTAGTACCCATCTGACACCCCACATAGTTATTACAATATTATTGACTATATTCCCTATGCTTTACTTTACACGAGGGACAATTCTAAATCATAATCTTTAGACAAAGAGTAGTTGCCAAACCGAATAATTACACACAATGCACCTGCTGTTATGTTTTCCTTGTCTTTTTCTTAAAAAAACTGAAAGCTCCTTCTATCTATGTTTTCAAAAGGAAGGTAGGTGATAAACCTTTTGAAGCAAACCTGATAGGCCCTGAGAGGTGTTTGGTAGATGAACAGGTGGCCTTTTGACTTCTGAGCCCAGATGGGAACGTTATGGTAAGCTAGTGTACCCACTTAGAGAACTGATATGATGTTGACACTGGAAAGAGTTTTGTGTGTAGATCTCAAGATGTCCTAACAACTTCATGCCTCACCTTCATATACCATTTTCATGTAAAGTCTGACACTTGGGGGATCCCCACAACCCTCATAGCAACCCTGTAGGTTGTAGGTATAGGTGTAGGTTGTAGCTGGAGGTTAGACTAGGTGTGGGTGTCGTTTGCAAGTAGAGTTTTTAGTTATAGGTTGTAGATACAGGTTGTGGCTATAGGTTTTAGATGTAGGTTTTAGGTCTAGGTTGTAGGCTGTAGGTGAGAAATAGAAACAAAGGGCTTTTCGCTTCTTATGTCTTTTGGTCGCATGCCTTTAGAAACAGACAGATCTGAAACGAGAATTCAGATCTTTGGATGCCAAGATTCACGATCTTTCTGAGCTCATGTTCCTCCATGAGAAATGGGAATGCTTATACTTTGCTATTATAAATATACATAAATGTAGAAAGAGGACGGACCTTATCTCTGGGTCTCTACCTAGAGACACCTGTTGGTTATCTTTTGATGCATTTCCTTCAAGCCTCTTTGTATAGCTTTTCATAGTATTGTAATTTCCTTAGCTGTGATTGTACTCTTAATCCAGTTTTGTATGCTGCCTCCCCCAACCCCCTGTTACTATAACAGACATTTTCTGTGCTGTTATAAGTCTGTAAACATTTTTTACAACTGCATGCTATTCAGTATGGCCATACTGCCATTTCTTTGCCTTTCTCTAGTGTGCGCTATTTCGGCTGTTTGTACTATTTGGCTTTCTAGCTAAGATAACAATCATCTTTGAGGTGAGTTTTCTTGATTATGGTATCTTCAAGTTTCCAGTGGGGAGCCTGAGGCTGGGTGCTGGCCATGCCCAGGGGAGGCTGGGGGAGGCCCAGTGACTCCCTGACAGAATCCTGGGGTTACATGGCTGCCTGGCTCAGGTGTGCCCTTGGCAGGGCCTGCTGGCCCAGAGGCCCGCCCAGGGCAGTGTAGTGGGCCAGCCAAGGGGTAGATGGAGCAATAGAGGGAAGGGTGCTCCCTACTTTAGACAGGAATGCAATACTTAGGCATAGAGGTGGGGAAAATGGATGTCTTTCAGAGATTTGGATCTATCGAGTCAGCAGAGGTGGGCAAGATGGAAGGAACAGCCACACACTGATAACCTCTCTTCAGTGTGTCCCTCTGGCATTCCTGCCCTGAATTGTCAAAAACTCTCTCCACAACCAAAGCCTAGCAGGGGACAGTCCACCTCCTTAGTCAGGCTCATCAGAGGGGTCTTTGAAGGTCGGTGGCTGGAGGAGTGACCCCTTCATAGGGTTGAGTGAATTTTGCTGGAGGGGGTTTGGAAGAGGGGGTGCAGAGCCTGGCACAAAGAGGGGTGGAGGGTGGGGTGTGGAAGAAAGACTGGTCCCTGCACTCAACGAGATTATGGTCCTCATGAGCCTTCTTCCAGCCCTGGATGTTCCCTGTCCCGGGATGCTTTTCCTCCTTTTTTTGGAGGGGGGGGAGTAGGGACTTGTTTTTGCAAATGAAGCAGTTAAGTCCTGGAGAAGTTGTTTGTCCAAAGCCATTTAGCCATTGAACGGGGATGGGAAACTAGACCAGAGAGGTCCACCTTCCCCGGTCCCCTTTCCACTGTGTCATGGGGCCTCTGATATGGGTTGACTCGTCTTCCCTTAGGTTCTCTGCTTCTTGGGGCTTAGAATTGTGTCTTGTATTGTTGAATCCTCCACGTGCATGACGTGACCTTGTGAGGACATCACGGATGATTTCCCAGGGTGACGAAGGCAAGGGCCGGTCCTGGTGTGATGGGCAGTCCGTGCCTGGCGAATGCACGAGTGTTCATCCAGCAGGAGCACACCCTCATTCATTCTGCAGATGTTTTGAAGCACTTGTTGTGTCCGTCCTGAGCATGACAGTAGAGCTTCTGTTTCTGCAGAGGAGAAAACCATCCACTAGAGTTGTAGAATTAATAATTAGAAATGGGGGATGAGCCAAGGAAGAGAGTCATTTCAGATTGCCGAGAGAACATATACAGAGCGGGAATGACAGAGTTTGGGGAACACCTTTCAGGATCAGCGGATGTCCTGGGCTCAGGAGTGCCAGCGGGAGTGTTTGGTTGAAATGACTAGATTTTTCCATATGGACTCAGGTTTTGGCTCTACTATTGACCAGCTAGGTTACTTTCCAAAAGTCATTTACAGTAGTACCTTGGTTTTTGAACATCTCCGTTGACGAACATTTTGGTTTACGAACGCTGTAAGCCTGGAAGTAAATGCTTCGGTTTTCGAACACGGCTCGGAAGTCGAGCATGTCGCGTGGCTGCCGCTGAGTGCCAGATCCTGAGGCCTCGCTGTCGGCTGTTGTCCAACGTTTCAGAAGTCGAGCCGTCTTCCCGGAAAGGATTACGTTAAAAAACTGAGGTACCACTGTACTTCTTTACGTCTTGTTTGCTTTATCTAAGCAAGAGATGAATGATGAGATGGTAAAATCCTACTGTAAATAATTCAGCTACCCCATTACCTCCACCACCACCACCACCACCACGATGGGAAACACACAAAGGAAATCTTAATCTTGCCTTAAAAATATTCAGTACTTGCAATATTTTAGTGTTTGGGCTTTGTCTGTTGAGTAGGGTTTGGTCATTGGCTGGTTCCTGGTGGGTAAGACTTGGAAAGAAGTCTTTCCAGGCTTAAATGAGAAAGAGAAAGATCTGGGAAGAAATACAGAGGGGGCCAAAAAAATGTATACACATTTAAAGAAGGAAAAAGCTGTATTAAAATTACACTGATGGTAACCACTTTGAGCACCTCTTGTAATTGCAGAAGTCAAACGTGACTTGTATTCATTTTTTGTTATCGGTATATGTAGAGTATTACAATTTTAATACAGTATTTTCCTTTCTTAAAATGTGCACATATTTTTTTGGCCCCCTCTGGAGATCCTAGCGCCTTCCTACCCAGCAGGAGCATGCTTTGTGTGGGGCACATCTCTCTTCATTTGCCGGTCAGTCCCTCATCTGCTGCCAGCCTCTTGCCCCACTCGCTTGGTCAGATGGTCCAGAGAGCCCAGGGCCCCGCAGGGAAGAACCTGCCCCTTTGCACATGTCATGGGGAGTCTAAATGGCATCTTGTTGGAGTCAAATGACTTGTTAGCACATGCCTGCTTCGGGATCCTTCGGCAGTTGACATATTGCATGACACATGGGGTTTTTGCATCATGCTGAAATGCATGGCAAGCCTCTTCTCTCTCTGAGCATCAATTCAGTGCATTTTCCTCCCAATTGCGCCTTTTTGTTGGAGATTATTTCTGATGCATATTGACTTGTTACTGGAAAACTCTTCAGAGGGATAATGAGCTGGGTAGTTTTCCTCTTCATTTTTCATTGTGATTGTTGTTGCTGAATTCATATGGGTAACTGGGCTCTCCACTTATACTTTATTGATTCCTGAATTTAGAGGACGGCTCTGTAATTGACAATTTCCTCCACTCAACGTGGGCAGAGAGAAGGACGGTACCTGTGGATGCCGACTGCCGGAAGCCCTGCAATTCCAGGGTCCGGGTTCTTTCCTGAGGCGGGGACACTTCTGTTCAGCCCCTGCCTGACACAGCTGGGTCCCCTTGGGCAAGTCCCTCTCTGCCTTTTCCCTGGCCCTGTGTTTCCCTTGCTGTCCTACCAGGAGTCAGACCAGATGGCACTGGGTGCTGGACCTCCCAGTTCTCACATTTTCCAGGCTGAGATGGAAGACCTTTTCTTTGCTGGCTTGGCGTGTGAAGGCTGGGGCATTCCTGCATTCACGGATGACACCGCTGACCCCACGTGCTCTCACCGTGATTTTCTCAGGAGGCCTGACGGACGTGTGCTGAGTCACACACACCCACAGCCAGAGTCCCTTGTGACTAAGCTGTGTTTTTGGGGCGGGCTGGCAGGGCCAGTGGTGCAGCCGGTGGGACAGCCTGAACCCCACACCATCCAGATGCGGCACTAAGCCGTGACCTTGCTGCTGTGGGTGAGGGACATCTGTCCGTGGAGCTTTCCCGTCTGGGCTCTTGCAGGGCTCTCCTTCTCTCCATTCTGGTATTCTGGCTGTCAGCTTTGCTTATGCACAGATGCATTGCTCTGTTTCAGACTATCATGGAAAATCTTACTGTCAAGTTCTTAGGACAGGATTAAGTAGAATAGGTGATAAAGGTCATCAGCATTATTTCCAATCTCTCGATTTTTATTCACCCCTGTAGACTGTAGACAAGTGGATGCTTACAGAAGTGGCGAAGACTGGGGATTTGGAATCAGGCACACCCGAGTCTGAAACCCAGCCCTGTGCTTTGGGCGGTGTCCCCTTAAACACTAGCCTCCCTGAGTCTCAGTTTACCATCTCTACAATGGAAGAAAACAACATTGACCTAAGACGTTTGCTGGTGGAGACTAAGTGAGCCAACGCTGTGTTTGGCAGCATCCCAACACTGGTGGGCTGCTATTGGGTGGGGCACAGACGAATTTCTTATTATAGTTGTGTATTTGAATGTGCTTGTGAAAAAATAGAACTAGCGCATCAGAGCTCGTGATTTCGCAGATATTATTGCTCAGGACACTTCTAATTTAAAATAAAGCAAGACGATTTAAAGTTGGTTTAAAGAATAATGTGCAGTGAATTTCAGTGCAGGGTATGCAGACATGGCGGAAATCAGGAAGGTGGGCGAGTAGGACAGAATTATCTCCCATGGGAGATATGGTAGGAGCAGAATCAGTGTGTCTGTGCTTTCTTATCTGCTCCGGGTGCAGGGAAGCTGGAGGGTGCTGTGTAAGAAGCTCAAAGGGGAAAGTTGCTGGTAGCTCAGCTTTGCGCACTGCACCAGCCTCATAGGGGATGCTGTGCGCTCCCAGCCGTGAGTACTAAGTGATTCCGGACAAATGGCCACTTTTCCAGATACTTCCAGGGCAAGTGTTAGTAGTTATAGAATTAGCCCTAGGGCTAGAAGACATCTTGGCAACAGTCTATTTTATATTAGATGTAGGTGATTTATTTAAAAAATTATTTTATATAAGAAATGGACCCAGAGAGGTCATAGACGTACTCCAAGACACACAAATAGTGGAGTGGCTGGGACAAATCTTCATATGTCTTTCCTTAAAGATCTTTCTTTCCTCTGCCCAGCTTCACTGTCTGAAGTGTGTTCTTAGAACAGGACACCCCTGGGCGTGGATGTGAAAGTCCAGCACCGTGAGGGTCTGCTGGGCAGCGTTACCTGTGCTTCTGTGTTTCTTCTGTTCATGAGAGCATGCGAGAGCCAACTGTCTGGACTCTGGGGGAAGAAGAGGAAACGAAGTTTAAAATCACCAGTTCGGGCTTTCTGTGCCTCCAGTGTCGACACTAGCTGAGTGACTGGGGCCTGCGGCTGACCTCTCAGAGCCTGGGTTTCCTCCTCTGTAAGACGGTCTGACCTGTGCAGGTTTGAATGAGAATATAGGGGGACACGGCTTAGTACCTGGCTCCCTTGGTCCGTGTAGAGACTGAGCTGGGTCCTGGGGCAGGAGGGGAGTCAGGCAGGGTGCTGGAGGTGACGGGGGTGGGGGTGCATGTCTGGTGGAGGAATAGCCCGAGACAGGCCCGCAGAGGGTAGGCAGCATGGTGTATGTGAGAAACCGCGGGCCGTGTGGTGTGGGGAACGAGGGGCACTGAGCAGCACGGGAGTGGAGCTCAGTATGTAACAGCAACCCCCAGCACCCCAACCCTCAGCCCTCCCAGCCCCCATCAGGTCTCGGGGAGAACCCTTAGGTCTTTTTCCACCTTGCCCCTCCCATCGCCCCCCTGCCCCCCAGTGAAAATGGTTTATGGGCTCTCCTAGAAATATACCAGAGAAAGACCCTGCTTGCTGGGTAAGGAGGTGAGCGGGGAGGCCCTTGAGGAGGTCTGAGGAGAACCCACGGGGCCGCCCTGCCTGAGGGATGTCACGGTGCCTCCAGGCCGGCTGCGAGGTGACCCAGAGTTGGGCTTGAGCTAAGCCCCCACCCCCACCTTGTGAGCACCCACAGGAAAGCCAGCTGCACCTTCCGCTGTGTAAGCAGCACCCACAAAGGACATGCCATGCCAGGGCTATTAACTGCTTGTCGAAGAGCCCATGTGGTTTCCCTCGACTGAGGCTGAAGGTGGGGAACCCTGGGGGGGTGCGGCGTGGCCTTGGAGGGGAGAAGACCCTCCTGGGACATGAAGAGGGAGCCCCAAACCAGTTTGGCCTGTGAGAGCTGGCCCAGATTATGGTTTACAATGCAAATTTGGAGGTGTGCCAGGGCCGTATTAATACTGCATGAGGCAGTAAGGGGACCGCAGGCTTGAAACCGGAGCCCTGGCCTAGAATGGAACTGAACAGTGGGCCTTGTCTTAAAGGGACATGACGTGCTCCCAGAAGTATGTGCGGCACTATGTGCCTCTAATGCTGTTTACTGGATTTGTACACAATGCCCCCAAGGGTTTACAAAGGAAATGGCACTGTAATATGGGAGGTGTTTTATATTGCACGTGGTAGCACCATTTAATGCTCATTGACTTAATTATTGTTTCTTTTGTTACCTTAGAGAGAGCGGGGTGGAGGGAGAGGGAGAGGAGGAAATTTATGTCTCTCCTTGATATTTTGCTGAAATCTACCTCCGCTAGTAAGCCGACGGAGAAATCTGGGTATTCACAGGTAGAACAAAATGAACAACCCTTCGAAGGCTCAGAACCACCAACACAACATAGAAGTCTGCCCTCAAGGTGCCAGTTTTGACTCTTCTGCTCTTGTCATTGAGTTCCTGGCTGCGCCCAGTTTCCATGGAGAAGGGCAAATCAGTGTTGTTTCTTGTTGGACTATTCGGGCCACTAGCATTTGTCTAGAAACCAAACAGCTACAAAGTGTAAACATCAATATCTGGGTGCTATTGGCTTATGAGGAAGAAAGGGAAGGGGTGTCATGGATTTATTTGAAAGGGTAACCTCTATCTAGATAGTGTCCTAGAGTATTTTCCTAGACATTAAAGGAAGATTCAGCTATGTATGGTATAGTTTTAGTATTACGTGTGTTTAGAATACTTTCATTCTTTTCACATTGGTCCCCTGTAGTACTTAGGATGCTTTGGGCTGCAAGTAATGGGAAACACGGACTGAAATCGGCTTAAACAGTAATGAAGTGTATCTGCCAAAAGTAGAACAGAGGGGGCTGGGGTGTGTGGTGACTCCTGGGTGTGGATGGCTCAGTGTCTGAGTGGGGTCTGAAGTCCCAGCTCCTTCTCTACAGTTTCTCTACTCTGCTCATGGGTGACAACTTTATCCTAAATCTGGTTCCTCTCATGGCTGCAGAACGGCTGCAGCAGTTCCAGGCATCACATCCAGACTTGGTGATGTCCAGGGGCAGGGTGGGAATTCGTCTTCTGCTGAGGGCTTTGCAGAGACAGGAAACCTTTCCTGGAAGCCCCCCCATTGCCAGCAAGTTCTCCATCTGTCTCATTGACCAGAACCAGGCCAATTGCCCACCCCTAAGTCAGTCAGTGGCAAGTGGAATCAGAATGCCCACTGATACAGACTAGACAGGACCCAGCAGCTCGCGAGGAAATGGGCTCAGCTTACCTAAGGCCCACGGCAGTGCAGAGAAGGAGTCGGAACACGAACAAAATGGGGCTATGCTAGGAAAGGAGGTGGGGCTGATGTCTAGCTGTCTCTTGACTCCATGGATAGCAGGAGGCAGCTCCCATTTACCTGGAGGCGCGGGGCATTATGGAATGCTAGAACTTGGAAGGGAAATTAGAGATGATTTATTCCAGTCCCTTCATTTTACAGATGAAGGGAGTCACCACGAAGAGTGGAGGTGACTTGCCCAAAGTCACCCCGTCCACCTTGGGACCCAGGCTCCAATTGTGAGGATACGGCAGGCAGTGGCGGTATTCTGGCTGATGTTACACAACTTGTGGAAGAATGCCGGAGCCCCGGGTGGGAGAATGTTGGCAGGGCTTCTAGAAACGATTTGGAGGGCCTGTCATTTTCATTAATAAATTTATCGATCAACCGCTGAGTCTCTAAGCCTGCACTCTCCGGATGTTGTGAGAAGTGCAATAAAGGAGCCTCAAGGCATCCAAAAGAGAACAAATTCCAACCCGTGAGGGTTTGGCCAGGGCTAGAAATGTCTTCTCTTCTGGGGAGAGTTCTCATTTTTCACGTTCCCACTACCCGATTCCAAGGACTTACAACAGTGTCTGGAACGTAACTGGTACTCCATAAATGCAGGTCACATTGCATCAATAAAACTGCACGAGGCCCATAGAATGTGGATTTCATTGTATTTTAACCTGTATAAAGTAGCTATACAATTAAGTCATGGTAATGATTCTCTACACAAGACCAACAAAAAAATATGAAAACACCCACCTTCCTGAGAGTGAACCTGCCTGACCTCTTTGTGGGACTGTGGTCTTGACATTGGGGCCTGGATGTGGTTAGGGAGTTAGGCAGGGACGGTGGTGCAGCCTGGTGGTGCTGAGGGAGGCAGGAGCTCATGTCACGCAGGTCATCCGTGACTTCCCTTGACCCCAGTGTCGACAGCGAGTGTGTCCTCCTCTCCTCTCTTGTGTGACCTCCAGGGCAGTCCTCAGAGCCTTCTCTCATTGTCAAGGTAGCACTGGCTGGCCATTATGGTCTGAGATCAGCTGCAGAATATATATGGCTCATGGATAACTAGACCCAGGTCCCTCGGGCCCTAGGTACCACCCTAAGCAAAGCAAAAGGACAGCTCACAGCTCCATTGGCATGCCTGGCGTTTGCATTTTTTCCTCTAGAACCAAGTCACCAGGGCTGTAAATGATTCAGAACTCAAGAACACCGCACCGCACCAGCTGAGGTGTCTAAAATCAGGCTCTGGTTCCTGGGTGACCTTGAGAGTCTCAGAAACTCCAAAACATTTGAAGGTTCCCAGAGGAGAAAGGAGGAGCCTTATTATTCTGAGAGTGTAGTTTACACAGTCCTGGCTCCCTCAACATGGGGATTCCTGAGTCAGCTTGGTCTGGGGATGAAGAACAAAGTCCATCAAAGTGTCTCAGCTTTTCGAGCTGCTGGAAAGTACTCTGCATCTGTTTTATTACTTAAGCATTCCACGTTCCCTTTGCACATCTCACATCCTCCTGCTTCTTGCCTTTGTGGAGGGGAGGCTTATCTCACTTTGATAAGGCTGAGTTCTCTGTAGAGGGAACTTCTGTAAAACAAATTCTACTCTCGCGTTGAATTCACTTGGACAGTGAAGATAAGTGTCCATGAGGAGATAGTATTTAATCATTTCTTTTTTACTTTTTAAACTGAACTACATAATATGGTACTGAAAGTGATCGTACCAAAAAGTCTGTGCATCTATGAAGACTGAACACATCCATGTAACCAAGACTTAAATCAAGAAACACAACGTCTGTATAATTTCTTGAAATAAACACTTCTCTAGAGATACGAGGCCCATGTATGTTCTTACAGTACCCTTTCTGGACTCCAGCGTCTCCCCTCTGACATAACACCACCTCGCCCATACATCATCAAGCCGTGGGAGTTTCCCTCCCACGTGGGGCTTATCTGACTAGCATTTCCCATGTCTTAGCTGCAGTCTCAGTCTTTTGGATGAGTATTCATGTATCTCCATTTTAAGCAAACCCAACATATGAAAAGCCATATTTAACCAATGAGCCAACTGGGGGCAGTCTTATTTAGTAACACCAGTGTTGCTTCCGTTTTTACTGCTCCTTCAAATGGGTGAGCTCCTCTCTTGCATTTATAAAGTGATTCACCTTAACAGTCCATAACTGAGTCCAATAGCTAAGCTAAACGGAAACGCCTACTATGTGCCAAGCTTTCTGGCAGACACTCCAGGTGTGGTTATCTGCGGTGTGAGAGCAGTGGAGGCAAGATCAAGGTTGAGTAAGACAGGGCTTCTCTTTTCAAGGATGTGCCAGTCTCGGGGGAGACAAGGTAGACACTAGCTTGACCATGATCTTGCTGCATAAGTGACGTACCCGAGAAAGACGATGAGAGAGTGGGGGACGGAACCCCCCCTTATCTAGTCGGAGCGTGGGAAGGGCCATCCTGGAAGACCATCGGAATTAGGGGACATGTTACATTGCCATTTGGAGATGTGACGCCTCTCTGGGACCTGTGCTTACATGTATGATGTGAACCACAGGGAAAGGAGTCTTAGCTGTGAGAGTAGGTACTGCTATTTAATGCATGAAGCTTACTGAAAGGGAAGATTTGGGGTTTATTAAAGAAAATCAGAGCTCTCTGCATTAGCAGTTCTGTAAGCTCAAAATGTGATGCAGTGGGTTTATTTAAACAGTGTGTTGCCCTGAGACCCGTTTCTTGTGCAGTTGGCAGCTTGGCAGAGTTTGAATCTTTGGAGATTCCCCCCTCTGAGGACAGAAGCCGGAAACAGGCCTTAAGCTAGGTCGCCCAAAGTACATACCCCGCTGCCCTGCCAGCTTGCTCAAACCCTGCTCCTGGGCAGTGACAGCTGTGGGGTGTGGATGAGGGATTGTTGCTAAGAAAACGATTGCAGCTTGCCTTGTCTGACGTGTGTGTGTTTAAATTAGCATCTTTAAATGCAGTTCCCAACAGTTATTTCAATCTTGAAACTACTGGCGATTTTGGGGAAAAGGGAGGTGTTGAGGGCGAGGAAAGGCGATTTGAAAAGACAAAACATTTGGGGGTGTTTTTTTTTTAAAGTTAAATAAAGGAAAGAATGTCAGCTGGGGGAATGCAGGTCTCAGGCCTGGTGGTAGAACCCCCTGTGGGATCACGGAATGCCCCTACTCTGTACCGAGTTGTAGAGGCGGCCCATGGAGCCAGTTGGGAATGGCTCATGAGAAGCCCTTAGGCTTCTTAGGGTCCCCCTGAAATCACTGTATTGAGTAAGGATTTGGGATGGGCACATCTGACAGATAACCAGCCCCAATGCAAGAGGGGTCGGGTGTTTCGGAATCTGGATGAGGTACTGGGTGGGTGTCATTCATCCATCTAGTCGTCACTCCCAGGGGCCGGGCGGAGAAGGGGAATCTAAGAATAAAAATGATGATGCTTAAAATAGACCACACTAAAGCTCACGTTGATCGGGCACCTCCTATCTGTCGGAGACTGAGCTAAGAGCTTCGCATCTCTTATCTAATTCTTGCAGCAGCTCACAGCATTGGTTCTCTGGTACTCATGATTTATACTTCTAGATGACGGAACTAGAGGTTAAGTAACCTGCCCCAAATCACCGAAGCAGGAAGTGGTAGAGCTGGGGTTGAAATCCTGGCTCCCCCACGCTAGTGTGCCTGCCTCTAAACTTGGACTTGCCAGGCATTAGGATAGAAACTGAGGTAACTAGATGAGAGCGAGAAACCAGATGTGGAAGTGGAAGACAGGAGATGGGGCTCAGAGAGATTTGCTGAGTTATAGATGGTACCTTCTGTGGCCTCTTCAAGGTGGCTTTTGGATGAAGGTGACACAAAGGTGTCATTCTGACCTGGACATTATCTTCCTCCAGAATCCTGTGCACAAAGACCATGCCAAGCTGTTGTATACCTCAGGCCCTTTGCACATGCTGTTCTCTTGACCGGAATCATTGTTCTGCCTGCTTTTTGTGTGCTGGCTCCTTCTCATCTGTCACGTCTTAGCTTAAAGCCACTGGGACAGAGAAGCCTTCCTGACCATCTAACAACACACGTTTAACAAATATATGCTGTGCCGTACACATTATTCTAGGTACATGGCACACAGCAGTGAACAGACACAAATAGTGCCCCGAAGGAGCTTAATTCTATGGGGAGCGGGGGAGAGAAAATACACAGTAAACACAACATATAAGTAAAATTTTGTAATGTGTGATTTTGTTACTATGTATTTTGGTATCCATTTGCTTCTCTCCAAGCCCTTATCAGGACTTGTAATTATTTTCTTTGTTGACTTGATCATTGTCTGCTAACCTCTCATGGGAAGTCCTATCACGAGGACAGGGACCCTGGCTGCCATCACCACTGTACGCCAAGTGCCCAGCCCAGAGCCTGGTGTACAGTAGATGCTCAGTGATTGTTTGTTGACTAAACAAATGAGAAGTAAAGATCTTGGCCTTTTGGGGAATAACTGTACTGAGACGTTTAGAATAATTTTCTGCAACTGAGTCTTTTGGGATTTAGATGTCTTCCGAAGGCCAGGGTTTTGGGGGCAATGGTCCCCACAATAACATGGAACCTCATCCAAGCTGTCGTCCTCTCCTTTCCCTCAGGACAGTTCTTGAGGAAGTTTCTCGGAGGCATCACAGACTGCCTCTTTAAAATGGGGCCGGCGGTGTCAGCTCCTCTCAGTAGAGGATGGGCGGGAGGGTGACGGAGCAGGCTTGGGGTGCGCTGGCTCCCGCAGCAGAGGGCTGTGAGGTGTGGGATGATCAGTGACCCTCCCCGGGGGTGAGTACTGCACGTGGGGCAGGCTGAGGGGGCGTGCAGGACCTGCCATTCTCACCTCCATTCCTGAGTTGGCGTGGGGACCGAAGAGATCACACCATCAAACCTGAGATGTCATCATCATGAATAATAACTATTACAATGGAAACTGGCATTTAGGGAGTGCTGCTCCGTACAGGATGCCGTGCCAAGCCCCGTAAGTGCGTCCTCTGACCGGGTCTGCACTCGCCCGTGGGATGGGGGAACCTGCCGAGTGAAGTGACGTGCCCGAGATCCCACAGCTGGGAAGCTGGGAACCCAACCCAAGCCAGCCACGACCTCACACTGTGCCTCCTCAAACAACCCCCTGTTCTTATGTGTAGTGTCACTAAGAAGGCACTTACGTTGTCAGGAGAGTCCTAGCTTGAACCTTAGAAAAAACTCCCACCTTGTCTTTCACCAAGGAAGGCCTTTGCTGTTGAGGTGATTGCAGAATTCATTTGTCTTGTAAGCACCCGTGTCATTTATTGTTCTTGTTATTATTAATAAAAGCCATAATATCTCAGTCTTGGGGTTAGAGGGGCAGCAAGGGGAAACTGAGTGACCTTGGTGGGGGTGTTAACACTCTTTTTCATTCAGTCTCCTCTCCATTACCCCGGCCCATGGAATGCGAACCAGTGCCCACAAAGAATCATAAAGCAAACAAAGAAAATCAATTATCTGCTCACTGGTGTGTTGGCTGACAAGTAGGTACTAAGCCTTTTACGAGGCTGGACTTCAAACGTGACCCCCTTCTCTGGTGATCTTTTGGAAATTGCAAGGCGGGGATCACCCGTGCTTTGCTTTGCACGTGGGGATGGAGAAGCAGCTTTGCTCTGGCCTTTCTTCTCATCATAGAGATGGTGTGTGGGTAGCGTCAGCAGCCAAGGTGGGGCCAGCGCTGTTTTTCTCTTTCCTAAAGCAACTTGGGTGATGAAGCGAGTTGTTTTAATCCCTCCTGAGCATTGTGCTGGCTGCTGTGGCTGCATGGAAAATGTCAGCGTGCTGGGCCGGGCCAGGCGGGGCTTAGAGCTCTGCGGGGCTGACGTGGTGTGCGGCAGAAAGGGAATGGAAAGGTCAGAAAGGCCTGGGACAAGGGAGTGGATGGAGCCAATGGTACTGTCCGGTAACGTTATATGGAAGATGAAATTGTAGCGTGGAGCCGAGAGGTGCCGGGCTGGGGAAAGAGACCTCAGCATTTTCCATGATTAACTTTCTAATAGCAACCGTGTGTGTATAGCTGACGCTTAGCAACCGGGAGGTATCTCCACTGAGTGTTCAGTCAGACAAGTGTGTGTGGCGTTCCCCCATGGCTGGGTTTTCCCCATTTCATTCCTGTCTCCATCCCATCTCCAACCATTGGGAGATCAGACTACACATCTGTTGTCCTTCACGACAAAGTGGGAGGCAGCTAAATTTGTCTCCTGACCTGATTGATCCATCACTCCACACCCCGCAAGCCTTAGGTGACCACACAATCCCTGTCACCAATGGTATGAAGAAATGATGCTGAGCGAGGTTACGCAGAAGTTGAGGACAGAGCTGGGATTGCTCCTGCTCTCCTCCCTTCCATCCTGTGCTCTGGACAGCAGTCCCGTGCTCGCTTTCTTCTCCACGTAGAGGGAGGAGGAGAGGCTGAGAACATCTCTTAGGGATTCGTGTCCTCGTCTCATGGCCTGCTGGGAGGTGCTGACAGGGAACAGGCCTCCTTGCCCCTGGAGCCCCAGCTCAGCAGAAAGACCAGCAGGTGGTCACACCGCGGAGCCTTGCTGTCCCCACAGGCTGTGATGTCCATTAGATGTGTAGCTAATAATAAAGTGCCAGTACTGCCCTAATGCCTCCGTGGCTTTCTGGGATCTCCAGGGAATCCAGATCTGTGTGTTCAGCCCTGTGCACAATCACTGAGAGTCTGGGCTCCTTCTGAGGGACACCGCTGACCCCAGCCCAGGAGTCTGAGCCACCCATGCTTGGTGTTGGCCTGTGTTTTCCAGGGACTGCTTTGATTGCCGGGTTGCAGCTAATTGCCTTGTGGTCCTTTAATGGAGGAAGCCTGGGTTCCGATGACGTTGTTTCCTCCCCATATAACTTGGTATAGATCAGGGAGCAGAAATGAGGGAGGAGTTCTTCCTGAAGACCCACGAGCAGTGCCCTCTCGTCCCCATGTCTATGTCTGCAGCCAGAGTTTGCAGCAGGGAGAGGAAGCACGGGCACCTGCCCCACGAGCCCGCATCCTGCATTTACACAGGTGTGCACACCCTGCCACACGGACCTGCCCGCTTCCCATCACTCTGGCCTTTTGAACACACATCCCCATGTCCACAGACACCCTCACCCTCACCCGCTCACTCGTGCCCACACACACCTGCAGCTCTCCATGGGGGGCCCTGTCCACCCCTCCGTCTCCCTCCACACACTCAGGTGCCCACCCACACCTGCTGTCCTCACGTGGACACCTTGTCATTATCTTCTTACAATTGCACTGAAGGGTGCGTGACTCGCTTCTTGGCCCCGGAGCCACAGAAACGTGCTGAGTGCTCATAAAAGGGAGGTTCTACAGCAAAGGGGGAGGAGAAGGAGCAAGAGTTAGGGGGTCCCAGCTGCTTCCTGGGCCTGGAGGGGCTCAGAGGCCTTGGCTTCATGTAGTGCTTTTTGTCAGCATCTTACTTTCTCCTTATACACATTCATTTAGCCAACACCATGTGTCAGGCATGGCCTTAGGCCCTGGGGACACGCCAGGGAACAGAGCGGACGAGGGCCCTGCCCTCCTGGGTTCGTGTTCCAGGGGTGTGCAGACTGTAAACAGGATAATTAAGGAAACTGTAAGTCAGATGGCGTAGGTGCCAAAGGACAAATAAAGGAGGGAAAGGGGAAAACAGTGCTGAGGACGGTGCTTTTGTATTGGGGACGGCGAGGAAAGCCCTGGGGAGGGGAGCTTGGAGCAGCTGTGGGTTTAGAGCAGTGCAGGGAGAAGGAACAGCAGGTGTGGGAGTGTGGAGTAGAGAACGGCGGGGGTGTGGTCACAGGTGGGCTCAGTGGGGAGCAGGGGGAGAGTCTCCTTGATGGGGGATTCTCCAACATCGTCACCCCCTGAGAAGGCTGTGGTCCCCCAAAGTCCCTGGAAGCGCAGGACTCATCTTCGTGGCCTTACATGTCCGTTGCGTGGTGCTTGACACACACTGGGTCTCAGGACTTTGCTCCTTGACGCTTTGCCGAGTTCAGTTCTGCAGAGCTTCTTCTGAGTTCTGGGGATCTGCACTGGCTGCTGGGAAGAACGGATGGAAACATCCAGCCGTTCCCGCCCCGCGCTCCTGGATAGTGAGGCGGCCAGGCAGGTGTGTGACTATTGTGAGTGCTCCGAGAGGGAGGTGTGGGGTAGGCCTTCGAGGGGCTGGTGGGAGGGCACTACGTAGGGCACAGAGCTTTGGAGGAGCTGGTACTTGAGCAGACTGTCTGGGAAGGAGAGGAAATAGCCTCGAGTGAGAGGAAGGAGGAGGAAAAGGAGGGATGGCCCACGAGGATTTGGGAAATGACACTTGCCTGGTACATGGTGGTGTGGGGGGAGGTTCCCAGCAGTTGGGGGCTCCAGGAGTGCTGTCCACCCTGGAATTCCTGCCCTGTTCGTGCTGGGCAAAGAAGGGAGCAGACAGGTCCCACGTATTTCACCGGCAAGCTGATCCTGTCATGGGGACCAGCACCGTGGCTCCCCATGTCGCCTCCTCAATCCCTGCAACTGGGAACACGTGACGCTCGCCATCCCTGTCCCTCCTGGTCGTCATCCTGGTTCCCTCCTCAAAGTGCTGAGAGCCAGATTTCCTGAGTCCTGGGTTGGATCTCACCCGCTGGCCTGTGCTACTGTTTGAGAGGCAGGCCAGGAAGGCCTCCCTGGGGAGAAGCAGAGAAGGATGGAGAGAGGCCTCCAGACATGCTCCCCAGAATCCGTTCACCCACCCGTGCTTTCAGAGGGAGCAGCCTGGGGGTCTGCAGCTGTGTTTGGTTTGGCCTGCACAGCTTCATAGTGTTTGATTTTATGGGTTGTTTTTTTTTGCATTAATTTTGTACATTTACAAAGTGGGAGGTTTCGAATTAAAAACTGGGCTTCTGATTTTCTGGAAAAAATAAAAGATTGAAGATGGACATTTGTGGGCCTGCGCCCCCTCATTGGCTGGGCAGAGCAGTTGCGGCCCTTCCTATGCAGAGTTCGTTACTTATCATTGCAACCTGGCAATGATAAGTGAGCTTGCACCCCTTTTTTTGCATTAAGGAAACAAACGCAGAGGATCATACTTCTTCAAGTTCTCAGGATGGCTCTTAAGCCCTTGAACTCTTCTGGGTCGTAATCATTTCTCAACTAGAAACCAGTGGGGACTCCCTCTGTGTTATCATTTGCTCCAGAATAGTTGGATTTCATTATATATCAGAAGTAATGGCGTGGTGGGGTGGTGAGTAGGAGTGGCCAGGGCTCTAGGCTGTGTTGCTGAAAGACCCAGGCCACACCTCCAGACTTGTGTAAAAATGGCATCTAGATGTGGGTGAAGAGGTGAGAGGTCAGAAGTCTTGGAAATCTCAAAGGCTGAGCACAGTGAGCTCCCGGGTGCGGAGGGCAGTGGCAGAACCAGGGTCTCCTTTTCTCCTTGCTCCCCAACTTTCCTCCCAAGCCAGGTCCTCAGTGAATCTTGATAGAAACAGAAGAAGACATGATAGATGTGGTAAGGGTCTAAGGAGATGGTTACCTTCCCCACACACCCTATAGCACGGAGGTCCCTTTAGCTTCTGGGATTCACACGTGGCCATTTCCAGGAAGTGGGAAGCCTGGTGGGGGGGCGGCTGGGAGGAGGCACTGCTTTGGGAACTTGCCTCTGGAGTCTACTGACGTGGGGAGCCGTGTTGTTCTCTCATCTCTGGTCCAGGCTCTGAGGCGGAGTCTGAAGTCACAACACCTGGGCAAGCTGCTTTGATGTGACCACACGTGGCTTAGGTGTCAGATGACTCCTGGGGAATGTGCCAGTTAGGCCGCCAGGATACAGAGCCATTTGGTTCCCCCTTGCCAGTCCTTTCCAAGGTCTAGTGTTTGCCTGCAGCTTCTGGTGAAGCTTGGCTGAAGTCTGAGGGCAGACCGGGACACCTGTGGGTGCATAAGTCTCTAAGGAGGCCCTGCCAGGCCCTTCAGATTTTGAACAAGGCCTAATGCACGAGGACAGGCGGGGGAAGTCACATGCTGCCCACCACTGAGGTTAGCAGGGAGGCTCCAGGCTCGGGCGCCAGGGGAAATTGATTTTTCAGCCTGCAGAACTTCTAAAGATAGGCTCTGGTGGCGCTTTGCTGGCACTGGGCGTGATGGGCCATCTGTGACTCACAGCCTCGCCCGCTGCAGGAGTGCAGGCCCCAGGCAGGCAGTGCTGCAGCGAGAAGGCTCCAGACGCAGGAGGGGAGGGCTAATGCAATTGAGGGTGAGGGGTGAGTCAGCCCTGCGTGAGAGGCCGGGATCTACTTCCAGGCCATCCCAAGGAGGGGTTCTGCCTCCTGACTCCGGGAGGACTGCCGCTGTCTGTAATTTATGTGGTTCCTATGGCTGGTGGAGTAGATGAAGCCTGAATAGAAGAAATGCATCGTCAGTGTGGTTTATGCTTTTCAGGCCCACAAGCCTCACATATGTAAGAAAACGGGTTGCTTCGTTTAATTCTTAAATCACCATTTGGAGACCCTCCATGTTTAACCTGAATTGTCCACCCTTCCCTTCCCTTTTCCCCTGTTTTCTCTGAATTACTTAGTTGGCTCTTTTGGGTGCTTGTAGTACTCACATTTATGCAGCACTTTATAGTTTGCAAAGCACCTTCAGGTGACACGTGTTTACCGAGTTCCTTCTAGGAATTGGACAAACGCTGGGGAAGCAGCCGTGAATAGACAGCCCGGTGCTTGCTCTCAGGGAGGTGAAGATAAGCTATTGCTGGCATCTAGGAAGACAACCGCATGAAATGATACTGTGTTTCTTTATTATGGGTTGGAAAAGCATCTCTGAGGAGGAGACATGTGACCAGAGAGGAAGCCAGGTAGATGAAAATTTGGGGAAAAAGCATTCCAGGCAGTGGGAACAGCTAGTGCAAAGGCCCTGAGGTAGGAATAAGCGGGCTTGTTTCAGAAACAGCAAAAAAGCTGCTCTGAATTTAGGGCATGTGGGGGAAAGAGATGTAGAAGGACGTTGGCAAAGGCCTTTTCTTGTAGGGCTTTGTGGGCAATGGTGCAGATTCTGAATTTCCTTCTCATTGTGCTGGGGCATTATTGGAGTGGTTTAAGTAGCCATGCATGGGAGCTGATGAACATTTTTAAAAGCTTGCTCTTGCAACAGTAATGCCGGGAAGTGAGGGCAGGCATAAAAGCAGAAGGACTTGTTAGCAGGCTACTGCATTTATCCTGGTGAGAGTGAATGGTGCCACCGTGGCTTGGACGCTAAGGCTCAGTTCAGATGTACTGTCCCAATCTTATAGCAGCTCCCTTAGAGAAAGAGGAGGAAAAGAGGTTCACAGAGCACCCATGACTTGCCCCATGGCCAGTAAGCAGCAGGGGTAAAAACTGCAACCAGAGCCCCCATTTAAGGACTTCCGCTCTCTCCTCACCGTAGTGCTGGTGTCTCAGGAGGCCTCCTGCCTCTCCCGGGGGTTGCGATGCTGGGTCATGAACTGAGGGTGGTCCTCGCGAGCCCCTCTATTAGTTTGCTAGGACTTCCAAATAAATACCGCTCACCAGGTGGCTGTTACTTTGAAAACTGGCCCCTGTACATGGAGACCAAGGAGAGATGGACAGAGGCGGGCCACTCCAACTTGGTAGACGGCAGGTTCAGTAAGCAAGGGAACTGACTTCTGAGGCTGGTCTTGGGTGACTGCAAGATGAGGGGACCTTGGCGCCTGCCCACCAGAGTCTTCAAGTTTAGAGCGAGGCCTTTACCGGCTTCAGTCACGTACACCATCCAGATGGTCTCAACGGCACCTCACTGTCTCCAGGAGACGTCCTTGGAAATGGCTCCCACGGTGGCACTGTGGGCAGAACATTCATTCCAAGGACACAGGAGGGGTGAGGCGCCTCTCATTTCCCGGGTCCAGCTCACGAGTCCATCAGTGGTCACGTCCTCTCAATTACCTCCTCCACCAGGGGCTTAAGCAACACAATTTTACTTCCTCCCAGTTCTGGAGGCTAGAAGTCTGAGAGCAAGGTGTCAGCAGGGTTCGTTCCTTCTGAAGCCTCTCTTCGTGGCTTGCAGATGGCTGCCTTCTCTCTGTCACACGTGGTCTTCCCTCGGTACGTCTCTGTGTCCTCATCTCTTCTTCTGAGGGTACTAGTCATACCGGATTAGGGCTCACTGTGATGACCTCGTTTGAAGCTAATCACCTCTTTAAAGACCTTGCGTCGGCATACAGTTATGTTCTGAGGTCCTAGGCATCAGGACATCAACGTGTGAGTTTGTGGGGGACACAGTTCAGCCCTTCACCCCTTTCCTCCTAGAGGCAGCTCAGGAGGCAGCATGGAGCTCAGACGTGGGGCTGCTGTCCTTTGAACACTTGCGGCCCACACTTGGTTTGCTCCAGGACGATGACCAGTCAGTGCTAACAGGTATTCACATGTGTCCATGTGCAAGAGTCCAGCCCCAGTACCACAAACATGTGGGGCAGGTGGGGTCCACAAAGAGAGCAAGTGCCCTTTGTCTGTGGGAGGCGGAGCGGGAGAGGAACGAACTACACCTCTAGCCAGTGCCTTCAGAAAGGTTTGGCAGAGCAGGAGGTTAGATAACAAAGTTATCGGGAAGAATAACCAGTGTTGACTGAGCAGTTGGTAAGTGGCAGGCACCGCCCCCTTTCCCTCCCTCCCCCCCCCCAGCATCCTGCAGGCTCTATTTCGACATCACAAAAATTCTGTGAGCCCGGTGTTATGATCATCCCCACTTTAGAAATGAGGAAACTGCGGCTTGGGAAGTTTCAGTAATAACTTGTTCGTGCTCATTCAGCCGGGGAGCTGGGGTTCGCACACATGTTCTTTTCTGATTCCAGAGTCCGCTTCTCCAACGACGATGACATGCTTCCTTTAAGCCCTTGTCCCCGAAGAGAATGGATGTTTCAGGTTCCGAATTAGACTTGATTTCTTTGGTGATGCAGGAAGTACACGGATTTCATCAGTGTCCGCTGTGAAACTTGTATGTGAGGAGTTTTTTACTGTCTATGTCGGTGGTTCTCAAAGTGCGTTACCCACGAGTTTGTTAGAAATGCAGATTATCACGCCCTACCCTGGGTCTACTGAATCAGATCCATCCAGCGCTCTGTGATTCTGCAGACCCTCCTGCTGATGCTCATTCTTGCTGAATTTTGAGACCACTGGTCCACATCGACCCCAACATATTAATACTAGGAGTTTGCATTTGGAAACTGAAGGCTTCAGTGGGATGAGGACTGGGGTAGCAGGTCTCAAAGTCACTTCCATGTGATGTCAGCTGGTGTTACGCTGAGAAGGTATCTGTGCTCATTATGTTTGAGAAATTTGGGTTTCCTTTGAAGATCTTGAACATGTCGACTACCCTTTTGCTCTTTTTGGAAATAATTGATGTTTCTGTTTCACAAACGTATCTGACCATGAAATCTCTTTTTTAGGGAGCAAATAACAGGACTAATGTTTATGAAACATTGCACTCCATAGAGGCTTTCAGGGGAGACACAAATGATTGAATTGGGACCTTCATAGTACTGAGTTTCAATCAATCTGTTAAGCATTACTGAGTAGTAGGTTCCTTCCTGTGGCAGAAGCTATGAACAATTCCAGAAATGAAGAGGGATCAGTATTTATCAAGCACCTACTCTATGGCAGGCAGAGTACAAGGCCCTGCAACCTTAAGGGAGCAATACTGTCAGTCTCAAGGAGCAGATGAGAAAACCGAGGCACAGAAGGGTGAAATGGCTTCTCCTGCAGCTGGTAGGTGTTGGAGCTGGGCTTGTACTGCAGGGCTGTGTGAGCCCTAAATCTCTTTCTCTTTCTGTATCACCTCTTAGAGTTTGGGGAGGAAGATAGGAGCCACTCCTGGAACAGAAGACCAGACCCCCACAAAGGGCAGCTGTGAGACGGTGCTGTGCAGTGCTAAGGGCAGGAGGGGGCTTGAGTGACCCCCCCAGCATTGATAGATAGGTGGGCAGCATTTGGTATACTCCACAGCACAGGGCATTTTTTCTTTTAATTTTTCAGTTATAGTCGACATACAATATATTAGTTTCAGGTGTACAATGTAGTGCTTAGACCTTTATATAACTTAGGAAGGGATTCCTCCCAAAAAGTGTAATACCCAACTGACACCCTACCTTAGTTATTACAGTATTATTGACTATATTCCAACTATGCCCAGCACAGTTTTAAAAACAACATGAATTATTTTTCTGATTATAAACATACCACATGCTCCTGGTAGGAAACTCTGAAAATACATAAAAGTAAAAAAAATGCATATCCATTAAGATGACTATTGTTAAAACACAAAAACAAAACAAAAACCCAGAAAATAACAAGTGTTGGCGAGGATGTAGAGAAACTGGCAACTTTGTGAATTGCTGCTGGGCGTGTAAAATGATACAGCTGTTGTGGAAAACAGTACAATGGTCGCTCCAAAAATCAAGCGTAGAATTGTCGTACCCCACAATTCCACTATCAGGTGTATACCCCAAACAAATGAAAGCAGGGACTTGTCCAGATACACCCATGTTCACACAGCATGATTCACAATAGCCAAAAGCTGGAAGCAACCCAGTGTCCTTTGACAGAAGAATGGGCTAATAAAATACGGTCTGTACACACACTGGAATATTATTCAGCTTTAGAAAGGAAGGACATTCTGACAGATGAGATAACATGGATGAACCTTGAAAATATACGAAGTGAAATAAGCCCGTTACAAAAACACAAATATTGTATGATTCCACTTATATGAGCTGCCTAGAATAGTCACATTCATAGAGTCAGAAAGTCGAAAGGTGGTTGCCTGTGGAGGCGGGGGAAGGGTTGTGATTGTTTCGTGGGTACAGTGGGCCCGTTGGGGAAGATGACAAAGTTCTTGAGATGGTACCAGTGATGGCGACACAACAATGTGAACGCACTGAATGTCACAGAACTGTACACTCAAAAGTAGTTAAAATGGTAAATTTTCTGTCATGTATATTTTACCACAATTTTTAAAAAGTGTAAAAATGAAAGCAACATCCCAGAGACGATTGCTCTCCATATTTGGATATATTTCATAGCAACCTTTTTTTTTTAATGCATTTAGATACATATATAGATCTTTTACCGTTTCATCAACAATTCTTTGGAAATATACTTTTTAATGATGCATATTTAGTTTGTCAAGTCGCTGTATGGCAATCTAATTAAGCACAAGGTGGTTAATCTATTTAACCGTCTCCCTGTTGTTGGTCCTGTAAATTAGTTTGTTTTTTACTGTTTTAGACTGTGCTTTAGTTTAGGTCTGTATATGTCCACTTTTATTCACATCGTGGATTGTTTCCTTAGAACAGACTCCTAGAAGTGGAATTTGCTGGGCCAGGATGTGTGTGTGTTGAAGATGTTCTACCTACATTGCCAAGCTGCTTTCCAGAAAGGTCGTGTAGCTTTCACACAGTCTCACCAAGAGTGTGTAAGAACAAGTGTCTTTTCCCATTAGCTTCCCCTCTTCCCGAAAGGGAGCCTAGAGGATGGAGAGAGAGAGAGAGAGAGAGAGAGAGAGAGAGAGAGAGAGAGAGAGAGAGAGAGAAGCAGCCTCGTTCTTTCAGATCTCAGAGCTGCGTTTTGGCTTGTGTATTTTTGTGTATTTTTCTCTTGGGCAGTGAGTGGGCACCTGCTTAGCCAGCCAGGACAGGGCTGATTAGAGCTCTCGATGGCCAGGGGTTCGGCACCTGCCTGCGGAAAAGAACAGCCAGTTCAACGATAATCCCTTGATGTTGGCACTATGGTTTCTTTCGGTCTAAAGATTTTTATCAGGGCTAATCACCAGTCCAGCTCTGGGCTGGGGCAGTCCCAGTAGTCTGTAGAGCAGGTCAGGAGGGGTCCACCGAGCCTCCTGATTCTACCCTCAGCTCTCATCTGGGGGGCGGGAAACGACATTTGAAAGCTGTTGCTGTGTTGCTTTTCTCCAGTGTACCCTGGTAGGTATAATAACATTGTAAGGAGTGAAAAAGCAGTGCTTGCTTTCTCCTGCACACGCCTCCATTCAACAGGGAACTAAACGAAGGTGCAAGAGGACGTATCTTCCTATGATGTTGCATACTGCCATTTACCTTTGGAATGAAAAAAATTAATTTAGAGTCTGCAAAACAGTTTCTGTTTTTTTACTTTTTAATTTTTTGTGGCTCAGAGAAACAAATGTTTGCTTGCCCCGGCCTATCTGGGAAATAGTGCACTGCTCATTATTCTGGGCTGACAGCATAAACACAGGTCTGGGGTGAAGAGCCTGTTCCTCTGGAATTAAGTTCCTTGATGCGCGGGTGGGAGGGGCTCAGGGGCTGAGCCTGGGAGATGGCTGGGAGCCCAAGGGTTCAGAGAAACAACTTTGTCTTTATCTAACTCTTTCTCTTTCCCTCTTCCCTTTTCTTTCTCTTGTTTAAAAGAGCTCTCTCTCTCTCTCTCTCTCTCTCTCTCTCTCTCTCTCTCTCTCTCTCACACACACATACGCACACTCACACACACACACACACACGCACGTGCACACATGCATTTGGAACTTGGAATCGTCAACTCTGACTATGTGCTTGTGTCCTTGGTTTTTCTCTGGGTATAGGAAGCCGTAACAAGGCTCCGTCAAAATTCCTTTTGATTTTGGAATGTTCTTGAAGGAGCAGGTTTCCTGGCTCTGACTCTATGCCGGGGAGTAGGGCTCCCTTGAGCTGTATGTACCTCTTGGATATGGAGACGATGTGGAAACAGCATGACTCGTGGGCCTGCTGATCAGGGTCTGTCCAAGGAGGCTCCCTGTTGGTGGTTCCAGAACTTTCAGAAGAAAGTCTCATTAGCTTTCTAACTCCACATGAGGCAGTGAGATTAAATTCACCAAGGAAGGAGGGAGGGGAATCGTGTCATAATTCCTTATGAGGAGATGGGACAAAGGGTTTCTCTCCCCCAAGCAGCATGGCTTGCAGGGACCAACTTTCTCTTGCAGGAGAGCTGTTATCAAATCCTAGCTGTTCTCCCCCAGTCACCCCCTGTGTACATTTCTCCTCTCCACTGCCACTGCCACTTGTCTAGTTCAGGCTTTCATTGCTGCTTACTTGGACTATTGCAGTAGTCTTCCAGCTGGCCTCATGGCTCTCTAATTTCTGATTAGTTATATGTGTGACTGACTACCCAATTAAACTTTCTAAATGTTAGCTGATTATTTCCTTTTCCTCATCAGATACTCTTTCATGGCTCCTCATTAGCCAAAGGAAAACAAAAAGTGCAATGTCTTCTTGGTGTTCAAAGATCTCCATAATTCTTTCCTGTATCCTTCTCCTGTATGTCGCTGGCTGCCAGCCTTCAGAACTGTACCCTGTCCATGTAGCTCTGGTTTCTGCCTCTTGTGCTGGTTCATGCTGCTCTTGCTGCTTCCTTTTCTGTGCACCCCTATGTCCCACTAATTTTTCATAGCCCGGGGCCACTGCCAGCTCTTCTAGGATGCTTCTGCTTTTGGTGCTCAAGCTAGAAGTAGTCTCTCCCTCCTTTAACCAGCACCCCTCCCCCATATCCTCTCTTAAAGCACGAAACTTTTGTCTCTTCTGTTACAGTTTTCTAAATACTAGTCTTACCTCCTTGAGCTTTGTAAAACTCTGACCACATTTCCCCGAAAATAAGAATTAGCTGGACAATCAGCTCTAGTGCATCTTTTGGAGCAAAAATTAAGACTGGGTCTTATATTAATTTTTGCTCCAAAAGATGCATTAGAGCTGATTGTCCGGCTAGGTCTTATTTTTGGGGAAACGTGGGATTTACTATTGCCAGTGTATGGTGCCTTGCACATAACAAAAACACAATAATATTTGATGAATAAATGAACAAATGATTGAGGGGTCTAGTGGTGATCGGCTTTTGTTTTCACCCTGCTCTACTATCGCTTGTGCGCTCACTTGGCCTGGTGACTGCTGAGGACAACTCGCTGCCCATGTATCACTTATTTAATAAGCACGCTTGTGTGTTTCCAGGCGCGTAGCGAGGGGCAGCGAGTTAGTGATTCATGAGTAGGTGGAAAAGGTGGTTGCCTCGAGAGCAGCTGACTCAGCTGCCAGACACTAACTTGGGGCTCCTCAGGGCTATGAATCAATGAGTGGATGGTGTGAATGAACAGATGGGCCTAGAATCTCAGGGGACCCAGGTCTTCTGGATCTGTACTTCCCAGCAGCTTTAGAAGCACACAGCCCAGGGCCTCACGGGGAAAGCAAGAAGCGCCAGTATAAACACAGCACATTTTCCTGGAGAACCAATTCTTGGAGTTTGGGAATACATATTCTTTAATATTCAATCACACTTCTCATGGGGAGGAATGCAACGATGCATACATTTTAGAAGATAAAATGTAGCACTTTAAAGAAGCTTCCTGCCTGTGGAAGGCTTGCTTCAGGTTTCACCCCAGGCTCCCAGAGGTGTGGGGTTGGTGCTTCATCTTCTCGTCATCAAGGGCTGTGATGGAGAAGTTGGCGAGGATCTGGGCTAGTTCAGCCCCTCGCACATGTTTGCTAGTTTCCGCATCACCACCCCTCCACCCACGGCCAGTCTGCATCACGGTGTGGACTGTAGATGACAAGTTAGACTTAGTGCGCAGAGCTGGGTCTGAATCCCGCCTGAAGTACGCACGTCGTATCTAGAAGACCGCGGGGAAGGGACACTCGTGCTGTGTGTTTCCAGAGGACAGACATGAATGCTGGAAACATGGTAAGACTGTGAAAAGCACGTGTGGAAGAAATTACATACCTACTGAAGTTTAAGCCCACGGGGATCAGTGTGAGAAACTCTTTTCCGACAGGAACATAACCCAAAAGGGACAACGGGGAGCGCTTCAGTTGATGTTACTACCCAGTGGTGCCCCTGGTGACGGGACCCGCCTGTGCCACATCCCAGTGACCTGTACTCCTGCCCCTCCCTGCACCCCCTCCTTCTTTTCAGTCATGCTGACCATTGCCTAGCTCTGTGTCACCTTCGGCAAGTCACAAGCTCTCTCCCTCAGTGCCTGACTTGTTAAAAGAGAAAATACTCGATGCAGAAGGTCCTTGTAATGACAACTCATGTAAGATACGTAGCAAAGCTTTTGGGTGCTTCATACCTTGTAACTAATTTGGTACAGACCCCTCCCCTCACTGGAGAATCCCACAGCACCTTTGACACTTCAAACATGGTAATGGACCCATCGTTTGCTCCCTTGGGTTTCTGGAGAACCAGTTTACAGAGTGCCAGCTCCATGCAGGCAGGGACTTACCTGATTCACCCTCGTATCCCCACCTGCCGGAACAGTGCCTGGTGCACAGGAGGTGCTGGACCAGTATTGGATGGCCAGATATAGAGGATGTGCTCAGAATCTCTGAGAAACTTACATGCTAAAATGTTGTGAATTTAACGACCTCTTCAGTTTGAAATAAAAGTTACCAGGATTTTCTGGATCTTTCTTTAGGAGCCTAGGAATAAACTCTAGATCTCATGGAATGCTCCAGGTGGGCGGACGGGTGGGGGTTCCCATAGATAGTTGTTTCTAGAATGTGAGTGAAGTTACCTTTCTCTTCAAGGTACTGTGGGGAGAGGTGAGCATGATCTGTCTGTAAGGGATTGAACTAACTCTAAGTCTGGGAAGAAAGAAAAAACCTCGACCTGTATTATAAGTGTTTGAAGCGATCAAGAAATCAGTTTTTGGTAAGGTCACCGTGATTCTTCTCCAGGTAGAATGTTTTAGCCAGGCCAGTATTTACACTTAGATATGAGGTCACCAACCACATACGGGAGTCCCTTCTTATCCGTGGTTTTGCTTTTGTGGTTTCAGTTATGTGTGGTCTGAAAATATTAAATGGAAAATTCCAGAAATACACAACTCATAAGTTTTTAATTGGGTACCGTCCTGAGGAGTGTGAGGAAATCGCGCTGTCCCACTGTATCCGCCTGGGACATGAATCACCCTTCTGTCCAGCATCTGTCCCCACACTGCGTACGCTCCCCGCCTGTTACTCGCAGAAACTGTCTCAGTTGTCACATCCACTTTTGTAGTATCTCAGTGCTTGTGTTCAAGTCACCCTGATTGTATTTAATCGTTGTCGCAAAGCACACGTGTGGTGCTGGCAATTCGGATATGCCAAGGAGAAGCTGTAAAGGGCATACCTTTAAGTGAAAAGGTATGTGTGTGTAGGAAAAACAGAATACGTAGGGTTCAGGCATTCCCTGGGGGTCTTGGAATGTATCCCCCACAGATAAGCGGGGGCTACTATATAACCCCCTCACCCCCCTATATTACTTGCTCAATTATATATTGCCTTTTATATATTTTGCTCATATGAGTTGGGCTTCTTTCTCTGACAAACGTAACACTCCAGGATATGAGGTGTCTTTTGTGCCTTTGTGGACCCTAAATATTCATTACGCAAAAGAAGTAATAAAACATATTGATTCCTAAGATGAAGAAGCGATCATTTCGCCTTTGAACTATCGTTTGTGTACTTCACTGACATTCTTGAGGTGGCTAGGTGAGGTTTTGTTTGGATGATGGATTTATGATTACATTTTTGAATTGAGAAGTCTGTTACCACCCCAGCTCCTTCTCTGACATGGTGGGTTTGGAGTTGATGTATCTGCCACGTTTTAGCCAAAAAGGGTCTTACTGTCTATACTTCTTGCCAAGTGGTTGTGGACAAATCAAACCAAAATGAAAAGTCTATATTATATACTAATGATATTTACCATTGTCGTTTTTATTACAGTGACTTCTGTTCAGTATCTGTAGGGGGTGCTTGGAGCATTGCACATGTAATCTCATTGAATCCTCATGGCAACCTAGGAGAAATGTATTATGGCCATTTTCCCGGTGGGAAAACTGAGGCTTTAGAGAGTTTGTGGCTTGCCCAATTACACAGGGTGGGTAAGTGGTGAGGTGAAATTTGAAAATGGTGATGTGAGAGTTCAGGCTTTGCTGTCAGACACACCTAGTGTTTCTCTTCATGTCAGTGGGGGTGTCAGAGATGTAGAGGCCATGTTTTCTCCTTCCAGATAAGACACAGCTGGAAGTCTGAGGACCATACAGGTGGTATATGGTTAAACCTGAGCTCTGATTCCTCTAGGGGATCCTGGGGGAAAAGGGCACAGTAAGCTGAAGTTTGCAGAGATGGCTTCCTGGAGGAGAGTGCTCTGTAAGGGCCTGAAACTTGGGCGCTCTGGGGCAGGTAGAAGGAGGGGCAGGCGTTTGGAGTAGAGGAAGTAACCTGAGAAAGGATTCAGAGGCAGCTCACTAAAGTGTTTTGGCCTCCGTCTTCCCATCTTCCTAGGCACGTTCCACTATGAATAAAACAATACAGCAGGCATTTTCTCCATGTAAGAAAAGTGCTACACAGAAAAAGCATTTCCTGCGTCAGAAGCATGAGAATCAGTGGGAGTGTCAGGCTGAAACTTCTCTTTTCTGTGACTTTGTCTCTCTTCGTAGGCACTGCAGCTGTTGCGTTTCATGGCAACACGATGTAATGGAAGGAAGCTTCTTTTGGAGTCCTTAGATGTGTGTGTGTGTTCGTCCTTACTGTTAGATTGTTCTGCTCTGTGACCTTGGGGCTGCCCCAGAGCTTCTCTGTGCTTCCTGGGTCTCCCCTGCCAGGTGAGGGCTAACACTGGTTGATCTCCTTGGGCACCTGTAGCTCTATATGCTTGAGCATGTGATCTCATCATGATGACACACAGTCAGCAACAGTGAAATCCTGACATATCTCAAATTTGAATTACATTTTTATGAGTAGAAAAATTGTCTCCTGTCTCCTGGGACCTTTCGTTTAACTAGGATGCATCTGACTCTGGTCTGCTTACAGACACAGAGAATTTGGCACGTGGCCGGAGGCGTCTGCCTGCCCTGCTCCCTCCCACCACGGGTAGCAGTGCCTGTTTGGTACTTGAAGGCGGTTTCCTGGGACATGCCTGGGGCTTGTTTGTGGGCTGACTTCCTATTCTCTGCAGAGACCAGGGCCTGGGGTCTGGGTTTGCCTCTGCCCAGCTCTGCAGACGTGCCAGGGGGAGGAGAAATGGGGCTGGGAGGCAGGGACGGAGGGCAATGTCGGTGGGGGAAGGAGGCTCTGAAATGACAAGCTCAATGAGTCACTCAGCGTCTGCTGTAGCTGGAGAGTCAGGGAGGGGTTTATGGTGCTGCCTTGTGTAGCAGGCGAGGAAGCATCCCTGAGATGGCATTGATTCATCGTCAGGGGGTGGCACCTCCTCCCTGGGCACAGGCAGGGAGGAGTGGGCGCAGAAGAAGGCTCACTGAACTGGGAGGCAGGAGAGCAGCAGGTTCGAGGCAGGCTCTGCTGTGCATCCCTGAATTGGAGTTCAAGCTGTCAGTGAGTGCTGGCACTGCAGGTACCACGACTGCTTGCAGAAGTGACCTCGTGCCATCCTCACAGCCACACCGAGAGGGAGGCACTGTTATTCTTCTCAGTTTGTGGATGATGAATCTGAGGCACAGAGAGGTTAAGCATCTTGTCTGAAGTCACCCAGCAAAGACAAATAGGAGCTGGATTGCTCTTGGCCTTGGGGCTTCATCTCTGCATCAGTGATTTTCAGCCTCAAACCCTGCATCAGAATCATCTGGAAGGCTGGGCCTGGGATGGGCCTGAAAATGTGCATTTCTAATAAGTTTGCAGGTGAGGCTGATACTGAGAACCACTGTTCTGGACTCATCTTCCCATCCCAGTCTCCTCACCTGTGAAACGAGATGGTTGGAGTACCTCCCACAGATGCCATCCTTCTAATCATTCATAATTATGTTTCATTTTGGCCAATTGAATTTATGAAAGAGCATGAGCAGTTTGATAAACTCTGCTCCTGCCACTGTGTTTCGGCCACTTGTCTTCTTTTATTTTTTGACAATTTGCTGTTATATGTTTTGATGCTTTCTTACTCAGAGCATCAGGTTCTTGACTTTCAGGCATTCACTTTGGGTTACAGTCTTCGTCAGTATAAAGCCTCACGCGTTGTCTAATTTAATGTCTATTGTCTTGGAAGTCTCTGGATCTGCATACAATGCCCCCATGCTGTCATCGGTGCTTTTACTTGATTTTTGCTGACATATTTTTGTCCATTATTTTATTTTTAACCTTTATTTATCACTTTTTTAGGCTATATTTCTTATAAAAAGTATATGTAGTTGAACATATTTATTCATTGTATCTTGTACCATATATTTGATAGCGCGTGTGTGTGTATACTAAAATTTTATTCTAAAAGTGAATGTTTTGGCCTTCTGACTTTCTTCTGTTTTTAATTTTTTTGCTGTATCTTTGTCTTGCTATAATGAACCATTTTAAATTTTATTTTATGTTTTTGTCTAGTGAATTGGAATATTAACTCTACTTTTGTTACTTATCAGATATTTAAAATTTTCTTCAACCATATTTTGCTAAGGGTTAATGTGCAGAATGAAATAGCATCTTTTGACTCCCTACCATGGAAGGTAGTAATAGTTTTCCCTTCTTTTTATTCCCCCACCCTATACTGTTATAGGTATTCATGCTTTTATTGTATAATCAGATATCTTAAACCTGTTGTATTATTACATTTTACTTTTTCACGTTTTATCCTTAAAGAAGTTTTAATTTTAGCTTCATTTTGCTTTGTGATGTACCCCAGTTATAACAGTTATTTAGACCTACTGGATCTGGCTGTTCATTGCCAGATCTTTATTACCATGGGTACCCCCCCCATTATTGACTTCCTTATTTTGATTAATGTCTTTGTCATAAATATGAAAAGCTTAACACCTATGTCACTTTCCTGAAAAATGTATTCTGATTTATTGCACTTAGTTTCTTTCGATACGAATGACACCTTGGTCCTGTTGTTGAGTTTTGTAGCGTAGAAGTCAGATACCAGCCTGGATTTTCTTCCTGTTGCTGGTAATCTGCTATCTTCTGTGTGGATGCTTATAATAATGCATCATGACATAAATAGGTAGGTAGCTAGATAAGATAGCTGGATAAAGTTAAGTAAGTGAATCAGTAAGTAAGTAAAAAAACATACCTAGTAATCAGTGAGCCTTTTGACCTTCAGACCTAGGTCTGTCTTCAATGTTGGAAAGTTTTCTTGTATTCTCATAATTTTTCAATTCAGTTCATTCTGAATTGATTGCCTGCCCTCTATCTCTGTCACTGTTTTGTATAATCTGCTATCTTAGACCTCACAGTATGTCTGCTTATTATGTTTCTTCCTCTTCATTTTGGGAGTGCTTTTTAAATATGTCCTTCCCAACCCATCTTGTTTCAGAGATAAGTCCTCTTGACTTTTACTGCAGACATAGAATAGATGGTTTCTTGATGCTTCAGTTATCCTAAGAGTTACTCACTGTGCCGGGGGCACTGTGGTAAGCATTTTATGTGCCTTACCCCACATAATCCTTAGGACAAATCTGAGAGACATGTGCTTTGGGTGTCCCCCCTCTATAGACTAGGGAAACAGATGCCCCAAGAGGCAAAACCCTACCCAGCCTCACCCCGGTGGTGGGTGCTGGGGCCAGGTCCGGGGCCAGCTGGTTTCACCGCAGAGCCTGTGCTCTTGGTGATGATGATATAACGCCTTTCTAACCAGTAATTCCTTCTCAAACCTCGTCTTCATTTCGCGTGCCGTGTTCTCTAATCTTTGCGTGTCAGAATTCTTTCACAGGTCTGGCGGGAGGTGTTGGTGCTTTGCATCCATGACTGTGGACAGTGTTTGCCCATAAGTAGGGAGGGTCGGTTCCCCTGGGGCCCTTTGCTGGACCCCTCACTGCTGACAGAATGCTCCTCCCTCTTCGCTCTCACCCCAGAGCACTGGTTGATGAAGTCTTCCATGATCTAGTCAACTGTAAGGCGGGGCGAATGAGCTGGAGCCCTGAGTAGTTCCAGAAGGGAAACTTAATCCTCATGATATTTCTTCTCTGCGTTTGGTTCCCATTGCACCGTGAACCAACTGTTTGCATCTGGCATGCTTTTGGCCTGGCCATCATGCCAGGTACAAACTGTCCTCCTCCCCGGAGCTGCCACCTGCCGCGTCAGGGACAAGCCCCTGCCCCCAGTCAGTTTTCCTCTTCGTGTACCTGCCATGTGATTCCTAGGCTTCCCAGGGCTGCTGATGGCACATGCTGCTGTGGAACTTGTGACAGGAGGGGGCCTGGTGTGTGCAGCTGCACGGAACCTGCTCGGTTCGCCGTCCCATTCAGTCCCCCCCATTGGGCAGCTCCGATGTGCGGTTCTTCCTTCACAGGTCTGGCGGGACCTCTGCCCCTTGGTGCACAAGCCTGCTGCCACTTCTCACAAAGCAAGGCTGCCCGAGGTGCCTCACTGCCTTCTCCCTTTCTTCATCACTTTTTTTTCCCAGAGGTTTTTTCAGGTTTCTGGCACAGGCATGGCACCTGTTCCTAGTTTCCTGAGTTGTTGCACATTTTCCAGGATTGCTGTTCTCATTTGGTTATGTCAGCAGGGATCTGGGCAGGAAGGCATTACAAGCCTGTGCTCCTGTTGCCATGGTGACTCAAAGAAGGACAGTTCCCTCCAAAGTCTTTCTCCCTCCACTGCCCGTGTGGATGCAGGACAAGTCCCTGCTTCTGGCGAACTTCTCCTCTCTGTGCTCACCTACTAGTTGCATGTCCCACTTTGTCCCTTTCTCCCCACCTCAGATCTCAGGTCTTAGCAGAAGACTGGGATGGGATTTGTCATTGAGTTGGCCTCTGGGATGGCCTCTGGATTTGTCATGGATGAGGCCATTGCAGCCTCAGATTCTGTGACTCTGTGGATTGGTCCTGGTAGTCTAAGTCAGGGTAAGATACTCTCTCTTTTAGAAGGTCAAGAGACTTTCTGCCAGCTTTCCTGTATATCACATGGTCTCAGGCTGGGAACTCAGGTTTTAGAAGCCTGTGTCGGGGTTTCTGAAACGTAGAGGTGGCTGCAGTAACGTGGCATTGATTCACTGTCAGGAGGTGAGAGAAGCAGTGTTAAGAATACACTGAGTGTGTCTCACTCGTCCTCAAGGGTCATGAACTGGGTGTATCGCTTCCATCCATCTGCCTGGCTCTAGGCACAGTGGCATCCTTGGGATTTAGTTGATGGACAGTCATTTCTACCAAGGTACCTGACACTCCAGAGCCATCAAATGTCACATGCAAATGGCCTTCGCTCGCAGGCTAAGAAAGGATGATCTTTCCCCATTGGACTTTGATTATTCATAAATGGCAGTCGATCACAAAGCACTGGCTGCTTCATAAAGTTCATTAAGTGAGGGTGCAGGGTTTTCCAAGGAGAGCTAGGACAGAAAACAAGCAGCAGGACAGACACAGGTCAGTGATGAACTCTCCAGGCGAGTCTGGGTTCTTTCTCTGAAATGTTGCTTGCTGCCATGCACTGGCCTCTGCAGAAACCACGGGGGACACTGGTCCTTTCATTTCCCTCACCAGCAGCATAGATCTAGGTGATGGCATAGCGAGGAGAAAGAATACAGGAAGAGCAAGGTTGGGTGTGGAGGCTGGTGAGGAGGTCGAGCCGGAAGCTTGAGGAGGGGAAGAGTGGAACTTCGAAAAGGTTGACCTTGTACCCCTGGGACACCAGGTAAAGATAGCCCATAGACATCAGGAGTGGGGCACGTGTGTCCACGGACGTGCCAAGGGTGGCATCGGGCTCCTCTTTACCTTTGTGTGCTGTGAAACTCAATGTTTTGGAACTTTAGTTACCTTACCTGTAAAATAGGAGTGTTTATAACATCTCACAGTGCTGCTGGGAAAACGGTCAGTCAGTAAACATGTGGTTGCTTTGGGTACCCCCGGGCATGACAGGGTGTTTAAAATCTCTTCTTTGAAGGATGTTTTTTCTGGACTGTTCTTTGTCACAGCCATGAGGTACTCTCGTGTCTGCAAGGCCTGTCCCCCGGTGAGGAGGATGCTGGTCAGGAGGGTCCCAGGTAGTGGGATTGTGTTGGCAGTGAGGTGGCCGGGAGGGGTCTGGGGGCCAGGATGTACTGAGCAGCGGCCAGGCTGTGCGGTCAGGAGGGTACGGTCAGGTGGGCACAGCTGCATCGAAGGTGATTCAGGGGCTCTGGTCAGGGAAGAAGAGGCGGGCGAGAGAGTCCTCAGGGGTCTTTTGCTGCAGACTAAGTGCGGTCTGAGACTGTCCATACCTGACTGAGCCCTCTACCTCCTTCCGAGGCTGGGTTTCTAGGCCTTCAAGGAGAGCTCTGCCTCTTCATCAGACTGATGCTGGCTGAGAATCTCGGCAGATGGTCTCAGCCAGCCTCGTGAGCTGCCTCGGTAGGAGGACTTCCAGAGGCTGGCAGCCTTCCTCAAGCAACCACAGGGGGCAAGACAGAGGTGACTCAGGAGCCCTGTTTCCTCCCCAGGGAAAGGAGATGTCTGTTTCTGCTCTGAGGGTCTCTTCCCTCCCTCTGTGCAGTACAGGGCCGCTTCCCCACTTTGCTCACCCCTTGGGCCGGGGACAGAGCACAGCCGCCTGAGTCAGTCTCCGAGGCAGCAGCCTGGGGCTCCACGTGTGCTTCTTCGCTGGTGTCTCAAGGAACATTCTGGGAGTGGACGATGGAGATGCATGCTTCTTCTTCCTTTCACAAATGAGGAAACAGGGCCCGACAAGTCAAGGGTCCTCTTTGGCTAATGTTCTTGTTGGGGCACGTCACGAGGGGTGCAGAAGGTAACAGGAGTAGACCACATGCTGTCCTCCAGGTATGGGCAGCCCTCGGGGCTGCAGAGCAGGCCAGTGGCATGACTGAGGTGGGACTCGATGGTGAGAGTCCAGATCAGGCAGCATGATGCTAGAGGGTGGAAAGGGAGACAGAGCAGAGTCAGGGCAACCAGCAAGGAGTCCGTCACAGTGATGCCGGCACGGAGCCACATGGTCCAGGGTGGACTGGAGCCAGGAAGTCCTTTCAGGGGTCTGGCCTACTTCTTGGGATTCTGCTCCAGTATGTTTGTTAGAAATGGTAGGCGTTCCAACTTGACTTTTTGTTTTCAATTGTTTTTGATTCCATCCCCTTTATATTACTGACCAACTCCCAGAGGGCAAAGACCTCTTTTTGTCTTGTTCATCCTTGAACGGGGGAAACCAACATTTTACACAGGGCTTTTGCCTCCTTCTGCCTCCTTCAGCAGGCCTGCAGTTTGTTTTGTCGATATCCTTGTCTGTTATGCAAGGGAGGAAACCTAGACTCCGGGTACAGTGGTTTGCTCAATGTTTCACAAGCAGAGCTAGATGCAGGTTCCCTGGGCACACAGTAGGTTTATAAGAAATGTGGTACCTTGATTGGCACCATATCAGAGTTCTGTGTGTGATGGTACCCTCCACATTGCATGGGTGTTAATCTTGTGTCCTCGGCTATGACCACGAGCCATCAGGGACTGGGATAACCTGTTCCCTGCTGCCACCGGGGCTCCCAGCTCCAACTCGGGCACCCATTTGCCTCCTGTGCTGATTGAGCGGCATGGTGTCAAATGTGTGGCCTTTTGCAGGGCGATGAGCTTTATAAATCTGTGTGGTGCCTGAAATGGAACCGCACACATAATTCACTCGCACCTACTAGCTCAGTCGGGCTTGCATTCTCTCTGTCATCCTGTCTCCAGGTCATGCTTGATGCCTTACAATTCTGGACTTCTCCAGCGCACGGTGGCATGTCTGGCCTGTCCCAAATTCCTGACCTTTAGGCCTTGGGTCCCCATGGACAGGCCCTGGCCCTCAGTGAGGCTTCATCAAGTGTTCTGCCACCTTTCCTCTGCTTTCGAAGCACTGTGCCTGCCTTGGTGTGGTGGGTGGAGAATGGGGTAATAAGCCAGGGGTGGCCTAGGAGGGGGCAGGGCTCCTGATCTGCAGCCAGGGCCCCCCATTGAGAAAGCCTTGCCAGGCTGACAGGGGCTATTGAGTCCATTTAAAGGACCCAGTTCCAGGAACTGAGGGGAATGTGAAAACACAACCACTGTTTCCAGAGAGACAAGACAACTGGCCGAGGATTCTAGTTAAAACTTGGACTTGTGTTCAGGCACTGGTTCACATCCCCATTTACTAGCTTTGACCTTAGGTGAAGGATTTCACTTCTCTTAGTTTCTTTTTACAAGGTTTCCGTGAACATTAGTGTAGCAAATAGCACCTGTAGGCACCCACTAAGTATTAGGTTAAAACACTTTGGCTCCTCATTGCTACTGCAGTGATGAGAGCTGACCCCTACATAGCGCCTGCTGTGTACCAGGCACCTTGAATGGGGCTCTACAAGCCCCATTTCATCTTCATAGGGACCCAGGGAAAGACTGAGGTACAGAGTATTATAAGGAGCTAAGATTTCAAGGTGCAGAGCTGGGGTTTGATGTAGACCGTCTGGCCCCTGAGTCTGTACGTATCTTTAACTGCCGTGCTCCATGGCCTTGCTTAGACTGGCCTCTGAGACCTTGGACAACCTCTCTGTACTCCAGTTTCCTCTTCTTTAAAATTGGGATGATTAAGGTGCCAACTAGGACCCTTAGGAAAATTCCTTGAGCTTTGTAAAGGACTTGGCAGGATGCCTGGCACAGTGTAAGCACTCAGTAAGTGGCAGCAGTTCTTTCCAGAGGAACACGTGTACACAGGTCACCCCAAATACAAGCTATCAGATGTGGAATACCCCCAAGCAGTGCAGCCCTTAGTTACAGCATGTTTCCAGTGTGAGCTCAGGATAGGCTGGATTAGGAGGGATACGGAGGAACGTTCCAGGAGAGGGGGTCAGCTCGGGCAACAGGGAGGAGGGGGAAAGCAGAGAGTGAGCAGGCCGGGGTGCCAGGAGCAGAGTCTCTGTGGGAATGCTGGATTTGGGAAGTTAGCTCGGGGACTTCAGGCATAGATTGTGACCTGTGGGCTGTGGGGAGGCGCCGAGGCGTTTCATGCTGGTGGGGGTCATTTCAGAGTCTTCTGGACTGTTCAGCTTGGCTGTCACACACGGGGGGCTTCTTGTTCATTCAAATCCTGCCACCCATCCCTGGTGAGCAGAGCGGTTGTCACAAAGGAAGGACAGCCAGGGCACAGGATGCTCGCCCGTTCCCTCCATCTGTGATCCCAAGGGGCTGGCCCTACACCCTGGACACATCTGAGGCTAGGAGTTTACTGCCTTCCAGCTGCTGTTTGTGTCAGAAATGCCTGTCCCACAAGGGACATTAAAAATAACCCAGTGGCTAATAGCATTTCTCAAAATAACTGCTTGCAAAGTGCTTTGTTGGGGCGATTGGCTACTAAAATTAAACTGGCTAGCGCACGCGCGCGTGTGGCTTTTAAACCCATTTCCCCCAGGGTGAGGTCCACGGTTTGCGTCCTTTGGTTCTGTGGTTCCCCCGTTGTTGCTGGGTGTCCCAGACGCATGTTTCCCGGCTTACCCCACGGTGCCCCCTTCCATCCTCCCGTCCTCGGCAAATTGGAGCGGCTGCTGCCCTACATTGCCTGCTTGTCCTGCCCCAAGGAGCAGAATTTTGAAGAATCTTGGGGGGCAGGGTGGCCTCATTGTAGCAGTGGCCTCATTCCTTGGTGTGCCAAGTAATAATAGCACTCCATGGGGGGATCTTGCTCAGCGCACTGCCCAAGGGGGAAACTGGGCCACAGAACAGCGAGGCAGCCCCACTCAAGGTGCCCTAGTAACTGAGGGCACGGACACACCATGTGCCAGGCCCTCGTTCCAAGCTGAGGCTCTGGCATCCTTCAGTGGTCTCCTAGCCAGGCCTTTAGGCCACCAGGCAACGGCCACTCAAACCTGAGCATTTCTCTATTTACTAATAATACGAAAGGGAATGTGGGTATCCTTAGAGTGAGTTACAAAATTAAGGGAATCAGTACTGGGGGGAATTTTGGATGCAGGACAAACAGAATCCGAGGGCCAGAGGCTGGTTTTCTTTTAGATGACAACATGCATTGAAAGAGGTGGGTGGCCTCAGTGTGCCCATGTTTGAAAGAGAGTGTCCCCGTGTTTGAAATTAACATTTGGTAATTCATTTAGCAAGCATTTACTGAGTGTCTGCTTTGGCCTGGCTCTGTGGGGGGAACTGGAGTTACAAAGGGTGGTTCAAGGTGAAAGCAAGGTCAAGAAACATTTCCAAGCCAGTGTGCTGTATGTAGGTGGCACCCCATGGGGCCTGAGTTTCTGTGTGGTCCAAGGTGAGAAATGCATGTGCCGTAACCAGGCTGCATCGCTGGGCCTGCTGGCCATGTGTGATCCCTAGAGATTTGGGTCCTGGAGAGGAAAGCCCGTGTGTTTTACCAAGAGTGGAGGCCCAAGGAGAAGTGAATTTCCTATTCTCTGTGGGAGCTGTATGTGTTGGAATGTTTCTATTGTGGAAGAAAGAGCACAGGCTCTGGAGTCAGGTGGACTCTGTGACCTTAGGCGACTTGCTTAACCTTTCTGAACCTTTTTCTTTTTCTCAACTGCAAAATGTCAATAAGCATAGCACTGACCGCCCAGGGCTGTGGTGAGGATGACGTGACATATGGATCCAAAGTGCTCAGTGTGGTCCTGGGGTGGCCCTCTACACATACGTGTCCGTAGTGGTGGTTATGTTACTGGTAAACTACTGAAAACCGTGTTTGTCTGAGACGTGCCAGTAAGCATTGCCTTCAGTCAGGGTGATGGTCATGTCATTTGGGGGTATTACCAAGTCACTGCTGTCTGTCAGACCATCAAAGAGCTGGAGTCGCTTACTGGAAACTGGTGAGGCCAGTGGAGTGCATTTACAAGAGTTTACATGTAATCACACTTTGGTGGATCATAGTCTATGTTAGATTCATTATGGGGGCTGAATGTTTAAGAGGAATCTTTTCCACAAACACACATTTAAAATCCCAAATTGTTGACTCTTAAAGTTGTCAGGGACCCTAGATAGCAGGACATACAGGCCTCTAACCCAGTGATTCTTGACCAGGCATGGTTTCGCCCTTCCCCCCAATGGGACACTTGGCATAATGGGGGCGGCGTGTCGCTGGTGTCTAGTGGGTAGAGGCCAGGGATGCTGCTACACATCCTACAACTCATGTCAGCCCCTGCGACAGAGCTACCTGGATCAAAATGTCAGTCGTGGCAGGGCTGATAAAGCCGGCGCTGACCTGAAGATAAGGGAGTTGACCCCCAGTTGGGAGAAGTGACTTGACAAGGTCGTGTCTGAGCTGGACCTGGGACCCAGTCTCCGTCGGCTGACTGGAGACCAGGTCTTTTCCTAATGTACCTTTGTGCCTTCATCTCGTTGTGCAAAGCAAATCATCAACTGTAATCAATCATGTTACTGAGGTCTCAATCTGAACACTTGGTCACTTTCAAGGCACTTTTTCTTGTGACAGTCTACACGCTGTTGGGGAAATCCAGATTTTCCTACTTTGGGCTTGCTGATAGAGTAGCGTCGCTAGATATAGCAAATAAAAATATACGATGTCCGGTTACAAGGTGCGATCGAAAAATACAGTGAATGTTTAAATAAAAAGTGTATTACAGTAAAAGACACATGGCCATTAATCTGCCGCAAAGTACCTCCCCCTTGCTTCCAACACACTTATCCCATCAGTCTTGCCACTTCCTGAAGCAGTTCTGGAAGTCCTCTTTCACGAGTGTCTTTACTTCATCCTCCATCATGACAATGCTCCATGCCACACATCACTTCTGGGACGGCAATTTCTGCTAAATAAAAACATTATGGTGTGTCCTCATCTACCTATTCACCGGATCTGGCACCGTGCGACCTCTGGCTCTTCCCCAAAGTCAAAATGACCATGAAAGGTAAACGTTTTGAATTGATTCAGGACATCGAGGCAGCCACCACAGCGCAACTAAAGGCACTCAAGAAAGAGGACTTCCAGAACTGCTTCAGAAAGTGGCAAGACGATGGGATAAGTGTGTTCAAAGCGAGGGGGAATATTCTGAGGGGGATAAATGGCAATGTGGCTTTTACTGTAATACATTTTTAAAACTTTAAATGTTCACCGTATTTGTTGATCACACCTCGTACATTTGAATTTCAGAAAGAAGCTGTATTTTTTTGTTTGTAGTAGGTCTTCTGCAATGTTTGACATGCAGTCTTAATACATTATTTCTTGTTTATCTGCAATTCAAAAGTAACTGGGCCTGCTGTTTTGTACCTGGCAGACCTGTGCTCTTTACCCGGAGCCTTGAGACCACACACAGGCCGTGGGACCTCTCTGCCCTGCATGAGGCTTCTAGCATTACTCGTAGCTCCTCTGCCTGGAGGAGGAAGGTGGAAAGGGGCAGGTGGGCCTGAGCCGTCATCTCTAGCTCCTGTCCTGCAGGCGTCCGAGAGGGATTGGCTGTCCACATTGGGCCAAATGGAAACAGCCTGTAAGCTGAGAGGGTGGCTGAGTGTTCCCTTTTTATAACTGGAGAATAGTTCAAGTGAAGTGTCAGCAAGTGGGCTGTGTCCCTGGAATACCAGGTCTGGGGAAGTCCTGGCAATTTAGCTCCTGAACCAGGAGCACAGTGTCCTCTCAATCCCACTGGCTTCCAGAGAACACCGCCACCTGGGCGAGAGGAGTGTCTGGGCTGCGGGCCCCAACCTGTCAGCCTGGCCCTGGCACCTTCCCCACATGGTCCCTGGGCTCTGGGCCTGTCCCTGAGGTGAAAGCTGGGCAGCTGCAGTCTGCTCACGGGAGAGGATGGGGCAGGGGGTGCACCCACAGAGCTGCCTCTGAGCCCGTGGGCCTGGCTGCTAACCCTTTGTTCAGAAGAGGCCTAGACGCAGGGGGGGCCTGCGGGCCGGATGCGAAGGCAGTGCTGGCCCCGCCGCTCTGCCCTCTCAGCATCAGCCTGTCCCGTCTCCTCTCTAAGCCCTGTGTCCTCACCAGACCAGACACTGGTCTCCAAAGCAGTTAGAGGTCAGGAGGGCACAGGGGTGGGTGGGCTGCTCTGCCCCATCCTTTCCCCCTCCCCACCCAAGGTCCAGGCGTGTTGCTCCTGGGTGTCAGGATGCCATCTGCCACCTCTCCCCAGAGCAGCTTTCTGCACAGGAAGCTCCTCCCCATGGCCGTTCCTGAAGGACGGTCCCCTGGCCACGCCTCAGCCCAGCAGCCTTTCCTCATGTTGACTAAGGACGACTTTTGAAGATTTTCGGGGCTAGCTGCTTATGAGATTTGCCACATTGTCTGCCATCCTGTGGACATGTATGGGCCACCTGAGGGCCCATGGGTACACTGGGCCTGTACTGTGTAGGTGCTTCATAGGTGCGTGCCGAGTGAATACATGAGGGAGAAGAACACAGTCCGTGTATGTGGCAGGAGTCTGATGATAACGGCTGAAGTCCCTGCTTCTCCCATTTAAGCAGCATCAGCATCACCTGGAGGCCTGGTTAAAACCCCCAGGCGTTCTGGCTCCCCAGGTCGAGGAAGGGACCAAGTCTCTGCGTTTCTAACACGTTCCCAGCTGGTGCTGCTGGCCAGGGCTGAAATTATTGCCCTTCTCAAATAACCTGCATTTCAACTTTACTTTTATTAAAATATTCATTAACTAATTAAACACATCTTTATTAAACACCTACTATGTCCTGTGCACAAAATTTGGGGAATAAAAAGGTAAAAATGGCCTTGAGGAACTCACATTACAATGAGGGAACTGCACAGTAGAAACATCCGCCAACTAATCTAACTGTTTTCACTGGGGCATTTTGTCAAAAGTGCTGTGGGAATGTGCAAAAGAGACAATGGTGGCAGTCCCTTGGAAGGCCACGGTGCTAGTGTCTGTCTGTCTCTTTGTGCTTTGCCCTTCTGTGTGATTCGTCCCCCCAGATGACCTGTGAGATCCCTAGGGGTAGAGGCTGAGGTGAATCTAGGTTTTCCTTTTTGAAGTGTATTTTAGTTCTGGGGACATAGTCGCCAACCAAAAAAGAAAAAAAAAGAAAAGAAAAGAAAAATGTATGGCCCAAGAAAAGATGATAGTATCAAAGAAATGAATGCCTAATGGGGGAATTTCAGGCCCACGTGCTTGTGGGGCTTACTGATTTGGATTCTATTAACTACGCCTACTTCTAGCACTGACCTGCACGGAGACCAGCTCAAGCAGCAGGGCACCCTCCCTGGTCCCCAGCATCAACTAACTGCCTGACTTTATGGAGAATGCTGCTGATATTTTAGCTGCAGGGATTCTTGAAACCAGCCATTCTCCTAGAAAGTTCATTTCCAAGAGCCCTAAGTGGTCCTGAGCGGATGCCTAGCCTGGACTTGTTGTGGTCAGAGGGAACATACCCTTGCAGCAGGGGCGGAGGGCTGGGTACCTTTCTTCAGAACCAGAGGAGGGAAGGAAGCCCCTTGTGGTGACTGCTCAGGGCTATGTGTGCTCCAGTGGTAAATCAAAGGGAAAGGGCTCTTTCTTCGGAATAGGGTGAGGAGAAACCCTCGGGCTTTGCCCGGGGCCAGGGCTGGCTTCCCTGTGACTTTTCCTCCACACACCCTTGTCTCATTCTCTCCGTCTTCAGGAATGGCAGACAAGAGTAGAACTAAGGAGAGAAAATAAATTAAGATACTGCCTTCACAAAAAAGTGAAACTTTAAATGAGCAAATTAACAAATAAATACATTAAAAAAAAAAAAGAGTAGAACTAAGCCTGCTGTCCCCATTCGTATCAAAAGCATTCCCAATAGCTTATACTGGTGAAGTGCTGTGTTTTGTTGTTGTTTTAATACCTTAGATTTATAACAGACCAAAAAGGGTCAAGAGTAATTCAGAATGATCAGTATTGACGGAGCACATGCTCTCGGACATAGGTCTAAAGCACTGCATGTGTTCCTTCATTCAGTCTTTAAAAAAATAACCTTCAGAGGTGCGGGTATAATTGGCCCCATTTTAAAGAAAAGAATACTGAGGTTGTGGGACTTTGAGTAACTGTCTCAAGATCTCTTCAAAAATAAAAGGGTAGCATCAGGCTTGGATCCAGTGAGACTCCAGAGATGGGGTTAAGGGCTGTGCTGTCCTGCCCCAGGTGGTGGTGGTGGTGAGGGGTGGGAGGAAGATGAGGGTGAGGGGAAGGGAAGGACGTGTTTCAATTTGTGCTCAGTCTGCCACCTCCTGGACCCTGGTTTCCTCTGTAGAATCTCTCCCGGTTATTGTAGTCTATGTTAGCTCCTCTTTCCAACCCCTGTTCTGACCTGATACGGACATTTAATTTGGTTTGGCTTATTATTAGTAGTATTAGTATACGTAAGTATTATTATGAACTCTATCTTGGTAGAATTCCAAAGCCCTTGAGAGCAGGGACTGGCCTCAGGCTCCCTCTTGCTCTTCTGGGACACCACGAGCAGAGGTCAAAGTGGGGCTGATAACCGTCAAGCTCCTCCAGACCTGGTACCTGGTCCACACCCGCGGTGACCCACCATCCTGGTGTGCGTGGGACTGTCCTGATTTTAGCAACTGCAAGTCTGGCATCCTAGGAAGCCCCTCAGTCAAACCCAGCAAACCAGGACGGTTAACCACTCTCTACCTCATTTGGTGGGCACGGACACTGGTGCCTGGGGGCACGCAGCGTGCTCCATGCCTCACCCGTGGTTATGGGCCTAACGCATCAGCAGTATGCTTTCCTCCTGCTGCCTCTAGAAGAGAGTCTCAGCCTCCTGCTCTCCACCTTTAAGACATAGCTTTTAGAGACAGCTGCTGTCTTCTCTGTGGGCTCCTGGACGCTCTCAGTGTCTTTTGGAGAAATGACCCCCCAAAGAAGAGAAGCTTTGGCTGAAAGCTCCTTACAGGACAGCCGTGATGGGCTGGGAGCTTATCAGGCTAACTCATTGAGGGGCAGTGTGTGCCCTCTAGGGGCTTATAGTTAGCAAAGCAGAACTTGCTTGTGCCAAACCACAGAGGACAGCAATTCTTCAGCGGGGTAAGGGGATGAGTGACAGGTTCTCATGGCTGATCCTGGAGGTGGGAACCAATTCAGTGTTCAGAGGGAACACTGACTTCTCGACCAGTAGTCTCCAAAGTGAGATGCACAAAACTGTCCTTTGGAATACGGGAAGAAAATATTAAAACATCTATTTCTATGTACTTGTATCACCCTTTAACTCTCCCCTTACATTTAAAATGATGTAATATTAATGCAGGACGGCACCTGACTCTCGCACACATGTGCGCGTGGGGGAGTGCACTGATGGGGGCCGCTCATCCAGAAGTGCTCTCCAGGCTTCTGAAGAAGAGGTATTTTAATGATGGTGAGCTCTCTTGGCTGGAGGATAGATGTTAAAATCCCGGTCCACAGCGGGAGGTCCAGATGAAGAAGAGTGGGTGTTAGTGTACATTGGCCTAGCACATCCCTCAGTGGATGCTTCCCTGATGCAGATGGTGCTTAAGTGTTCCTGTGGATGATGTGTGCTCTGTTTACGGTAACAATTCTCAGGAGAGAGGTTCTGTGCGCTGGGAAGGTAGCTTCCCGCAATCATGCTTTGCACAACTTGTTTCATCACATCTGTAACAGGATGCACGTGTTAGCTGATGGGTGACAGGAGGTAGCGTTCGATGGCGCAGTGGTTCTGAAGTGGGGTCCCCGGCCCAGCAGCATGACCTTCACCGGGGAACTTGTTGTAATGCGGATTCTTAGGCTTTGCCCCAGACTCCAGAATCAGCGCCTGAGGGTGGGGGCCCAGCACGCCTTGTGGTTACCAGCCCTTCAGGTGATGCTGATGCCTGGACAAAACTGCAGACCACTGAGATACACTGGCAGGAGCTTGGATTTCAGTCCTGGTTTTACCCCTGCTGGTTCGGTGGCCTTGGGTGAGTTACTGATGGCCCAGAGTCTGGGTTTTCTCATCTGAACGAAGAAGGTTGTAACACCTCTCTCCCAGCTTCAGAGTTAAAAGAGGAGATAATTGCTGTAATGTGCTTAGCACCGTGCAGGGCGTGTAGAAGGTACTCCATGTCTAGCACCAGTTGTTATTTTTCCCATTAATTACATTGCGCTGGGCTATTAGTAAGGTGGCCCAGAAATACCTGAATCCTAGTTGCGTCTTTCATTAGGCCTGTGACCTTGGGCAGGTCGGTCTCCTCGTCTATTAAATGGGGATAACAACACCTCTCTAACAGGATCAAATGAGATACGATGCCTAAAGTGCTTTGTAATTTGTCAACACATATGAGAAATTTCTAGATGGTTATTTACTGAGGTGGCTCGTACTTTGTCCTCTTGGAAAATCCTTCCCCTCCTCCCAAATAAAAGAAAGTTAGAAATCCCACCAAGTCGGACCTGCAGGCTGGGTCCTACAGAGCTTTTCTTGCGCCAAGAACCGCTTTGTTTTCTCTCTGTGCCATTTCTGTCCCCTCCCACCTTAGTGCCACAACTTGCTTCTCTGTGGTCTGAGTTTGATCCTTTATTAAAATGTCAACTGCAAGTCATGACAATTGTCTGGCTTCCTGGAGGAGGGGAGACGAGTGGTGTCCAGCCTTTTGTCATTATGATAATGGCTGTGGTGGCTGTGCCAAGACATCAAATAAATTGCCTCCTCCTCTTAAATGTCTCAGTGCTGTTTGTGCAACATGAAGTGTCCCTGTGCAAAGATAAGCTTTGGTCATAATTTCACCAGAGTCTTAAATGAGGAAAATGGGCAAATGGCTTTCCCTTCCTCACACACTCCCACTTTTTCCGTGACACTGTCCAATGACAACCAGAGTGGCCTCAGAGCTGGCCGGCATGGGTTGCTGGAAGGCTCCTGTTTTTCCCATAGAGTCCTGAGGGCCCCTTGAGGGTGTCTGCAGAGCAGAGATAGAGCCGGAGATCGCGGGGTGGGGGCAGAGCCCTCCACCCTGGTGTTTACCTCAGGAGCAGTAGCCCTTCTCTCTGGGAGGACAGGCCCATCACCTGCCTCCCTGAGCCATGTGTTGATGAAGTGAGAACTGTGTCACAACCAGGACTCCTCATTAGGCTGCTGACGAATAGGGACAGCAGGACAAATGAGGCGGGCTCTGTTATGGCATTTCTCTACTTTTCCAGCAAACTGCCCGAATAGCCTTCCCCTGGAAGGGTGGAAGGGAACGGCGGAAAGGAGAAGGGTTGGAACGGAGAGCTTTCTGATATGCTGTCAGTGGCGCAGCCAATTAAGAAGAAATTAAAACAAATCTCTGCTGGCTGCTGGAATGCAGCAGTCTGTCTCCTGACCCCTTTATACCCTTGAAGAAATTAATTGGATGGATGTTGACTGGGTATCAGCTGAATGCTTAGATACCAGTTCTTTCTGTGGTGGGCAGAGAGGAAGAGGGTGTATGTGTTTTGGTGAGGGGGGAAGAGGTGGAGAAGGGCTGGGGGAAGAGAGGGACTTGGGGGACCTGGGAGTGAGTTGGGGGTAGCTCAGGATTGCAAGGATGCTGCATGAGATTCAAGCACTTTGGGGTGAAGGAAACAAAATCTGCTGGAATTTCACCTTGAAGGTAATCAGAGGACTGGGAGAGAGACCTTCCAGCCCTGGAGAAAACAGTTTGAGGCTGTGAAGCACTCTTGTCTCCAGATTCTTTCTCTGTAGACTCCGAAGTGTCGTGAAGACTAAAGGGAGCTGTCGGGGGGACCTTTGTGACTGTGAGTGTTGCTGGAAGGGGCGAGTGAAAGGTCACGAACGGTCCCATGGTGCTTTTAGTCGGCAGGGAGATGGACAGGATGCTGTGTCATACATTTGTCCGGAAGCTTTTTCCAATGTGTGGTCAGGTGACCTGCGAAAGAGACAGAAGGAGGACGAGGCTGCCTCCCCTTTCTGGGACCTGGACATTTTGGGTCACCTGGATTCCTCCCTGACCTGCGAGGTCCTCAGCCTGCTTTCCCCACAAACGCTCCTTCCTTGTCATAGATTCTCTTTAAGAAATTAGAGAATGGCAGCTGTGGCCCTTTGGCTCGGGGATCCAGCACAAGGGAGTACTTGTGGTCAGGGCAGGTGAGTGGGCATGAAGCAGCACCCCATTGTACCTCTGCTTCCGGCTGCCTCTGCCAGCTGCTGTTCCGTCCCAGGGACAGCGGTGGCCTCCCTGGGAACAGTTCCTGGCACACACTGAGCTATAAAAAATTAAACTGCAGGGCTATCAAATATTTAATCTGCCTGATGAATGAATGCTTGCAGATTCTTATGAATTCTTTGCTTTGATTAAATGAAATTGAAGGATGGGAACTGTCTTCTGAGCACTTTAGCAAAAGGTGAGTCAGGGTAGTTACTTTCTGCCCGAGATTTGATCCCCAGGAACAGCTTGAGTGCTGTAGACCCCCCACGGTTTCGTGTGTAATCACTCACTTGGTATGCTTCAGAATTTTGGACTTTGCCCCGGTTGTGGTCAACAAGGGTAGTTGTAACAGCAGCAGCACTTTACAGTTTATGAAGCATTATCCCAAAGGTCCCTCCTCCATAGTCTCAACCTTGGATGGCCCTCTGATCTTTATTTTCTTATCTGTAAAATAAGAATGATAACGTCACACTTAAAAGATTATTGTATGAGATATATATCAAATGCCTCGTCCCTAGCGCCTAGTAGGTTCTAAGAAATGATTGCTATCATTATGACTGTATTTCTATGCCACTGTGATTGAGCTGAGTCCCTCCTTGGATTTGGAAAGGCACGATGGGGAGGAAGCTATTCCTATGCAGGCGTCTGCCTGCGTTTCCTTGGAGTTCATCAACTGACCGGTTTATTAACAAGCCCACTTGTTCATAAATTCATCAGGTCATGGCTGTCAGGTCCATTCTTCAGCTAGAGGCAGAAAGTACAAGTGACTGCACCCATGTCTTTCAGGACAGAATGCCTTCATTGGGGAAATAACAGGCAGACACTATCTGTGTATGTATGTGTGTGTCTTACTTACTATGTTCTTCATACAGGGAGAGAAGAGGTGCACGGAAGTTGGGATTACTGTCTGTGGTGTCCTCAGGCAGGGCTGAAACCTGCACAGGGCCAGGTGTGGGGCCAGCACGCGGGAGAAACCTGCAGCCATCCTGTGATTTCGAAAGAATTCACAGAGGGAGCCGTACTGTCCAAACGTGGCGCACCTTTGGGGCACGTTTAGGCTTAAAGGATACAATTGCCAGTTCAAGCCTTCTTTCCTAGGCCTCCATTTGCCGAATTTCCTGCTCCTGAAGTGGGGGACTGCTCCCTTGTTTGCTCCCTTGTTTGTTCACTGTACCTTAATAGTACAGTGAAAGTAAATGTGCCTGTCTGAGTGCCTCTGGCTCTGCTGGAAGAAGATCCGCTCCGCCGTAAGGTAGGCGGGGGACTTGCGGATCGGTTCAGACCAGAATTTTATGGCCGGGATTTGCTGGCTGGAGTCCTGGGTCACTGTGCCAGCCCCAACCGCAGATCAGAAACTGGAATTGGATCCTTGTGGCCAGATGGGAGGCGGGCAGGGCAGCCTTTCCCTGTCACTGGCCTGGAGCCAACCAGGTCTGGTGAGAAGTGAAGGACACATCCTGATGTCTGAGTGCCCTGTGATTTATTGGCTGGTGGCTCAGCCCCGCCGGGGGCAGATGCCAACATCACAGTTGACATACATCGGCGTCCTGGTTGGCGAGGTCCTGAGGGAGGCACATCTGGCTTCTGTCTTGGGTAAAGGCCAAGCTGCCCCATGGGGCCATTGTCCCCTTCACCGATTTAGTCAGTCAGTCAATGAACCAGAGACCTGAGGTGTCCATTACTGAAAACAATCTCTAGGCTTAGCTCTGTAGGGGATACAAGGAATTATAAGGCAGGGACCCCATCTTCTGCCCAAGGAGTTCCCAGTCTAATACAGGAAAGCAAGAGAAAGATGCACCTGAAAGGTTGAACAACTTGCACTAGGACAACCAGGACAAGACACGTGGGCAACAATTCAGGAGCTGTCCTATGGCAGCATGTACTCAGCGCTACAAATGTCCGGAGAGGACTGGCCTGTTGGCACAGGGGGAGGTGCCTGCCTCCTTACCTCAGTGTCTGGGTCTCTGTTTCATTGACTTCTCTACCCGAAAAGAGATAAATTCCCTGTATCTCTTTCCAAGTCCCAACAAGCATGAATAATATCTAGGGACATTCCTTTCTGTTTCTTAGTCCCCTCCTAACTGCTTATGAAAGTCCTACTGGTATTATTGTAAAATATTTACAAAGAGTAGAAGTGTGAAAAGAAGCAGAAATAAAATCACCTGTAATTAATCATGTCAGAAACATCTTCAACTATTCGCGTTGTGCTTTATTTTCTTCCAACACTATTTCCGTGCTTTTTTCTTTATAATGTCAAGATCATAGAGCATGTCTAATTTAGTATTCTGCATTTTTCCTTAACGTCATTCATTACCAGCATTTCCACGTGTTACTCAGACTCTGTAAATGCATTTTGAAATGACTAATTATCCCATGATATGGATACTCACTGCTTTTCCTTATGTTTCCCTTTTAGTTATTCCGTGGGTTTTTTTTTTTGCCTATTATAAATAGAATTGCACTGAACATCTTTCCGCAGAATTACATACATCAATTCGTGTGTTCATTTATTTAAAAAACTTTGAATATCTGCAGTGTGTGAGACAATGTGCTTTTAGCCCTGAGACAGAGAGGGCTTTTAGACCCAGAGTTGGGCACTGAGAATGTTGCGGGAAGACTCGGGGAAACCGTCTGAAGGAGCAAAAAGGCACATGTGTGAAATACTTAAGAACATGCACTTCTGTGATGCTGTAACCTCTAGTGGTTAGGTGGGACTGAAAGTTGGTGGGACGTGAGGGTGGGACTGGCTTGTAATAGGACCGTGGGCAGGTAAATTTTGGGGGGCCTCCGTTTCCACATCTGTAGCCACTAGATGGGTTCTGAGCTGCCTCCAGCTTCCTACAGTCTGTGGTTCTAACTGCAAAGTACGATCAGCCAAGGGCCCCTCTGGCCTGATGACTCCCCGAGGCCGTTTGTGTTTGGAGCATTTCTGGAGCACAGACGCTGCAGCTGCAGGGCTTGCACCAGCCTGTTCTCTTCCCCTCTCGTCCGATCACAGTGCTCATAGGCTCAACTCTCCTTTTCATAAGTATTTCAGGGCTTGACTGCAGCTCAGCTCTGTTTGAAATGAGCACAGGCATAGAATTTTATAACATTGTGAACAGAGAAACCGAGGAAGTAAGACTTCATCAAATGCTGACATACCGAGAGAGGTCCTCTTTATAACTTGAGCAAGGCAAATGCTGAACCAATGAGAGGAATTCGAACCCCTGGTAAAGTTGGAGAACGTATTGTCCTGAGAAGTGCTGAAGGCAGAAAATTGTAAAGACTTACAAGATGCCATAAATTTAAAGGCCAGGGGTGTCTGGCCTCTGCAGGCTGTTTGAGCTGGGTAATTTTGTGTGGCAGTGCCCAAGTTCCACATACCACAGAGGATGGCACACAAATCTCTGAGATATTTTTCTCAGTTTGTAAATAACATGATCAAGACATGCTAGCACATTTACACTGGGACCAAGAAACAAGCTAATTTTTCCTAAGAGTAGCGGTTTCTTGCTAAGGTCACGCCATTAACTTTACTGGCTCAGAGAACTTAATTTTAATAATTCACACGAAAGAATTAGGCTCAGGTGATTGACTAAAAGTCAGCTAACTCGTAAATGACTGGAGGATACAACTATAAGTGCATACAACGAGGAGTGTGGGTGACCAGGAGTATCATCTGTCTGAGTCATACACGACAAAGGGCTACCTCCTACCCCTTATTCATTCAGGATACTCTTTCCAGCTAAGCCAAGATTTAGGCTCAGAATCCTTAACACAGCGCGCCAAGCAGCCACTACCAGACAAATGGAGTTCACTTGCACCTGGAGTAAAACCTTCTTGTCATCCCTACGCGTAGACGCATTCTTTCTCTTATGGGTAACACCATATGGGAAAATAGTAGCTAGAAGATTCCTCGGTAAGCGCAGACGTATGATGGCACGATAAATTGCCTTTCTCTAGGGATGTGTGTCCACGGAACTGGGTGCCAACTTAAGACCAGGGAATGTAGCAAAACAAGGCTGACGTTTCTATTATCAGTCATCAGCATGAAGATTGGTTCATGCTATGGGAATGAGTGACTATGTTGTCGGCCCTTCTCAAAGGTCTTGTAGCTGTGTCTTGTCATGTGTTCACCATGGCAACACCTGTGGGATCAGCAAGGTGGGGATTATCTCTATAGAACAGATGATGGAGGCTCAAGGAAGATGAATGACCTGCATGAGACGAGTCACACGGTTAGGGGCTTTTCCTGGAAACCAGGTGTCCCTGCCTCCAGGTGCCAGTTCTTTTGCTGTTCCCTTTTAAATTTTTGTGTTTTTTTTTTTAACCTGTTGAGTTTGTGCTAATGTAAATTCCTCTCGGGCAGGGTTATGTGTTATTTGTTTCTGTATCTTTGACTGCTTCCCCCCCCCCAATCTCAAGTACGGTGAGTAATGCCCAGGAAGTGCTCAAGAAAATATTTATGGCATATATAAGTCAGCAGACAATTATTCATTCATTCATTCATTCATTTATTCATGCATTCATTCATTCAAGTAAGAAACTGGCCTTGCCTTCCAGGCTGGCCTTTCCCAGTCCCTTTTCGGGTGGGGAGAGCTGGGACCTTTAATCACAAGAGCAGGTCTGGCTGTGAGGGCCCTGGCACACGCACCTGTGCAGCAGGTAATGACATTATCAGTCCATTGGAGGCTATCTTCCCCACAAAGAGGCTAGTCGTTAAATCCTTATTTGCAGTCCCTGATAGCAGGAGCCACAAGCCTTTAACTAACTCAAGACCTGGGGTTGGAGCTGCTTGGGTCCTGAATAAAAGGCTCCCTGTGCAGAAGGACTTCGGGAGGGTGGCAGTGTCTCTGCTGCAAAGGGTGGAGGGCTGGGGGAACAGGGGCCCCCCTGCCAGGCAGGAGCTCAGGGCAAGGCAGCAGGGGAGAGGCCAGCAGCAGGAGGGAGTGGGAAGTAGATTGGATTAAGGGCTGTAGGGAGGGGTGGGAAGCCAAAGAGCCCAGCTCCCAGCCCCTCTCTGGACCATCTTTGTTTTCTGACTTATAATCGGTCCCCTTTGGGGATGGCCTTTTGACATGTGCTAATTATAAATTGTCCTTCCGTGCATTTGGAGAGTTCTAATAATTAGAATTTCTAATTCCGGTCCTCTGAGCTTCTCCCAGCAGCCTTATCCTGTGAGAGGAGCGCTTGACACATTTGCTTTTCTGCTCAAAGTCATTGGAAGAGGCCAGCCGTTGTGCAGCCTGGGGGAAGGACCCAGATTTGGGGAGTAAGGATGGAACCTTCTCCTCGTCACCCCAATACACATGTCCTAGAAGACCTGCTCTTTGGGGTTTGTTCATTTTTACAGAGGAATGTTTTCAAGGCAAACAAACAGGGCAGGGCGGTCTAAGGAATAGAGCCCCTGGTCCCAACTTGACGAGACCCCTGCTGCGGGACCCTGACCAAGGGGCTCTTCGGACTTCAGGTTTCTCTCCTGTGGACCAAGGGAGTCAGACCTGTGGTTGCCTAGGGCCTTCCAGGTCTGAGATGATTGGAATCTGTGAAACGTGGTAACAGTGCGTTCTGAATTGAAGCCCTCGGCTCACGTGGTGACTCTGCCAGAGCTAGGCTACATGACTTCATTTGCACGTAATTTGATAACAAGATATTACGTAACTTGTTCAAGGTCAAGATAAGACCCCGAGCCCTGTTTTGTTTTCCATCTTCCTGCACTGTCTTGCTTGACCTTCCCTAGCCTTGGTGTTTTTCCTCTGTAAAACCAGCGAGATAATATTCAGGGGATAATATCAGTGAAGCTCTACGTAAAGTGCCAAGTGCTGAGAATGCATAAGGGATCTTCCTACTGCCACTGTAGCCTTCAGGAGAGGCACACTGCGGGTTCTTCACTGCTTCATCTCACGGAGGGCCCCATTCCTCAAGCACTAGGGTCTTGTAAGCAGCTTGGGGTCCCGGATTGGGGGGGAGAGAGATGGGCACTCCACCCCCACCTCTGACCGAAGACTCGACCTGCCTCGATGGGGAGTCACCGTGTGTGGGGGCTCTGATAGATGTCAGTCCCGAGAAACTACTAGGTGTCCACCCTTCCTTCTTGTCCAGGAGCCATGGTGAGCGTGCTTGGAGTGATTGGATGTTTTATTGGTACACAGCACGAGTTCCCATTATCTCCTTTGCAGGTGTTGTGTGTGTGTGTGTGTGTGGGGTGCCCGAGGGCATGCAGCCAGTGAAACGAGGAACACGACAGAGGCAGATCATGAACTGAAGCTTCTGGCTCCAAGACGCAGCCCAATAGCCCACCACCTCGCCCCCCACTTCTGTGTGCGTCTCCCGCAGTCTTCTCACTCTGCCCTCCGTGGCCTCTCCTGTCTGGGCTTGTACCCCAAAGTGCTGCTGCCCCCTTGCTAGCTCGGATCCTCAAACCTTAGAACTTGAGATAGTGTCAGTGCTGGACGGACCTTGAGATGTCATTCGGTCCCACTGTTTGAGTTAACTGATGACGGAATGGGGAGTAAGATGATTGAGCAGTTCATGACCACATAGCTTGTTAAAATAGCCTGGGATGCCAGCACTCCTGACCGGGGGCCCAGTGTGCCGTCTCCTACACCCCACAGCCCTTCTTTCCTTGAAATTCCATTAGGGGGTCATGCACTGGTGAAGGTGAGGTTCAGGACTGTTTTGTTTGGCTGGTCTCGTCTTTGAGAGGAAAAGGAAGAATTTAAAACCTCTGGACAGGACAGGCACCACATTCCCTATATGAGCTGCCGTAATAAATATCCCAGATTGGGTGGCCAGACAAGACATTTATCACCTCAGTTCTAGAAGTCTGAGATCAACGTGCTGCCAGGGTTGGTTTCTTCTGATGCCTCTCTCCTTGGCTGCTAGATGTCTGTTTTCTCTTCTGTCTTCACAAGGTCTTTCCTCTGTGGGTCTGTCCTAATCTCTTCTTATAAGGACACCACTAGGATTGGTTTAAGGCCCACCCACTCTAATGACCTCCCTTTACCTTAATTACCTCTTTAAAAACCCTGTCTCCAAATACAGTCACATTCTGAGGTACTGTGGGTTAGAGTTTCAAAATATGGGGGGACAGTTCAGCCCCTAACCCTCCCTCTCACATTACCCCATGCGTGGTTTGCAACTTTTACTGTTTGGCCACTGTGGGCTCTCGTGTTTTCAACCCTGTCCTCTGTTGGAGTCTTGGTGAATAATCAGAAGAGACTCCCAGGATGCAGTGAATGTCCCGGGGATGCTAGAGAGGGGCAAGTCGACGGGGGCTGCCTGTGGCCGCCCCCCCCCTTCATCCCGCTGCTCCGCGGACCTGCTTGGAGTGAAGGTGGAGGATTGAGCCTGCTCAGAACGCAGTCAGGGCTGAGGAGGGAGTGTAGCTGATTAAAATAATCATATTAACTGGCCCTCCAAGAGACACATTTATAGCCGTGGTGACACGTTATTAAGGATCTAACTTGGATCAGAACTCTGGGAACTTTATTTTTAGGCCCAGAGGAGAGCCCTCCAGGCAGGTGACCAGGAAATCTCCAGTGGCTTTGTGTTCATTCTGCTCAATTGGAGACTGTCAAGGTTGGAAGAAATTAGAAAGGTCCTGTCAACTGATTTTTCCACCTGAGGGTTCTATCTCTGCCCCAGTGTCCCCACCAAGGGACCATCCAACGTCCTCTGAAATGTCTCAGTGCCAGGGAGCCGCTTTCCATTCCAAGGGGCCCATCCCATCCTAGGAAAGTCACAAGGAGCTTGCTTCTTTCTAAATCTTCCATCTGCTGATTGTGTTTCCACCCGTGGGATGGACAGAATACATGTAAGATTTTGGGAGCTCTTCAGAGATAATGAAGACAGAGCTGGCGTCTTCTTGGCTTTCACTGCTTCGGGTTAAAGCCCCAGTTTATCCTTCATCAGCTCTTCTCAGGATATAGTCCCACCCTATTTTTTGAGGGATCTGAAAGTTCTCGGGGCCCAGGACCTCTGCCAATGCCCACCTCATGGGGACAGCTGTAATTCTCAGTCTAAATGAAATTTGGCCTAGTGTAGCCAAATGACCTTTGTTGAGGAACTTTGGGGAAAACAGGCTACTTCTCAAAAGAAATCACTCCATAGGCACCTGTGCTATAGGTCCGGCGAGGAGAAAGGCAGAAGCTGAGTGCTAATAAAGGGATTTGCCCCATGTGAGGGTGGTACCATGCCCCTGCAGGGGCCCAGGTCAGGCCACAGCTAAGGGATTGAGCACCCTGATAGGGGGTCCTTTCGGGAAACGAGCATTTGGGCAGCTGTGGTTTACACCTCCCATTCCCCAGCCCCCTGCCCAGCCTGAGAATGGCGGAGTCCCTTCAGCCCCACTTGCAGGGCTCCTGACCGGGAGAGCCTGGGGTGCAGCTTGTGCGAGGTGCTGTCCCTGGGTTCACAGTAGACACACCCTCAGAAGGGATTCCGTGCATTCAGGACCCAGCTCTGCGGCTGAATTAGTCCTCGTGAGGCCGTGAGCGAGGGGCTTTGCTTCTCTGATCTGGTTCTAGCAGAAGCCCCCTTTGTTGTTCTAAGGATGAAAAGCGGTGATGCCTGTGAGTACACTCGAGTGCCAGAGTTCTCTCCTGACGTCACAGGGGAAAGATTAGGAAGCTGCCTCTGTGTGCACAGATATTATATGTAGTACCTAACGACGACAACACCAGCCACAGAACAAGAATGAATAAATTAGTTTGCAGAGTAGGGAGATCAGACTTTAGAAGATATTTCATAGGACCCCATAGTAGGGTTGGGCTAATTGTCCAAATACCAATTTTTTTCCAGTTTCCTTTTAAAATTTTCTATTTTCTATTAAAAGCAAGGAAACAAACGATCATATTTCCCTGAAAATAAGACCTAATCAGAAAACAAGCCCTTGCATGTAATATAAGCCCTTGTAATATAAGCCCTACCCCCAAAATAAGCCCAGTTAAGATTGTCAGCCAGACAGATACGTTTAGTATGTCTGTTGCAACACACGACAGACGTATTGAATTATAAAATAATATTAATATATAATTATAAATAAATATAATTGACATTAATACTTAAAATAAGTGATAATATAAATTATAATTAAGTACTTGTAACTATCCAAGCGGGCACCTTTGGATGAGAGGTAAACGCCTATGTAAACAGATGAACTCGAGACTTATTGCCGAATGACCAATCAGAGCACAGACACAACGCACGAATAACGTGCACTTGATAAAGAACGGACGTGGTTGTGTCTAATATGAATCTTCATAATTCAGCACATTGTGTGTTGTAACAGACGTACTTAATGCACTCATGTGAAATAAAGAAACGTTTTCTGAATTTTGGTGCCTGCAATTTTTTGTCGCTTTTGTGTGGACCATCATTCTTAACTGTCATCATTTTTGTTGCCACTCCTGTCTCGTAAGTCTTCAATTAACACTTGATTTAATGGTAGATTTAAAGGGAATCATATTTTGACCCCCAGACAAGATGAGTGCAAAAAGCTATTCCGTTGAGTACAAGAAAGGAATCGTGGAGGACTCCCAGGGCAAGAATCTTACAGCTTTCTGCAAAGAGAAGAAGTTGGATCTCCAAATGGTATGAAAATGGCGAGCAGAGACAATAGCCTCTGTCAACAGGTGGACGAGGGAAATGCTAAGAAGCACAAGTGTGGATCAGGTCGGCAATCATTATGTCCTGAGCTGGAAGACATCATCTGTGAATGGATTGCTGACAGGAGAGCAAAGGCTTTGGTTGTGCTCAGGGCTGATATTCAAGCATTTGCCCTTGCAATGGCACCACAGTTAGAAATATCCCCAGAAGAATTCAAAGCATCACAACACTGGCTGGATGGCTTCCTTCAGCGATATGAACTGTCTCTAAGATCGACAACACTGTTCAAGCTGGAAGATACTACAGTTATTAAATGTGCACTTGCATTCAAATCCTTTGTTGATGTCATCGACTTTTCTAAAAACCAACTCTCCAACATGATTGCTATGGATGAAACTGCAGTGTTTATGGGCCAAGGATCTCAAACGACAATTGATCAGAGGGGTGCCTCGTCAATCTACATTCCCTCCACTGGTTACCAAAGTGCATGTGTTACCTGTATTTTGGCAATTTGGATGGAAAGAAAGCCCCACCTCTGATCATCACTAAGGGCAAGAAAGATAAAGTTGAATGTGTTTCAGGCATTTATGTCCTTAAAACAGAAAAAGCCTCGTGCACACAAGCAGTTATAAGGAAAGTGGGTCGATTTAATGCTGCCACTTGTTTTGCGAGGTGGCCAAAGAGGTCTGCTAGTCTGGGATTCAGCCAGCACTCACTGCACTAAAGACATGAAGAATTTCCTTGCAGAGAGAAGAATAGACCAAATAATGATTCTTGCAGGAATGACTGCTGATCTCCAGACTCTTGATATTGTGATAAACAAGCCATTCAAGGACCATTTGCGCCTGGAAATCAATGACTACATTGAAAACAGAATGGAGAGAAATCAGCATGGAAACTTTGTGAAGCCTAGCCTGCAAGAGGTCGTGACTTGGGTGAAGAATTCATGGGCTAAAATCCCTGACAGCTGTGTTGCCAATACACTACGAGCAGGCTACATGGACAAGAAGTGCTCATTTAAGGAGAGCTCTATTGCTTGACAGGAGAGATTGGGGCCAATGGTTGTACAGGAAATGGAGTCGCAAGAAATTCAAGCCGGAATTCGGGGTTTGGAGAGTTACGACGATGTTCCAGAAGATGACATGACTGTATTTGAATACATGTAGACTTTTGTACATGAATAAATGAGTTAATGTAGATTGTTGTACATGAAAAAATAAGACATCCCTTGAAAATAAGGCCTAATGCATCTTTTGGAGCAAACGTTAATGTAAGACCCGGTCTTAATTTTGGGGGAATACGGTGTGTGTATGTGTGTGTAGTGTGTGTGTATGTGTGGTGTGTATTTATCCTTTGGACAAACCAAACCAGGGCTATTCTCTCAGGCAGTACAGACCTCATAGCCACTCCCACTTCCCACCTCATTTTCCTCCCCTGGCTTGCGTAGGTGTACTTCTATTACCTAAAGGAGCACAACAGGATAATTCCAGTTCCAGGACAAATAAATTACTAGAAATTTCTTGGGAGATAGCTTTCGGTGGCTCTACTAGAGAAGCCCTCGTCACTTGAAATAAGATGAAGAGTTTCCCAAGTTAGACCCCAGCAAGATGGCAGGTCCTGTGGGCAGGCTTTAAAATGATTAAATTACGTGTTCAGTATGATCAGGATTATTTTTGAGTGGCTTATTTCTACTCTTCTGCTTGGCCTGCAACTAAAACTAAGATTCAGGCGTTAGATTTTTCTTTTTCTGGCCTCACCATAGAACCGCGTCTGTGAGCACTGGCGCTGTTCCCAAGGAGAGTCCCTGCTCAGAGGACTTGTGGGGCGACTGATTCTCTAGGCAGCTCTGGGTGCTCAGGATAAGGTGTGTGGCCTTATGGTTTGTGTTTCTGAGATGAAGTACTTCTGACATGCTCTTCCTCCAAGGAGAATCCATCTGGGGAACCTTCCTACAATTCTGACACAAATCCTAGTTCTGATCACCAGCTATGATTGTGGTCGCCAATTACAATGTGTGGGGTTTTCCCCCCACCAAGCAATTCTCAGAGATACCAGCTGGGTGCCCTACATTTTAACTTAGTTCTGACACTGTCTACCTGGAGATAGCATCAGAATTCCACAGATTAAGGGCTCAGTCCCACAAGACTCTTCCTCCCCTCCCCAGCTCAGTTGCCTGTTGCAAGTCCAGGTTTTCCCCTGTGCTTCTGACCCACTGGCTATAGATTGGAGGTTCTGCCGACCCCCTCCTGGGGTTTGATTCATTTGCTAGAACGTCTCGTCTCATAGAAGTAACATAAACATTTTACTACCTAGATTCCTGGTTTATTATAAAAGGATATAACTCAGGAACAGCCAGATGGAAGAGATGCATAGGGCAAGGCGTGCGGAGAGGTTGCAGTCCTTCCAGGCTCTCTCCCAGCATGCCACTCTTCCCCCCGTCTCCACGTGTGCACCATCCTAGAAGCTCTCTGAGCCCTGTTCTTTTGGGTTTTTATGGAGACTTCATTACACAGGCACGATTATTAAATCATTGGCCATTGGTGATTAAACTCAATCTCCAGTCCCTTCCCCCACTACTGGGGTGGGGAGTGAGGGTGGGACTGAAAGTTGCAATCCTCTAATCAGAATGATTGGTTCCCCTGGCAACCAGCCTCATCCTTAGGTGATTTAGGGCCATTCAAAAGCCAGCCCGTTAGAAAACTAAACTAAACTACACAACACAACACAACCCAACCCAACTAAACTAAAGAAAGCTATCAGAATTTAGGAAATTCCTCGGGTTCTAGGAGTGGGATCAAAGACTAAATATATTTCTTATTATAAGTCACCATATCACAGACCCCAAGTCTTTCCTTTGCAGCGACTAGTGTGCAACTTGAATGACATGATTCTGTGGCAACTCTCTTTGCTCAATCAGAATAATCGCTGCACCGTGATTGTGTCCAGTTCAGTCTTCACTGGAGCCCTGGCATAGTGTAGGCAATCCAAGAGCATTTGTGAGATAAGTGAATATTACTTCACGAAGGCCCTGCCCAGAATTGACATAGGGAACAGGGAATTCCTCCTGCCTCTCTTTCTTAGATCCCTCCAAACAGTTGGTGACTAGTGGAGAAGATGGCCCCTCGGGTCTGTGCCCCAGGTCCCACATCTTGTGTCCCCCCAAAGAGGCTCAGAGGGCAGAGGGCCCGAGGCACAAGCAGGCATCTGACCTTTGCCTCCTTGCTATGACTGTTGGAATTAATAGAATCTTGGCAGCGTCCTTAGGTCTTCATCTGCTATTGGCTGATTAAAAAAAAAAAAAACCCAGAAAACAAAAAAAACCCTGCATCCCCAGACAGCGTGTTCTTGATGCAGTTGAAGAAAGACAGAGGAGCTATCAGCTACTTCCTGGCTTATGTGGCCTTGTTTTTGGCCTCAAACCCATTGTGAATTGCTATCTTTTCCCCAACCATCAGTGGAAAATAAATTAACAAATGCAAATTCCCTCCAGAATCAGAAGGGCTTTAGTTTCTGGGTTTCGAAATGACCTTAATTTTGATCACCAATGCCCTACAGATTTGGAAGCAGCTACAGCCACTGAAGCCCTTGCCACTTGCTGAGGCAGCAAAGGGCTGGGGTTTTCACGGTATGGCCAAGCTTCTGGTTCATGATGATCCTGCTGGAAGCCTTGTTGGTTTCTGAAGTTCTTTGTGCCCTTCTCATGGCCCTGTCCCAAGCAGTTTCTCAGTCAGCTTTTAATAAGTTCACACACCCATGGAAACTTTTCCACCACCTCCAGTTATTTTGTCCTAGGCCCTGTGGGTGGAATGGGGCCATGTACTAAATCGGACAAGCTCAGGGGAGGCCTGCGTGGCTGACCTTACAGATCCAGAGACCAAAGGAACCGCACAGGGTGACCTGAAGGTAAAAATTCCTAACTAAAAGCAAGTCATGGTGGGTAGTCACATCTTAGGCCTGCAGCTTCCTTGACAAAGGTCAGTCTTTAATATTGAAATTGTCTTTGTGCACCTAAGACAACATACTTTTGAAATGTCAGAGTAATTTTCTGCTCCAGGCCCCTTGAAGGCACAGCCACCGGCTGCACTGTTACCTGGTTGCCCACATACCATCTCTGTGTGATGTAAGTGTTAACTGTCCTGTACCCACCAACATAAAAGAAGTACTGTCTCTCCATTTTCTCAGAGATTTCCCTGCTTTGCTTTCTGCTGCCTCCTTCATCTCCTACCAGTGGATTTCATGTAACCCCCCCATTATGTCTCCTCCTCTGATTCTAATGTATAAAATAAGCTGCAAAACTGCCCTTCTCTGGAGCATTTTCTCAGTCTATTGAGATTTGGCTTATCGGCAATTGCGGTCAGTTTGGCTCCAATAAACTCTTAGACTTTTTCTTAAGCTGGAGGTTCTTTCCTCGACAGGCCCCAGAGTTCTCAGTGGTGACTTGCATTCAGGGAACTTTTGCATGACAAAATGAGGCACAATTCTCAAGCAGCTGCTAATAGGTTGCATTGTCCCTGGGTGGCCAGGGGCACTGCCCAGAGCCTGGTCCCTCTCCGGCACAGAGATGCTCGGTCACCTGCTTGAGGTCACACAGCTACAGCTCACCTCAAAGTAAACTGTCTTGACCAGAAATCCTCCTTATCCAAAAAATTGAAAGGGGAGGCTTCTGATTTCCATAATTTGGGGATTTGGATGGCCTGTAGATGTTTTTATGTCACTCGTGTTTTCTGGAGCTGCATCCTACGCCATCTAACTTTGATAAACTAGAAGGGAACCAGGGCTCCTATTTGGGCTTTCGAAAGTGCCCGGTAGGGAGAAGGTGGGGATTGGCAGGCGGGTCCTCAAGCGGTGTGAGTGGGAGTGATGGCTGGGTGAATGGGAGGGGCAGAAGTCAAGTCCTGTGTGTGCAGTTCTGGTACCTCAAGCTGTTTTGCGCTGAGGTACTTGGGGTGAAGGGGTCTTTGGGAGAGAGAGACACTTGTGCAGAGTTTGGGCTTGCCTTCGGAACTTACCTGTCTCTGCTGTAATTGAGTGTACGCCTCTTTATTCACACCGAAGAGGAAGATAAAACAGTTTGCCAAGACCAGGTTGGGTTAAGTCTCCTTGTTAGTAACAAGAAGTGCAAGAAACACCTGAAGCTGAAGCTGAACAATAACGAATGTCAACTATAATTTTGTGTATATCTATATACCTATATCTATATCTATATTTACAAGAAGCGGAGTCCAGCTTTAGGCACAGAGACAGTGGAAATGTAACGGCTGTGTGCGATGTCAGAGGGGTAGTAGATTAGGGGGAAGGGGGTTATCACTTTGTGAGGGATATAAATGATAAATGTCTAACTATTACATTGTTTTGTACACCTGAAACTAAAAAAAAAAAGAAATGCAAGAAACATTTACTGGGCATGTGCTAAGTGCCTGGGCATGTACTAAGCTCCAGGAACTGGGTACTGAACAGAGTTGTCTGAGGAAGGGACTATTATCATCTGCATTATCCCGATAAGGAGAGGGAGGTGCTGTATCAGTTTGCGGTGGCTGCCGTAACAAATACCACAGACAGGCTGGCTTAAACCGCAGACATTTATTTTCTTAACAGTTCTGGACGCCAGAACTCTGAGGTCAAGGTGTCAGCAGGGCTGGTTCCTTCTGAGGGCTGTGAGGGGAGGGTCTGTTCTAGGCGTCTCTCCTTGGCTTGTACACGGCCATATTCTCCCTGTGTCTTCATATCATCATCCCTCTGTACTTGTCTGGGTCCAAGTTTCCTCTTCTGAGAAGGCCATTCGTCACTTTGGGTCAGAGCCCACCCAATGACCTCTTCTTAACCGAACCATCTCTTTAAAGACCTTATCTCCAAAAGAGGTTGCATTCTGAGATACCGGAGGTGTGGACTTCAAGGTGAAAGTTTTTTGAGGGAGACACAATTCAGCCCATAACTGGCACAGAGAGGCTAGGTAACTTGCCTAAGGTCACACAGCTACAGGACTAGAAATTAGACCATCTGACTCCAGAATCCCCTGGTACTATACATATTGAAAAAAATAAAAATGAAGAAATGCCAAAACAGGGTTACGCAAGTGGTGGTCTATTTTAAATGTTTACATGAACTAAATAAAGAAGGTCTTTTAAAAATAAATCGAATACGATATGATTATGCTATTCAAAAGAAAATTACTTAATATGTAAACTTAATATTAATTCTTACTGTACTGCCAGGCATGAGATCTGGTGCAGCATAAAAGTCTAAACTCGATGGCATCTTTCCCCCATTCTATAAGCTCATCTTCCTGGATTATATACAGAGGGTGCCAAGAAAAATGAATACATATTTTAAGAAAGGAAAAGCCATTAAAATTGTAATACTTGATATATACTGGTAACAAAAGAAGACTACAAGTCACGTTTGACTTTTGCAATTACAAGAGGTGCTCAAAGTGGTTCCCATCAGCGTCCAGACACTCCTGATGACGGCAAACTACTGCTTGAGTAACGTTGACCAAAGTGTCCACTTGTATACATTTTTTTTGCACCCTCTGTATATATCACCTCATCAGGGATAGCTTTGAGGTCATAATTCCAGGCTCTCTGTGAATGGAGAACTCGGTTAATGGCTTCCTGCACCTGCCCGCCCCCTTGGGGCAGCCTTTCTGAAACTTCAGGACTCCCTAACCTCTGGTCTTGGACCACTGGCTCTGCTTCCTCCCAAGTCTGGAAACTCTGCCAGGAAGCAGCAGTGACGCTGGGAAGGTCAAAGGCCTCAAGCTTACCTTCTTATCTGCCGATGGAGGCATTGGAGTAAAAGGTGACCTTCATGGGCTCCAGCAGCTCTGAAAGTTCCCATGACTTTGCTGTGACTGAGAGAGCTCTGTCATTGGATTCTATGGCTGACTATTAAGACAAATGAAATCACAATGTCTGACGCCCTGTTGGACCATACCAGTGGTACCCAGAACCGCTTGGGGTTTTCTGATCGCCCAGAATTACACCCGCTGCATGCTGCTCAGCCAACATCATTGCCGAGGACTGCACGGGAGATGGACTTCCCATCATGAAAAATTGCAGTCAATAAAGAGGGGCCATTCAAGTGTAGTTCTTTGATATGAGGCCTGTTCTGTCCTACCATTCGCGTAGCAATAGCCTCTGCAATGTAAGGTTTCTTTTAACAAGTGGGTATGTAAGGCCAAGAGCCACGGGAGGTGATGAATCATGTCAAACAGAAGTGGCAGTAGCTTTATAACATGGTTTCCTTCCCAGGCTGGCTCAGAGGTCACCCTGAGAGCTTGGGAGAGGCTCCGTCTTCCACCAGCTGAGTTTACCCTGGTACAAGTTTCCAACTTCCTTTCCTTTTTCTCTCTACTTTTTCCTTTCCTCTTCCTTTTCCTTCCCATTCCTTTCCTCCTTTGTCCTCCACCCCTCTCTCCTTCCTTCCTCCCTTTTTTCTCTTAAGTACTGTCTATGTGCTTTAGGCTTCACTTTCTCCAGGGCTTTCAAATCAAAGGCGACAACTTGCCTCCCTGTGGGTGTCACCATTCCATGTGATATAACGCGCACAGCTTCAGTTCTGTGCGTGGGCATCAAAGTGTACAGAAATCTCTTGCACAGAAGGGTTGTTTGCTCATATTCCCCTGTCTTACTTTGCTGGCCCCATACTATCTTGCCGGAGCTATCTTCAGCCTGTCTCCCTGTATTACTCTTTCTATGACTATTGAAGCTTTCAGTGATTGATATAAAATGTAATGACTCCTTTCTTGAAGGTTGTCACGATTTAACACATAAACGGTATATTTCATATATAGATATATCACACACACACACACACACACACACAGAGGGTGCCAAAAAATGTAGACACATTTAAGAAAAGAAAAAAACTGTATTAAAATTGTAATATAATGAATGACGCTAGCATTCATTTGATTAACACACCTTTTGAGCGATACTCATATTACGCCTTGCTATGTAATTCAGCTCGACTTTGAAAACTAGTCCGTAGATAACATCTCTTAAAAATGCGTATACATGTTTTTGGCACCCCCGGTATGTAATGTTTCTGAGCTTGACTGGTCTTAGTCTCTCGCTGGTATAAGCTCTCTGAGGAGAGGGATCCTGTCTACCTTTTTCACTAGTGTACTCCTGGAGCGTTGCACAGGTGTGGCTTATAGTTTTCAGTGCACGTTAATTGCCCGAGTGTGTGAGTGAGAGCATGGGGCGTCCTAACCACCCTGTGAGGTGGGTCGGTGGGCAAGTCCGTTTTCCTTTGGAGCTGCAGAAACAGGTTCAGATAGCTGGGTGGCTTACCCCAAGCATTGCCACTAGTCAGCAGAGGATGCCGACCCGGGCTCTCTCGTCGTCCTCCGTCTAAGGAGACCACAGGGACACTGTCACTCCTCTGCCTATGGGGTCCTTCCTGTCTAGATGAGGAGACCAGGTGAAGGAGGAGGGGAGAGCTGTGTGAGGAGCGAGGTACGGGCAGCCCGGCTTCAGAGGGGCAGGGAGCTCTGGGCCAGGACCGCGCGCAGCAGCCCTGAGCCACACGGCCCGTCTTTGCCTCTGCTTTCAGAGGCTGAGGTTGGCTCCTCATGCTCCTGCCAAGGGCGTGTCTTTGCTGGGCTTCCCACCTCCTGCCAGCTGAGCACCTGCCAGGAGCACTTTCTGGGGGGTCCTGTTTCCTGCCAGGACAGATTTGGGTCTGTCCTTTCCCTCCCAGCATCTCATGGACATCTCCGTGGGCTGAGGCAGGGTGTGCACTGCTCAGCCTTGAGGGGAAACTGTGCGTTAGCACCACGATGTGGGCAGTGCCCCCCTGTAGTTGTTAGTGGAGCAACTTGGAGGTGAGAGATGGAACAGGGAATCTGGCAGGGATTGGCTCACTTTCTTGATATAATATTAATATCTGAGGGAAGAGATCATTCCCAGGAAGCGCCCATCTCCAGACAGTTTTCATTTGTTTTGTATACGAGGAGGGAGCCAACACTCATTAGATGCCTGCTGTTTACCAGGCGCCAACGAGGTGCTTTGTATATGGTGTCTTATTTAATCCTCCCTATAGCCTTCTGAGGCGGGTGCTAGCCTCTGGCTATTATCCCCATTTTACAGATGAGAAAGCGGACGTTCCATGTGTTTATGTGGCTCACCCAGGAGGGCACAGCTAGTAAATTGCAGAGTCCAGATTCAAACTCTGGCTCCTCCAACTTCAACCTCCCAAGTATTTCCATGATACCATGATGCCTTCTCAGATCCGGGAAAAGCCAGGTGGCTTCAGAAACAGGAGCCGGAAGGGTGGGCCCATCATGGATGCCTTTCCATTTGCAGTCAAATGGCCTGTAGCTGCAGACTGCCTGGTGCCTATGTGTCAGGGCTACCGGCTTTGCACTTAGCGAATCTCCAGCCTTAAGAGCCCTTCCCAGAGCCTGGGAAGGCCAAGCAGTTTGCTCTCAGTGTTTTTGGAAACCAGCTGTGGATGAGGAACCTGGCTTCTGTTTATGACTCGCTGCTATTCCCAGCATTGTTAGAGATGGTGTTTGGCGCCCATTAAGGGCCCAGAAGGACCCAGACCTGGCCTTCTCAGAATTTTAACATCTGAATTATTAATGTGTGCGTGTGTTCTGTTTTGGGTGTACTTAATGCCTCTCATCTGGTTTTGGTTTAGAATTTGTGCCATATCCCTTTGTTCCCTACTCAGGGAGATTTATACCCAACCACAGTCCTGTGTCAAAGACAGGTACTCGGTCATCTCCGCACCTGGAGATAATGCAGGGAAGTAATGAATTTGATGAAACAAGATACACAATAATTTAGAAACTTTCTACCTAAGCTCTGTGTTGTAATTTCCTCCCATGGCAGATTTATCTTCTCGATTCTGTTCAACTCAGACCAAAATTAGAATGGCCTTTCCTTTCTTGTCCACACACCAATCTGAGTTGGCTATCAAGGACGCAAGTACCCTGAAGTCCTTAAAAGTGTTTGTCTTAGAAGGCAGGGAGCCTGGCTCCTTGTCCTTGCCTCTCCCTGGCTGTGTGACTTTGACCCATTCACTTAACCTCTCTGAGCCCTGAGAGACTATTTGTCAAATGGGAATTCAGTAGTGATAACCTGAATTTCTTGAAGACGAGGGACAGACCTGAGATTTGTAAATGGAATATGCCACCTTACTTGGCATGGCTCAGATTTGCTGCTGCCCCATTAGCAAGCAGCTGTGTCTTTTTTTTTTTTTTTTGAATTGAGAGCCATTAAGGTTTAAAATGAAATTAGGAGGCTATCTCCTGGCCTCAGTGTGTCCTTCAAGGTTCATCTCCCCGCTTCCTCTCTGTGCACTAATGATGTAAGAAGAGGGGAGGGAGCAGCCTGGTAGGACACGGAATCATTTATTCGCAAAGGTCCTCCCACTTCTCCAAGGGTACAGATGGATAATCTGACTGGAGCCTCCCGGAGCCCATGAGAGAGAAACAAGGCTCACTTGCCCCATAACCCAGAAGAGGAAGCTTCAGCACCCAGAGAGGTCAAGCAATTCCCACACAATCACACAGCAATTTGAAGACAACAGCTAGGCCAGAATTCTGGGCGTGTTGACTCCCAATCCAGTGCTTCTCAAACTTTCGTGGGCACAGGAGTCTCTGGGTATCTTGTGAAAATGTAGATCAGGAGGTCTGCGTAGCCCCTGAGATTCTGTATTTCAGACTAGGGCTCACATCATGCTGACACAGCTGGCCTTGGGACGTCACTTGAAGTAGCAAGGGGCTCGATAAAGCCAGGAGGCTGGGTTCTTGCAGCCTGATCAAGTGTGAGTGAGAGCCCCGTCCTGTGTGAAACCTTCCCCACCTCCTTACAGATTGGTGTACCCCCAACTGTTTCCTGAGTTTTCTTTCCCTTGTGCTGTGAAGGCCTGGGCTGCCGCCCCAATCCTTCCCAGGCCCATTTTCTCCAACTTGATCTTGCTCAGGGTTGAAGTAAACACCATGTCTTACCTGGATCCTGTGAAGTCCCCTGGCTCACGAGCCGCCTGCTTTAGGCTCCCAGCCCCCATCCCACGGAGATTTGAGTGCCTGAATTAACTCCCTCTTGCAGCAATACACCAACCTGAGTACCAACCTAGTTTGTATTTTTAGACTGTGCTCTATCAATTACTTAGCTTGCAGAGCGGCTCCTCTCTACTCACGTGGGATGTACCGGCAAAGAATGCGTCTCCTCAGGCTTTTGCAAGGTGCCCCCACCTCGTTCCCATCTCTCAGGAGCCCAGAGTCCTTTTCCTTGGCACTGTATGTTTCACTTTTAGTATGGAGAGACTCTTCTCCCCATTTGGTAGATGTGGTGGCAACACTGAGCCCAGAGTCGGTGATGCTGGGTCAGGCTCAGGCTCTGGCAGTGCAGTGCGACGGTGCCAAGGAGCATGGCTCCTAAGCTTTTCACCTCCTTCCTGGGGAGGGGGCCTGAAGAAGGGACATCTTCCCAGGCCAGCAGGGCCGAGGACTCTCTCTGTGAGCCACTGTTTTGCAAGATGGTGGTCTGAAGGGAAGCCAGGTGGAAGCCATGTTCCCTGTCACCAGGTAGCATGAACTCCTGGCTCTGGTGTATATTCACAAAGTTCGGCTGGAAAACTCACAGGCTGGGAGAAGGTCTCCAGGGCCACTTCAGCCAGTGGTTTCTGCCATGTGTTCCCCACCCCAGGGAGACTTTTGACTTCGGCCCCAGGCAGGTCTTGCCAAATGACTTGGTTTGAGTTTCATTAGGGTGTCTCCCATGTCTGGCAGAGGTGCTGGTGAGCAGCGCTCTGCCAGAAGCCAGCAAGCGGCAGACTGGCTCACCAGGTGGGCCAGGCTGGTGAAGGCCCCTCGGTGGGGGGAGGGAGCTACTTCGAAACTCAGAGGTGACATGATCAGGGGCCAGTCCTTCTCAACCAGACTCTGCGGATGGACTTGAGTCCCATCGATGTGACAGCTTCATTCATTCTTCCTCCAATTCAACATGTGCCTCAACTGTGGTCGAGGCACCAGGCAGGGTGCTGTGGGTGCTAGAGGGCCCGCAGTGGGGTGGGGGTGAGCAGAACACAGTCCTTTCTCTCTCAGGGACCTTAGATGTCTTCCTGGGAAAGCACGCTGTGTATCGCTGTAAAAGTGAAAGCCAAACGCAGTACGCAGTGTGTGTACATGTGTGTGCCCAGGTGTATTGTGTATATATGGCTCTGTGTATGTGGGCATGAGTGGGTCTGTGGGTATGTGTGTGTATCTGTATGTGGACATGTGTGCTCGTGTATGTGTGTTATATGTCAGTCTCAGTGTGTGTCTGTGTTTTTAGGTCTGTTTATGCGTGTGCATGTGTCCGTGTGAATATGCTGCCTGTGTGTTTCTGCCAGTGTGTGCGTGTGTCTGTTTCTGTGTCTCTGTGTGCATGTCTGTGTGTATGTCCGTGTGAGTGTGTGTGTGAGTGTGTGTGCTCCTGCCTGTGTGTATGTGTCTGCAAGCACACTTTGGGAAGCCCACCCTTAGCGGGAGACACCCAAATAGCCCTAGGTCCAGACTGCTCTGGAGTCTGTCCCCAGTGCCCTGGATAGTGGAAGGGACAGGGCCACGTGTCCTGTGGACTATCGCTGCATCTATCCTGTACATTCCCTCTGCACAGAAGACACTGGGTAATACTCACAGGTGAAGGGAGAAGAAGAAAAAAACCAACGGGACCAACTCCACTTCATTCAGCATGTGCCTGGTCCCATGCTGGAATCACGACAGAGTCAAAAGTGTGCAGAAAGGCAGGGAGTAAATAGCCCTTGGGGCAGGGGGCAACCTAAGTAGCCCCGCCCTAAATAGAGGCAAGAATGGTCCCTGGAAATGGCCAGTAAGCCGTCAGCAGGAGAGCAGTGTGTGCCCCCTCCCCTCCAACACTGGAGCCTAGTTAAGCCTAAGACTACACTGAATTGAGACTCATGACACCCAGTGTCTGGTCCTCACCTTTGCTGTGTGTCCTTGAGAAAGTTACTTGGCCTCTCTGGGCCTTGCTTCTTACCTGTAAAATGAAGACACTGGATCATCTCCTCATCCTACAGGAACCATTAAATTTGACAACTGAGCAAATCACTCTACAAATGGCAGTCTAGGACAATAGCCTTGACAGAAGAACAAGCGTAAGTGCTCTGGGGATGAGGCTGAGAAAAGAGGGAGGGTCTAGGAAGGCTTCTTGAGCTTGGCCTTGAAAGATGGGTGGAGGAGGAGGCAGATAAAACTATGCCAGAAGAGTCTGAGAGGCAGGAGGGCATAGCATACTTTAATTATTCATTTAACAAACATTAGTGTAGCACTTACTATAGGACAGGCATTGTTCCAAGGCAGGGATTGGCATTATTCTAAGATATGGCCTGCAAGGAAATCTGGCCCACCCCCTGACTTTATAGATAACGTTTTGTTGGTACATCCGTGCCCATTTATTTATGTGTTGCCTATGGTACTTTGGGTTCCCGGGCACAGCTGAGAAATTGTGACAGAGACCATATGGCCCACGAAGCCTGAAGTATTTACTATCTGGCCCTTTACAGAACAAATTCGCCACCCTGTGCTAAGTCCTTTGCAAATACGGACTCATTTAATTCCACTAACAGCCCTATTGAGAAGGTATTATTACTATTGTGTTCAGTTTATAGATGAAAAACTCCAGCTCAGAGACATCAAATAATGTGCTTAAGGCCACACAGGAAGTAGGAAGGAGGAATGAGATGGGATGTGAACCCAGGTCGCTAGGCTCCAGAGGGCCTGAGCTCTGGCCACTGTGCTCTGCCGAGAGCAGGCCCCGGGGGAGGGAGGATGGGCTGAGAAGGAGATTTGGAGTGCCGGTCTTCAGAGCACTTGACCTTGCCTGGCTTTTGAGCAGGCCAGGGATATGTTAGAGCTCCACTTTGGAAGTTGCCATAACGTGGATTTTCAGGGATCAGCCTGCCTAACGAGGATACTCAGTCTCCAAACTATTATCACATGAGCTCTAGATAAGTCCTGGAGGCAACACCTGCCTGCTGTGAGCCAAGCTCTGCTCAGAAGGGCTTCTCCATACAGGTTTCCTGGTTTGGTCTATTGGTCAGTGTTTGTCCAGTTGCCATGCGCTGTGGTCTGTGTCCTAGCTGCCTGCTGTAGGTCATAACTGCTTGGAAGTCTTGGGTCGTGTCTTTCTTCGTGAGTTGCGTGGGGCGGGATGGCTTCTCATCTGGCCAGAGGATTCCGGGGCCACAGCCCTGTCGGGAAGGAGCTGCCACAATGCCTCTACCTGGAGGGGCTTCTACAAGAGCGGAGTTATGTGCAGGGGGCGCGGGTGATTGTAGCAGATGTTGTCAGTGCCCTGCCCGTGGCCCTCGCACTGTCTATTCCTGTCTCACCCAGCTGCTCCTACTGCCAGCACTCCACCCCCACCCCCTTGCTTCCTGGAGCCAGAGTGAGCCAGGACAGCTGGAAGTGCCCTGAATGGATGCCCGCAGGAACAGCCCCAATCACAGACCCAGATGGGAGGGTCAACATTCCAGATTCTGGCCCCTCAGGTGGCACAATGCTGAGGTGAGACATTTTTATACCAGCGTTGCCCGTAGAACTTTCTATGAGGATGGGAATGTTCTGTATCTCTGCTGTCCAGTGTGGTAGCCTCCAGCCACATGTGCCATTGAGCTCTTGAGATGTGGCGAGTAAGACTGAGGAACTGAATTTTTAATTTTAGGTGATTTAAATGCAAGCCGCCAGACGTGGCTGGTGCCTGGCACATTGAGCAGGGCACGTCTGTCCTGCCTCCCAGAGTCCTCAGCGAGCCTGAGCCTTGCTTGTCTGCAGTGGTGTCCCGACCACTAACAAACCCTGCGTTGAATTCCTCACCTTGCCCACTCCCCGACTGGTTCTTCCCTGCAATTACCACCCAAACTATTCATTCAAACTGTATGAAATTGCTATTTTTTAGGTCAAAAAATGGTTGAATGTCAGTCCTTTCATAGAATTCACTTTGCACTGAAATTCCCACCTTGGGTCTGCATCTAGGGGAACCCAAATTCACAGAGTATTGAAGTCTGTGTGTGCAAGCCCTGGGAGGGCGGTGAAGTCATTCCCTGCCGTGGCTGGGTTCTAATCCTGGCTTTGCCTCAATGTGGCTGTGTGACCTGAGGCAAACCTCTCTGTGTCTTAGTCCTCAGGATGATCCTGCCTGCACCTCTGGACTGGTGCCTGCCCTACCTGCCTTGCCTAATGGTTAGAAGGAACATGTGAGCATAGACGGGGCTGTTTGTTAAAAGAGGTGAGCACAGGGAGAAGGTGTCATTCCAGGGTGCAGTGCCCCAGCTGCATGCTCTTCCTGGGTGGAAGGCTGCCTGCTCACAGCTGTGTCTTTGAAGCTGCACGACTGCCATTCTGGCTGCCCCTGGCCCTCCGATTTGAGTGCCCTGGAGCTGTCTTGCATACTCGGTCTTTTTGGCAGGGCGCACTTAGCAGCTAGCGTGAGCCTTCTGAGCAGGAACGCTAGGAAAACTCACCCGGCTGCCATTGGATCAGAGCACGATTTAACGGATGGCTGCTCAGGGCTACACATTTGTTTCCCTCATCCACAGAAAGGCACTAAACGGTTTAACTAGGTAGTGATTGCGAGGCTTTCCATTTTTAGCTTTTTCTTGGAATGGAACTGAACAGGATGGGACATTGTCCTTGCAGGCAAGATCGGTTCTCGTAGTCTCTTCCATCTTCTTGAACCTCCTAGGGGTTTGTTCCTTCAGCTTGGACTGGCCTTTCCAGAAGCCTGCTAAGTGGGGCAGGACCACAGAGGAAGGGGCTCTCGGGGGAAAGCCAGAGACCCAGTGTTGGTAGAGCACTGTGGAGATGCCACCCAAAAGCAGAGAGAGAGGGAGAAGTACCGACTGGTTTCTCCCCTCCTCCTGCCCTCCTATTGGCCAGACCTACCAGAAGGCACAGGAAGCGAGCAGGGGAGTGTAGTCTGTAGGGGGAGGGGTCAGGACAGTCTGAGGGCAAGCAGGCAAATGACCAGCACGGGGCCTGACAGCCTCTACATGCGATGTTCTCAGCCTGGGGCCGGTGGATAAGGTCCAGGGAATTCTGAGCACCTCTAGGAAATGTTGGCACTATTTGAATCTATGTGTGTGCATGCATTTCACTAGGAAGAGAGTCGGTATCTTCCTTCAGAGTCTTAAGTTGCTCTGTACCCACCAAAAGATTCAGTGTCATCGATAATGTAATCACCTCGTCTTACGCCTGGGAAATCTGAGGGCTCAGGGGAACACCCATAGGTGCCTCTGCTCGTGGTCTAGGCTGCTGTCTGGGAATTGGATGTTGTGCTTCCACTGACCTGGCTAAGCCAGCCTGTTGGGAGAATTCCCTTTCTGCTCTCTGCCCCTCCAGAACCAGCTATGTGTCTCATGTTCTCGGACAGCCTTCCTGATCTCAAGCACGCAGACCTGCTTCCTCCAGCGGGCTCTTGCAGCCTGTGGCAACCATGGCCCTGGTCTGGATTCTGGTTTGTGTCACCACACAGTGTGCGGGGCAGGCAGAGCTGGCTCTTCACTCTATTCACAAATAGGACCCAGCTCTTCACTCGGTCTCCCTCCTTTAAGAAACATTTTCCTTACACCTACCGTGCGCCGGGTGTTTTGCTAACTGCTCGGGAGACAGTCTGATGAAGGTAGAATGTGTTCCTGCTGTCTTGGAGGTAGAGTCAGAAACTAAACCATAGAACAAATACATAAACAAGATGGTTTCTGATTATGACAAGGGCCAAGGAGATAACAGAACAGGGTGAGGGGAGAGAGTAATGAGGGTAGCGTATGGGAGCTGCTTTTGACGGGGAAGACCTCTCCTGGGAGGTCATGTTGAAGTGGAGAGGTGAGGGTGGAGGAGTTAGCTTTCCAAGATCCAGAGAGAAAGCACGTCAGATGGAGTTCAGACCCTGTGCAAAGGCCCTTGGGAAAGAGGGCAAAAGCCCCACAAAACAGGGTCTTTGTGGCTAAAGCCAAACGAAAGCTCTCCCCCAAAATCTTTGACTATTCTGACTGGCCTTGCTGTGCCTCATGCAGACTCGTCTTGCTTTCCTGGGTGAATGGGTGGCAATGCCTCCCTTCCTTAGCTTCATTCTCAACAGAGTGTCTGGCAGGTGGCTAGAAGCTGGCTTTCTGCCTCCTGAAGCAGTGGCTGAATTTTCTTGGAGCCTCTGAGATGCCAGGAGGACGGCAGATTGCTTCTGTTCAGTCCATCAGTTGCACAAAAGCCCTGAGATCAAAGAGCACCAGCTTAATTTATTTTGTTTATTTTGCAGAGGAAATAACGCTTCCTTGGACTGAAAGCTCTGAAGACTAAAAGCTGAATGGAAAGGGGGAGTTTGGATTAAATGAATGGGCTGGCCAGCTCTGACCCACTTTCCACCCAGCACAGCAGTGGTGGGGGAGGGAGTTGCATTCTAGCTTTCTCTGTGTGGGCCCAGGGGCAGGTCGCTTCTCCAGCCTGCTCTTTCGTGGGGGATGTGCCTTATGTGCAAGTCAGGCTTGATGGAAGTGTCCTTGAAGGTGGCTCACAAGGGGAGGAGAGTCACAGCCTGCAGCGGCCTCCTGCCCTGCCTGAGTCTATCTTGGATCCTTCGGACCTGCCTGACGTACCCCATTACCTTAGCAGAGAGGGCAAGTGTAGATTAGGTGAAGGTCGCTTACATATTTTTATGAACCCATAGAATGTGAATGAACTGGAAAGAAAAAGTTACTGGCTCCTCTGGATTACAAAGGAGCACTCAAAATGGGGAATTCTAAGGAGGTTGGGAGCAAGCTGGGCAGGGCGGGCAGGGGACATTCCGACCCGTTGCTGTGACCGGTTTAGTGCTGTGATCGTCGTGAGCAAGACGTGCGCATGCGAGACTTGCTTCTAGGAGTCCTGGGTTCACATTCCTGGCTCCACGTTTCAGTAGCTGTGTGACCTTGAGCAGGTCACTTAGTATCCTTGAGAAGCCTCAGCTTCTTCACCTGTAAAATGGGGGTAATGACGCCTGTTTGTCCTACATCTCAGGGTTGCTGTGAGGTTCCATAGGCATGCAAGACCTGAGAGTGCTGCCAGGAACGTAGTAGGTACTCAGTAAGTGTTTGCTGAAATGAAAGAAGGCGTGAACAACTGAAAGACACCAAAGCTGGTATATTATTGTAGAACTTCACGGCTCTCAGCGATGAGGATTAATTTGGCAGTGACAGGGAGAACTGTCACACGGTACCTGAGGACAGCCACCATCCCAGGGGCTTGGCCAACGCTTTCAGGTGCCCTCATTGCAGGAAGGTCAGTCCCTGGACAAACTACAGATTGTCCTGCTCACACAGGAGGGAGAACTGTGCAGTGCAACCCGGGGCGCTGGGTTTGTTTATGGGTTTTTTTGTTTCTCCAGATTGCGTTAGACAGCTGTTCACAGGAGGACCTTAAAAGAGAATAGACACAGACAACAGTTTAGTGGTTACCAGATGGTAAGGAGGTGGAAGTGGTACAAAAGGGAAAAGGCGGTCACGTATATGGTGATGGAAGGAGAACTGACTCTGGGTGGTGAACACACAGTGCAATAGATAGATGATGTATTATAGAATTGAACACTTCAAACCTGTATAATTTTACTAAGCAATGTCACCCCGATAAATTTAATATTGAAAACAAATAAATAAACAAAGAAAGAAAGAATCGAGCCCATGAGGGGTGCAAGGGTCTAAGCATGGCATTTTGAATATGTGCCATTTGTTAAATAATTACATCGTTAATCCCCAAATGAAGAAGCAAAGGGCAAAGGCATCAAAAGCAGCAAATGCTTTCAGATTCAGTGATGCTGACGAACAGATCCTTACGAAGGAGGAATGAAGGGCCATCTAACTTTGGGCCGGTCCAAAGAGGCTCAGGAAGGCTGACACACAGCATGAACTAAAACTGGTGAAAACAGCTAAACATAGCCACAGATGCATGAGGTGAGACAGTAACGCTACTTGGAAAAGGTGACATTGTTAGCAGACAGACAAAATAAATGGAATTGGAGCATTTCTGTGTTTTCTCTCTGTTGTTTACACCTAGAACGAGCCTCTTTCGAATGAAAAAGATAGAGCACGTCTCTTCCAGGGATCTGGAGAATCATTCTAAAATGCGTTTCTGGGCCAGGTGGATTCTGTGGCAGGGTCTGTGGATATGAGTACAGAATTGCTCCGGGGCGTCTTCAGATTTTTATTTTCATTGTGGGTTGTACTTTTCTGCTTCTTTGCAAGCCTAGTAATTTGTGACTGAATGTCACACATGGTAAATTTTACCTTGTTGGGTGCTGGATCTTTGAGTACTCTATAAATATTCTTGAACTTTGTTCTGGGACACGGTTAAGTTACAAAGACACAGTTTGATCCTTTCCGATGTTGCTTTTTAGGCTTTATTAGGTGGTACCAGAGCTGCCTTAATCTAGGCCTAATTTTTCCCTTTTACAGACGCAAGGCCATTCTGAGTGTTGGTGTTAGTTTGCAAGGGCTGCCGTAACAAAATACCACAGACTGGGTACCGTTTATTTTCTCAGAGTTCTGGAGGCTAGAAGTCTGGAGGCTGTCAGGGATGCTTCCGGGAGGCCCCTCCTCGGCTTGCAGACGGTCGTCTTGTGTCCTCACACGGTCGTCCCATCTGTGTTGTCTGTGTCCTAATCTCCTATTAGAAGGACACCGGTCGTATTGGATTAGCGTGCACCCTAATAACCACATTTTCATTTAATCACGTTGAAGACTCTCTCCAGCACAGCCACATTCAGAGGCACTGGGAGATTAGGACTTCAAAATAGGAATTTTAAGAGAATGCCGTTTATCCCATAACAGTACTCTACTTGTGCCCTGGGCCTTGAGAGTTTTCTTCTCTGGCTGTGGGCATGACCCACCCCCAGTGCCCTGAGAGCTCCAGGGGTTCTCTGTGCTCCTTCAGGGTGTTTCTGTCCCACCTCCCATGCCCATACTGATATTTACTTAGCTGCAGTCTCCAGAGGCCCTTCTGTGGATCTCAGGAGGGCTGTGTAGACAGCTCTCCCCTCCCTGGTGCTCTGCCCTGTGAACTCTAGGTGTCATGGCCTCCCTGGAATCCCAGCTCTATCTCCTCAATGCAGCGAGACCCCTGGGTCTCTGCCTGGGTCCCCCTTTTCTGTGCCATGGCCCAGACAGTCAGGCCAACCATCGGGTCACCTCATCTGTTTCTCAGGGATCTGCCCTGCCTGAGATCCAATGGCTGCAAACCCTTGTTTCAAAGTGGTGTCTGAATTTTCAGTTGTTTCAGAGGGGAATAAATCCAGTTCCCGCTACTCCCTCTGGCGAGTCTTTGACTCGTGGGGAACACGTCTAGTGCTCCGGAACTTCTCATTCTTGCTGGTGTTTCTCAGTGGGTGGCAGAGGATGGATTCTGGACTCTCCATGCTAATGATGGTGTGCTTATCCTTGGGAATAGGTTTTGATTGGATTGTTAAGCTGAGTGCTTGTGAGCCCTTAGAGAGTCAGGCAGCTGTCACGGGAGCCCACCTGGACCTCGTACAAAGAGGTCCAGCTGGAACTGCAGTTATTCAGGAACCAGTGTCAACCTGTAGGGCTCCCTTTACCATGACTTAACCTCTAAGTCATGGCAGTAAGATTCTACAACATACCAGGGTTTCATTAGTGCCAGGTCTATCCTCACAGCAACTCGGTCAGGCATGTGCCATCATCCCAGTTTTCCAGATGAGGAAACTGCCAAGAGGTTAAGGAAATTTCCCGAATCTAGGGTTGGAACTCAGTTCTGCCAGCCCTAAATAAGATGCTTCATTGCCCAAGTATCTTCCTCAGTGTCATGACTGGGGAGGATCCAAGCGCTGGAACTTCAACTCAAACCAGCAAAACAAAAGCAACAGATCACATGCGAGACAAAGGATCCTTCTTTGTCTCTGCGTTGAGAAAAGAAGCCATCCCCAGAAGCCAGTGGAAGAGAAATACTTATTCCTGGAAAGGACCTCATTTTCAAAAGGGAACATACGGATGATGCATACAGTCCCCAGTTTACAGGGCGTATTAGTGGCGCCAGTGGCTGGTAGCTCTTGTGGCTGTCACACTCACAGGAAGCTTCCCTGGCAGGGTTTTCCCTTAGTGGGCCCAGTCTCCATTGTATGAAGGTGCTTTTCCTTGTGCATTTCTAAAGTGTATAATTATCCCACTGGCTGGATGGATACAACCTTGTCGATTATAAATAAATTATCATCGTGCCTTCTCATCACCATTAAAACGTCTTTCACGCTCCAATTACATTAACCTACTTATTTCTTTCTCTCATAAACTTACAAAAGTGAATCCCCCTTGACTCCATCTAGAGAAGAACCCTGGTTAGATAGCAACCGTGCTTTGCCCTCTTGGGTCCCATCTTACTCTCCCTTTCGGGTGTAATTCCCTCTGTGAATCATTCTGCCTGATCTAGGGTCCCTTGTGTGGTCTGGGCAGGACCCGTCTTAGTCCCTGGCATGGGCGATCTGACTGAATGGGGCTGGAGCAAGCGGGGAAAAGATCAGAATCTGGTAACTTCCTCCTTTTAGTGGCCAGGTAGGGCAGTAGGGGGAAAGGAAGAGTTTGCTGACTTTTATTAAAAGAGCACTTGCAGTTTTGGAAATCCAGCTCTTGTCCAGAGCAGCAAGCAAATATAGGATCTGTGCTTTTATTTTCACTGCTATTAGCAAAGTTTTGGTGGGAAGGAGACATTGACTGGGGAATTCAGTCAGAGCTAGGCGGTGTTTCACAGAAAATACTTGTTGCTGGGCCTAGTTTCCTGTGATGAAAAGACAGGAATTTCAAAAACATTTTGTGAGTGTCCACAGACTTGTTTACTGTGGGTTTGTGATTGAGCTATCTGCCCAGGGGAGGAAAGAGCCAGACACATCGGTCTCTGGAAATACAGTTGCCCTGTCGTGGCGACGGCTGGCAGCCATGCCTAAGCAGGATGGGCAGTCATTAGAACGTGGTCCACACACTGCGGAGACTGCCCACACCTGGGCAGGTGAACCCCTGCCTCTATTTGAATACAGCCAGACTTGCAAAGCAGTTCACGTGCCGCCTCTTCTGAATGCCATCCTTGCACCCAAGGCTGGAAGTGAGCTTCTCTCCTCTGACTGTCAGTTGCTATTCATCCATATGTCTGCTGCACCCTCCTTTGAGGGCCGGCTACAGGTCTGGGTTGTCTTCGTCACACCGTCAGTGCTTCTTTGCACAGAGCAGATGTGATCTCTCATTTGAGGGGCAGATCACCGATAGGGTGGAGAGGTTCCTTTTTAAAATCTGCCTCCCGTTCTCCAGTCACTGTATTGCTCAGGGTGAAAATAAGAGGGAGGTTCTCCCTCTGTTTAATTCTGGGGTGCCTCTGTAACAGGTGCCCTTGAATTTCAGGGGTCCAGGGCGGATGGGGAGTAGCTTCAGCTAGGATTTGAGGGTAAGCCAGTAAGGGTTTGGGTCTGCTGCCTGAGCTTGCTTCTTGTAATGGGTCTCATGTGGGCCTTTTCCTTCCCCTGGACTCAGGACATTGTGACCCTTTTGGTGGGTCTGAGGCAGGACACGACTGGTAAAAGCCTGAAATTTCTAAGATCCTTATTGAAGGTAGTAGATCCTCTTACTAATAGGATGTCTTAAAGTTCTAAAAAAGAGCCTTGTTATGATAACATTACTGTTTGTGGTAGAAAACTCAGAAAATACAAAAAAATTATAAAGAGGAAGCAATCTAATGTATAGTTCTGCAATGCAGCGATCACATTTTGGCGTATTTATATAATGAAATGTTATTCTAAAAACTGTGATCGGACAATAATATATGTAAAGCTTCCAAATATATTTATTTTTAAAAATACAAGTAGCACAAGTGATAAACATTCAAGTAATCCATAAAGATATAAAATGAAAAGTGAAAATTGTCTGCCCATTTTTCCACCTAATCCCTGAAACCTCTCTTCAAAGGTATCTACTATTCAAAGATTCTTTTTTGTCCCTCCATGGCCTGGGGCGGGGTGGGGGGCGGGGAGCGGAGGGGATGCCTATATTAGCTTTTTTTATCTGCATGAGTAGACTTTTTTGTTACCTTTTAAACATAGAAATAAGTAATGAGCATTTCCTTTTGTTGCTTCTGATATTTCAAGAATATTTTAATGGCACCTCCTGGGTCCATCATGACCTGTCTAGCCTTTATTCTCTGTTGCTGGACATTTAGTTTCTTTCTGCTAATTAAAAGTAACATTCATAATGAAAACATTTTTCCGTATAATTTTGCCTGCCTCTGCTTAATTTTTCATGACAGATTTCCAGAAATGGAATCATTGTAGCAAAGGACAGACACTTTTATGGCACTGCTACATACTGTCAAATTATGCTACATTTTTTTCCCCCTGTAGAAATAGGTCCATTTCTCTTGCCCATAAATTCCTTCTGATGTTCTGAAGATTAAAAAAAGCAATACAAGAAGATTTGCTCTTTTTAGCAAATGCAAACAATACAGAAGTCCATGAAATGGAAAGGGAAAGATCCCCTCCTCAACCTGCCTCCCCTGCTTGGAAACAAGCTCTGTTAGAGCCAATGTTGCCGCCGATGAGCTGGTTGATGGTGGATTAGTGATGCAGTCGCTGGGCTTTGGTTTCTTTATAAACTGTGTGTTCCAACAATTGCCTTATGGGATTGTGTGAGGATGCAATGGGTGTGTGCAGAACGTCTGGCCAATGGCAGGCACTGTTACAGATTTCGTTTTTGTTGAATGACTGATTGCTGTTCTCTGTGATGTGTCATCTGCAGGCTCAGGCTGAAATCACGCTAGAAAGCAGTGTCCTCATTCTGACGAATGCTGGCCCTTCTCTGCAAGGCTGCTTTCAGTCCGAGCTGATAGGATGACAATGCTGTGAGCTCCCCAAGTAGAAAACAGTGTTTCCAGCAGCGTGGGGAGCAGCAGCTGTACCCCCGAGCTTCAGCTTGTGTCCTGGTGTGGTTGTCCAGGTCCTTTGAGTAGCAGGGTATTATTACCCCTTTATTAGGATAAACACACTCTGGATTGCTATTCCCAAGAACGTTCACGTTAAGGAGAAAAGAACCAGGCGAGAGAAGTTCCAGCTTGGATGAGCATTCATGAATATCCCCTTGGAACATCAGCTTGCTCAAAATTGTAGGCATGACACCATAAACCCTGCTATTTATATTGTACGTGACTCTGCAAATATTTTTAGTAACACTAAGCCCTGGGTTGTTTTAACAGCATCTCTAACTGTAACATTTTTAACATTTACTGCGCTGTCAGGCCATCCTGACTAAGTGCCTGGTGAGCAAGTCTGCACCAAGTGGCAGCATTACTGATGAGAAGGTGCCCCTAACGCTGACCTTCCAGGAAACAAAGCCTGAGCCTTCACTAAGGATTCAGAGGACCCAGTGAGCCACCGTTCTGGATCCCGGGATCCAAACATCCCAGATGAATCATGTCCTGTGTGGTCTTCAGGCCACACATTCTAGATGGTAGAGCAAGCGCGCTGTGTGATTGCATGGGAGCCGGGGGAGGCGGTTCCTTGGAATGGCATTCTGTTTCGTTTGCCTCAGTATCATTTAGTCTCCTGGATGGACAGCAGCTCTGAGTGTGCCTGGGAGAGGGGCTGGCCCTGGGAGAGATCAGTCCACGGGCAGAAACATTAAATTATTCTGTTTATCAAACGTTTATTGAGCCTTTTGTATGGAGAAACCTGAGTTGTAATAATAATAGCCAATCGTTGACCATTGAGAGGGTTGGGTACTGGTGCAGGTTGGGTTCTCTGGAAATAGAGTTGGGGCACAGGATGTTTATTCGGGAACAATGCCTGTGAAAGGAGAGGCAGAGGCAGGAGAGGCCATAGGGACAAGTGGGGGGCTGATACAGGCCCCACAAGCCTCAGACAGCCCATCAGGGAGCGCCAAGTGAATATTGCTCAACAGAGCTGATTCCTTTGGGCTGGAGGGGCTGGGCCTCTATATCCCAACGTCAAGCAGTCGTGAAATGCTGGCTTTCCCAGGAAGTGTGTGACCTTGGATGAAGCCCCTTCCTATAGCTGAGGCTGACCTGAGGGAGCCCAGAGCTGGAGGCCATTTGCAGACCCCACTCCCTGAAGCTGGGCAGTGCATCCTTCTTTGAAGGGGGATCGGGCCAAGGCATCTCCACAGGCAGGATCAGCTTGATGAAGGAGCAGGAGGACTCCAAGGCTTTGGTAGTCACAAAAGAACGGGCAGAGCTTCCAGGTGAGCCACACAGCATGCATGCAGGTGTGGAGGTAGGAATATAGCAGATCACTATCCAGAGCCAGTATGAAAATCTTCGCAGCCTGGACGTGCAGGCAGAGACCCTGTCACCATTGAGAAACAGTCCAGGGGGCCACCTGTGTTTGTGACCTTCCCAGTCGTTTGCTTTCCGGCCATCCTCGGAAGCCTGTTTTTCCATCACTTTGATGGAAGCCAAGCCAACCTGGTGGTATGTCTTCCCAGTGACCCAGAGGGGCCTTTGTTCTGTGTCCTCCAGCCAGTTCACCTTGGCAACTGGGGAGACGATCTGCTTCTTCCTGCTCAGAGCCTTGACGAAGGTGGAGGTGACTTCTAGGGAAGTTGACCAGGGTCTAGAGAACCCCCTTGAGCCTGGTCATCCATTTCAGTTCACAGGCTCTTCTGAGGCGAGGGCAGGGGATCTGGATAGAGCTCCCAACTACCAGTGTAAAGGGGCCGCCCTCGCCTTCTGAGCAGTGTCTGGGAGAAGCTGCCATATTTGCTGGGCATCTCGTAGCCCCTTGGATGAAGAAAGACTGGTCTTTGGATTGAGAGCATGTCTGTTTTGATTTTTTAGACAGCCCTGAGCGGAAGGGATTTTTGTACGCAGTGACTGTGTTCAGCCTCACTGGTGGTCTGGGGGGGGTCTCCTTAGCCAGGCACTTGGGGCGGCATGGCCTCTAAGAGAAGAACACAGAAACAGAAATGCCATCCCAGCGCCTACCTTCCCGCTCAGCATCTTCCTCTTGCACACGCACCACGTCCCTCTCCTGGCCTGACTTCTCCTGGCTGTCCTCTGGCTCTCCGACCCATGCTGTAGCTTGGCCACGATGGCCACATCTTGAGTCCCTCTCGCATGAAGATGGATTTCCTCTGGAATGTCCTCAGAGGCCCTGCCTTAGGTGTCATCATGGTATTTTGGGATTTGACGAAGGAGCAGAGATCGAGTGGCCTGTTTGTCGCTAACCTCCCACGGCCTTGACTGATGACAGTGGTGACATCTGTGGACAGTGAGCAGGTCTCTGGTGCAGCCCCATGTGATTGAGTTTCCTGAGTTATTCCCTATCAGCAGTCAACACGCCAGATCGCTGGCTGCTAATTGTGCAGCTTGTATGTAGCTGGTGTGCAGTTTGGGGTTCAGTTCTCTGCTCCCCTCCCTCCCTCCCTCTCTCCTGCCTGCCTTTCCTCCTTCTCTTTCTCCCTCCCTCCCTCCACCTCAGTGCTGAGTTCTGTTAGGAAATGTTGCACAGCTAAAATAACAATTAATGTACAGGTACAGTAATAGAAGTGTCCAAAGGTAAAGTTAATTAGACATTTTCATTAGAGGCTCTTGTTGAAATCGGTCATCCATTGATGTTTTTCAACCATAGGGACCTGTATATTTTTTCTTTTGTGGTTGCATCGTTGCATCCTCTGTGTGTGTATGTGTGTGTGAGGGAGAGAGAGAAGAGAGAGGCGTGGAATCTTTTATGGAAAATCCAGAGGTAGGTTGTTTCCCTTTAAACTCCCAGCAGAGTTCAGCTACCCCCTGGGGTCTGCGTTAGCTCAGCACACAGGATATTATTCTGGAGCTTTCCTTGATGGAAAGTTGAGATACTAGCTACATTTTTCCCCCTGGGCTTTTCTAAACCTAAACAAAGCTTATTTTCCATCTTTAAATATTGCTGGGTGGTCTTTGCTATTGGGATTCCAGCATTCTGGGACTGTCGGGGACAAGTCTTGGGCATCTCTTAGGTGCTTGTGCAGCCACAGTTGAGTTGCTATAGAAACCAGCTCTTCTCACGGTGTGGCATGGGGCCTGTTTATAGTTCTTCACATCTTGCCCCTTACCGGGGAGATGATGGTGACGGTGATACCTTTGCTCGTGCCCCAAGCTGGGAATTCCCTGTGCCATCCATCAAGGTTTTCCAAGGCCCTAAGCACGGCTACTACAGCAGGGAGTAGGTAACTCTTGGGGGACTGTCTTTCCTCGCGCTCAGGGGAAGGCTTCCCCTTTGGACAGGCTGCCCAGCTGCCCCTCCAGGCTCAGCAGTGCTCACCGGGGCGGAAAGACCTCAGGCCATCGGGACTGCCTGGGGAGTCCCCAGGATAACCTCCTCAGTGGCTGGGAGCACTGGGGCAATAACCACCCTGGGGCAGCCACCACCTCTGAGCGTGGAGACAGTGGGGGCATATCGGATGGCACTTTACATCTCACGAACCAGCTGATAGGAGAGTGAATATAATTGTCATGTGGCAAATTAAGGTGCTTCCACGTCAGCTAACAGGTGCCATTTCATTATTAATTCCAATCAAAGACATTTGTTGCTATTTAAGTATCTAGCTGCTTGGCCACCATCTTTCATCCGGCTGCCTGCAGCTTTTGAAGAAAAGAAAAGGTCTCTTTCCCTTCCCTGCTGCTCATCCTTGGAGAATTTACTTTGGTGAAACACTGGGTGATTCTCAGGACTAAGTCGCCCCGGAGGAGTCTGGACAAGTCACCACAGTAATTCCTCATCCGGGCCAATCTTAGCCCGTTAAGCAAGCTCATCCGATGTGCTTGTCACCTTTCTACATTATATCCTTGTACTCTCAAAACAGTCCTTTGTGGAAGGCATTTTTTTCATTCCCATTTCTCAGGTGAGGAGATTGAGGCTCCGAGAGGCTAAATGGATCAGCAGGGTTCACCGAGCTAGGAAGTGGCCCAGCTACGATTTGACCCTGGCCTCTTATTGCAAAGGCTGATTTGTTCATGTTCCACCTGAGAGCCAATGCAGGGCCAGGCAGGCCTGATTACTCGTGTGCTGAGGCCTCTGAACTTCATGAGGGCTGTCATTCTCTCTGCTGGGCAGACATCTCACCTTGTCCTCTGTGGCCCCCACGAAGCCCAGCCTCGATGAGCTCCCCTAAGAAGAACTTTCCAATCCACAACCACAACCCATTAGTGGCTCTAAAAATGCCCAGCAGGGGGCTCAGTGATGTCTCTGAAAGAGGTAGGTGTCTGTGGCAGACTCCGTGAATGCAGGGGCTTCAAGACCAAGAGAAACAGAGCCTGTGCAGGCAATTTTGTCTCTGAAACCTGCTGTGACCACTAAGAAGACCTTTCCTTTGGGATAACATGCTTGTGGAGGCAGTCCGACCTCAGTGGGAGACTGGTGACCCCTGGGGTACTGTTTCTCTGCCTGTTTGCCCAGCTGTTTGTGTGTACCCATCCTCCTGGATCCGGACAATCCCAGGCTGTTTCCATGGCATCCGTGTCGCTGGGTAAACACATTAGCTGAAAAGCAAATGTGTGCTAGGAAGGAGGTCTCTCCCTGCGTGTTGGCCACCTGTGTGGAATGATTCTCCCCACCCCCAGCCAGGATGGGAGGAGGGACGCTGACAAAGTGTAAACGGCAGGTGTCAGAAAATTAGGGAAATATGTTCAGATTCACACCGGACAGGATCAGGAGCCCCAAGGACAAAATTCAAACATGCAGACACTTGTGGCCAACTGGCCTTCTGCTGGGGTGTGAAGGGGGAAGAGAGGAGGGAGAAAACCAGCCCCACGTGGAACGTGTGCTGAGTCCTATGCGTGTTGGGGGTGGGGCCTAGATGAAAGCTGCCGGTGACACATGTTAAGGGCATCACCACAGGCTGAGCTACAGGGGAAACTCCTACGTGCGCTTTCTTGCTGGTCTTCATAAGCCTTCAATCTGGAGGTCAGCACCATTGTTGCGCTCATGGTACAATTGAGGAAACTGAGGCACTGAGCCCTTAAGCTACTTGCTCCAGGCCTTACAACTAGTAGAGAAGCAGAGCCAGAAGGCAAAGTCAGGCTTATCTATCTGACTTCAAACCTGGGTCCCCACTGGGGCTGTAGGGGGCTGGGAGAACAATTTAGGAGCTAAGGTGCACGGTGCAAAAAGCCCATCTGGGAGGGTGAGGAGACCAGTGGGGCAGGGGTGGTGGCTTATGATGGAGTTTGAGGGGTGGTACAGGTCCAGGTGTCACGGCAAAGGGGGGGCCCAAGTGCCAGGCTTCCCCTCGTGGGCACTGGGAATCTAGGATAGCTGTTCCTGCCCTTGAATATTTACTCAGCTCACTTCCTGGTTCTGCACCCAGAGGAATCCACAACTTGGGGCAACCGCTATAGCCTGGCAGTGGGATGGAGCCAGAGTGATGGCCGAACATGGGCACAGTGTGTGGTAGGTAGTAAAGACCTTGGGTGACCAGAGCTAGTCTTGATCCCATGGGCCAGGAGACACCTCAAAGCAAATGGACCTTTCCAGTGTCCTGGGCGATCTCTTTCCTGACCTCACAGGCTCCCTCTAAGAACTGCGAGTGGCCAGGTAATCTCCACTACTGGCTCAGCTGGGAGAAGAGAGGTCCCAGCAGATCCAGGGCATTTCTGAAGTTGCCTTAGGCTTTGTGGCCTCTGGGAAGGAACATGGCCTGGATCGACTGAGTGAAACCCCCATTCTCCTCATTCTGCCAAATGGGGACCCTGTCTGTTTGCAAGACAAAAAAAAAAAAAAAAAAAAAATCTCAGTCTGTTGTCCAGCCCTTCTATTTATAGCCACCAAATAATTAAGCAGATGAACCTGTCCAGGACCAGAAGGAGCCGCCTGGCTGGTGGGCCATATGGTGAGTCTGCAGGGTCCCCATGTGGCTAATAGGATGGAGGAGAGTTTGGAGAGCCTCTTGATGTACACGCTTCATTTCTTCCCAGTGTGTTTTTGATCAACAGAAGGGTTAAAAATAACACTTAAAAAATTCTCTTCACTGGATGTGACCCTGGGCGGGGGAGCTCTCTGGATAATATTTGCTCGCTCCCCTCATGGCACAGCTGCTCAATGCTAAACAGTCCTAGGAAGAAGCTCAATGGAAAACTTCAGGCATCCCCCTCCTTGGTGGGTTTCTGAGGCGCATCATGACCTTAACCTCTAGGTCTCCTGCATCGAGACCCAAGGGCTACAATGGCCAACACCTGTGGTCATTCATCAGGTTGCCCCGTTGCCACTCTCTAGTTATATCTAGTACATCACCTGCAGGTACTTGGGTCATGATACTTCTCTGTCCTCACTCCACCTCCTTCGTGGCCCCCTACAAGGTCAAGTTCAGACTCCTTGGCCCAGCTTAGTCTGAGGTACCCTAAAGCCTGGCCTCAGCCACCTTTCCAGCTCTGTACCCTGCTCTCCTAAGCACCTTCGGTCATTCGGCGCCCCCTACCTCTCCAACTATAGGGCTCCCTCTTTGAATCTTGCCACTTGTGGAGTACGCTCTCACCTCCTCTTTGCCTGTTCAAATCCTGCTCACCTTGCAAAAGCCAGTTCCCATTCCATCCCGTGGGCTTCCTGCAATCTCAGAATGATCTCACATTTATTTTTTTCCTTAGGCCTTTAGAGCAATTCTGTCTGTTCGCTTTCATTTGGCAATTAATCATGTTCTGCCAGCCAGTGTCTGCCCCACTATTATCTTAAAGAGTTATTTAAATATCTCATTAACATTTAAATCTTCATATTTGTCCTGCCACCTCGATTGGGCTGTCTTATCGGGGGGCGGAGAGAGGGTCTCAGGCTTCTCTAGCAGGCAGCATCGTGTGGTGGTCACCCACACGGGTCCCTGTGCAGCCCCATTGAGGCCTTTACTTCTGATGGGTGTCATCCTCGCTACGCCTCTTACTAACCAGGTGACCTCAGGAACGTTTTCACTTCTCTGTTCCTCAGTTTCCCCACCTGTAAAATGTGGAACAAAATTGCACCCACCTCATGGAGTTGTAAGGATTTAACGAGTTAATACGTTCAGAGGGCGGGCGTAGAACAGGGCTGTGTGGTGTCGGCTGAGATTTCGTGGGCCTGCTTCCGCTTCAGCCAGCCCCGGCCCACCTGGGCACAGCAGACCAGGCCAGCGTTGCTTGTTCTTTTCATTGGGTGTAATGTCATTTGTACAGGTGAGAAGGCTTTGACCCAGACAGGGTCACACAGCAGGAAGTGGTGGAGAGTCTAAGGTGGCAGCACTGAGAGTCCAGTGCTTCCAGAGGCTGGTCCCAAGCCCTTTTCTTCATATGCAGCCTCAGTGAAGGTCTTTACTTTGCAAGGGACACTGAGAAAAACCTAGTTTTTTATGGTTGGACACCTTTTTCATGGAGCACAGGATCTGGGGTTGGCCAGGATGCCAGCACCCTGCAGGACTCCAGGGGGACATTCACATAGTCTTCTGTGGGAATGGCATTTCCTTGAGGGGTACAAAGAGGCCCTGGGATGAGAATTTTCCCTGACAGCCCTCCCGTCTCACCCCTGGGACTGGTGATGGCACCCAAGGCTTCCTGCAGCTGGAAAACACAAAAGCCTCAGAGTCGGGAGGTACCGCTAAAACCCCACTTGATCAGGTTGAACTCCTCTGAAGGTGGGCATGGCTGCCCTCTCCCATGTGCTTCCCCCCAGCCCCCGCTGTCCCCTGGCCGCTTTCTGGGAGACTCCTTGGGACTCAAGGAGGTATTTCATGGTGGCGAGCTATTCCCAACTACCTTTCCTCCCTGCTTTATGCCAGGGAAGAAATCAGAGTTTGGCCAGGCCACGTGGTGTGATGTGGGCACAGGTATTCTGAGATCCATGCTTTCCTTCTTGCCTGCCCCACCCCCACCTCCAGTCGTGGAGGGAATGACATGAGTGGGGGTCAGAAGAGGCCACATGATTTCTAATTCAGAAACAGCAACGTCTGAGCTAAGCCTCAGACGTGTTTTCCACATGGAACCAAAGGTGACAAACTTTGAATAGATTTGTGGTAAACCAATACCTGAAGAAAATGTGACAATATCCATGGTGGAATCTAGGTAGTGAGTATTCAGGTGTCTCTGGGACATTCTTTCAACCTTGCTGTGTGTTTGAAATTTTTCATAATGTTTGGGGGAGGAGTGAAGATTTTGTAGCCAACTGCCTAGGTAGCCAAGTCTGGTTTTGCCCCTTTCCAGCTGTGTGACCTTGGACAAATTACTTAACTTCTCTGAGCCTTGGTTTCCTCATTTGTAAAAATGGGGCTAATCATGGCACATATCTTAGGAGTATATTCAAATGCATTTGAAGTACTTCTTAGGCAAAGACTTGGGACAGTGTCTGGTACAGTTAAGATCCAGTTGATAAATATCAGCCATTATTATTATCATCAGTTAGAGAGCTTTGTTTGGATAGGATCTTAGAAGTAGACATTGAATTAGGCAATGAGAATGTTATCAGTAACCTGAAAGGATAATTCTAAGAGTGTGGTTGGGTAGGGAGGAAAAGCCAGAGAAGGGGGATGGGTGGAGAAGTCAGGGCCGCAAGCGTGGACCCCACTTTCAGAAAGCTTGTTAGAAATAGGAGCGAGAACTAGGGTAAGAGCTTCAGAGGGAAGGGTATAGAGGAGACTTGTTTGTGGGCCACTGGAACAGAAAGAAAGGGCAGGAGAGAAGGAAAGTTATAGATGTGCTGTCTTGCTCCTCCAAGCGTGGTCCGAGAACCAGTGGCAGCCACATTACGTAGCAGCTTGTTAGAAAAGCAGAATGTTTATGCTCAAAAAGTTAGAGAAGCTCCAAGCTGGAATACACCACGTGACTGGCAGGGCCTTGCCAGTCTCCAGCAGGAAGCTCAGATGTCCAGTCTGACAGCCTAAGTCTGGAGGCAGAGTCAAGTGGTCCCGCCTTTGTCACCTTTCCTTGGGGTCAAGGAACCTCAGAAGGGGCCCCGCGTGGACCTTTGCAGAAGCTCTTCCCTATTGTAGCAACAGATATGGTTAGTTCCACCCCAAAGTTTTCTGTTGCCCTTTCTCTTGTCAGTGTCCTCTGACGGAAGTGGTGCCTGCATGCCTGCACTGCGCAGTGATACAGCAGGGGGCAGACAGCAGGCCAGCTCGACACACTGCTCGCCTGGGGAACTGCTGGGTCAGCCAACCCAGAATGCACAGCCGGGGCCTGTCTTGTCTTCAGGGTGCTTACATTAAGGGGAAAAAAAAATGCCTACAGGAAAATTAAGGGAATCCCCCTGAAGGTGCAGATTTCTAGCTTCTCTTGAAAAAATAACCTGGCAGCGTGACACCTGGCAATGACCTGGGTCTGGGTGGCAGCTGCTGCCTCCTCGGCCTGGGCATCTCTGAGTCACCTCGGGCCCTGGTGGCCCTTTCAGCTCTGTGTCCCCAGCCTAACTCTTCAAAGCGTTTGATTTTCTCGCCTTTGGTCTAATAGAGCCTCTTTGAGGGAGTGGACACGGCCCAGCCTGGTTAAGGGTCTTGCCGGAGGCCGTCCGTTTTGTCCACAGAGCAGGGTCCTTGCTCCCAGTGCAGGTCTCCCGCTCTGTACCTGGGGCCCTTCTTTCTGTGGGTATCTAGGTCCTGCTGCCAGAAACCCCACTCACGCTCCGTGAAATCACTCAGGCCTTCGTTCTGGATCTCAGGGCCCCCAGGGGGATGTGTTAGGAACTGTACGGAATACTGTTTTATAAAATTATCACAAACCAAGTTCCCCTTGGTGAGTTGCTCTGAATTTCCATCCGTGAATGTTCTTACACTTTTTCACTCCAGAATTTTATCTGTTGTAAAAATGATATAATAAGAACTTTAAAAGATATTTTAAAACCTAGTCACAATCGCAGCATAGCATAGCAGCCGTCCCTATCTTTCCTTTTAAAAAATGCTTTAAATCACTGAAAAAAAAACCACACGCTTTTTATTTTTATCCCGTGCCACTGACAGTGTATATTAACCAAACGTCCTACCTTCCACCCTCCCAGCCTCCCTACCTTCTCCTCCCCTCCCGTCTTTTTCTTCCCCTTTCCTTCCATTCTGCCCTGCCTGATAACCCCTGTGTAACACAATGCGTCCATCCTACTTCCAGACTTTATCTCTTGAAGGAGGATACAGTCACAATCCCGCTCAGAAAGCAGCCTGGACCCACCCTTGGTAACAGAGCTCTCTGCTCTACCATTTGGCCAGATAAGTTCCAGATCCTAGGCGGCAGAGGGGGGCCATCTAGGCATCAGGGCTAACCTGGAAATACCTCCCCTAGTCCTTACTTTTTCATTTACTCAAGTTGAACATTTCGGCGGAGGTATTGCACGGGCGTGTGTGCGTGCCGTGTGTATGTCTAAAGAAATAGGACTGGACTGCTAAGGTTTAGGCACCAGGAATCCCTTCCCTTTCTAGCCTGGTGTAGTCAGATAATATTCTTTTGATGCCTCTGACCGGTGTAAGTTGTTCATAAGTTTTAAGTTCCACGGCGTCCTCTTTGCTGTGTATGGCATTCTTACTTAGCATTTATGTCCGTTCATTTCACACAGTTATTTAATTGTGTGCCAGCAGGGCACGTCCATACGTGGAGATAACAGAATGCAAATGGCACCTCCCCGGGAAGGCCACGCTGTGTGCCGCTGGAAGCAACCCATGCTTCCACATGAGTTCCACCAACAGTAGTTGTGTGACCTTGGGTAAGTCACTGTACTTCTCTGCACTCAGTTTCCTGTTCTGGAAAGTGGGGAGGATTAATGAACTAAGATTCTATATGTGAAACACTTAGCAGAAAGCCTGGCAGACGAACAGTGTAGGGATTCAAGTTCCCCTTCCCCTTCTGTTCTCTACACCTTTTCTTGGAGCTTGAGAACCTGCCACGGAGCTAATAATCTGTTAACAAACAATGTTCCAGGGAAGCTCAGACTACAAAGGTGGCTTTTGGAGAGGGAAGAATTTTCTTGTAATGTAAATAGTCAACTCCAGTTTAAGTCTTTAGCTTTGGTAAGCCTCTAGTTTAACCTGTGTTTTCTTTGCATAACCCTGCTTCCCATTCTGGGAACTCTGTCCCAGTTGGGTCTTGACTGAGAAGCAGGGCTGGGGTCTGCGGCTGCGATCTTCCTGATTCCCTTGGGAACTGGCTTTGCAGCAGCCCTGTTGGGCAAGCTTCCTCCTGCAGCTCTTAAGGATACCTGGGGATCTCATTCAGTCTTCCTTCCTGATTCACACACTTTCTGCACCTGCCAACACTGACTCACTGGCTCCATTTCTTGGGGGTCATTTGGCTGAATTCTACTTGTGGTCTAAGATCGGGAATGAACACTTTTTTTTTTTAAATTTTTAATTAAAGTTTATTGAGGTGACAATGGTTAGTAAATTTATATAGGTTTTAGGTGTACAATTCTCTAATACATCATCTCTATCTCACATTGTGTGTTCACCACCCAGAGTCAGTTCTCCTTCCATCACCATATATTTGATCCCTTTTTACCCTCATCTACCACCCGCCTCCCCCCCTTACCCTCTGGTAACCACTAAACTGTTGTCTGTGTCTATGAGTTTTTGTTTCTTCATTTGTTTGTCTTGTTCCTTTGTTGTTTTAAGTTTTATATACCACATATCAGTGAAATCATATGGTTCTCGTCTTTTTTTTCTGTCTGACTTATTTCACTTAGCATGTTAATCTCAAGATCCATCTATGTTGTTGCAAATGGCACTGTTTCATCTTTTCTTATGGCAGAATAGTATTCTATTGTGTATATGTACCACAGCTTCTTTATCCAGTCATCTATCGAAGGCCACTTTTGTTGTTTCCATGTCTTGGCCACCATAAATAAAGCTGCAATGAATATCAGAGCACATGTATTTTTACGGATAAATATTTTCAGATTTTTTGGGTAGATACCCAAGAGAGGGATTGCTGGGTCATATGGTAATTCTATTTTTAATGTTTTGAGGAATCTCCGCACTGCCTTCCATAGCGGCGGCACCAATCTGCATTCCCACCAACAGTGAATGAACGCATTTTAAAAGCCCCCCACCTTTAGGATTGTGGGTCCTGTGGTATAATTGTAGGCTGGGAATTCTGCGCTTTGTCGCTGCCAGCTGGGTGAACTGGGCATATTCTCTCCTCTCTCTGGTCTTTTGTGTCCTTATTTGTAACTTGAAGGCTATAGGATATATTTAACCTTGGGAGAGCAGGGGTCAGAAATGTTGGAAACCTAATTCAGCCAGCAGCCCAGTATCGTTGGAGCATTGTCTGCCTGCCTTGTGACTGGTTTCTTTGACGTGAAGTCATGTACTTATGGGGTTCTATAGAGGATCTGGACATTGACAGAAGCGTTGGAATTTGTTTAGGCTTGAGGGTTTCCCCAAGTGTGGAAGCATAGCACGGGTAGTGTGCCAGATGCAAGAACAAGACCTTGAGTCACCAGGAGGACGATAGTCCCTTGGCAGTTTTGTTCTAGTCCTTCTGATGATCTCAGGGAGGAAGTCTCAATTTGCTGTTTGGAACACCTCTCGACGCTCGCCCACGTCCGTTTTGAACAAAGGCACAATCAGGCTGAGGCGAGGGCCTTTGCCGGCATGGCATCGAGCTGGAATTGCATGATCTGGTTTTGTTTGGCCTTGTGTTTATTTGGAAGGTTAGCTTCTCTTTGTTTCACAGGTAATCCCGGTTCACATACGGCAGTGTGACAATGTTTCCTTAAAATAAATTTACCTAGTTAAAACAATACAAGTCCACTTCAAGAAAAAGTGCGAGTCCTTAGAGCAGGTGACATGCAACTAGCACAGAGGTGGTGAGGGGCTGTGTGACTAGCGCGTTTTGGAGGCAGAAGGAGCCCTTCTGCTGGGTTAGTCCAAAAACCGCTGACCCGACTCCATTGCTCACTTCACCGTGACAAATAACACTGGGGACACTTCCACCGACCAAAATGTTCTTGCAGGCAGGGTCGTACCTTTTCCCTCGTGCCTTCCTGCCTCCTGCACAAGGACCTGGGTGTGGAATTATTCATGGATCTAACACACATATCGAGGGGCCGCCTGCTTTTCAGCAGCCGTTTGCTGGGTCAGGGGGTCTGGGAGTGACAGCTACCATGCCCGGGCTCCGGGGTGTTTGGACGCTGGTAGAGGCTGCCGTTGAATGTGGAATGTCTTCCTTTGAAAGAATTTACACTAAGTTCCTAATGACCCCAAACATACTGGACATGAACCAGTGGCCTGCACTGAGGAGGGCTGAGCGGGCATTTCGAGGTTGGTCTCGAGATACACGTGGGGAAGGTGGTTCTCAGGACTGACTGCTTCTCCAGACTGTGATAGCGCCTCCCCTTCTAGTTCACATTGTCCAGAGCTAGGATCCTTGCCAGGAACTCACCATTGTCCCCAGAGTGGCAGAACAGCTGCTTATTCTGGTGCATCTGACTTCCCGGCAGTTGGTTCTTCCCAGGGTCCGCGGCCCCGAGGCTAGCCTGGTGTGTTGCTTCAAAGAGACAGGGAGGTCCTGTGATGGGCTAGCGAGGTCACCTGCGAGGGGATGGCATGTGGGTGCCATGAAATATTTATCTGAGCTTCCCAGGGGGGAGGCTTTCTGGGGCTGGATGTGGCTCTGATTGCATCAGTTATCATGGTACCCTGGATCCAGGCTTGGGACAATTAGGACTTTGTGCTACACTCAAGCTTGATGCCGCTGTGTGGATTGGTGATGCCGAAATGATCTGTCACAAGCTGAAATCACTTCCTTTTTTGAAAACTTAAAGCAGAGACCATGATTGTCGATGGATGCCTGAGCCCCTACCTTCCTCAGTGTTGAAATATAGAGTCAGTGCTGCTTTCTTATTACGAAGTGACCTCACTGGCCTGTCTTCTCTCCTGACCCTCCTCTGTCACTGGTCTTGACCCCTCCCTGACCCTCACTCCATCCCTCACCTAACACCGTTCTTGACCGTCTCCCTCTTCCTCATCCCACCCCAGCCCCGGTAGAAGTCTCCCACCCAGGGATAGGATGCAGAGTCTGTTTTGCATCTTGCCTGCTAATTTAAAGCAACATTGAACGTTCAGCACTTTGGTTTTTGAGTTGTCCCAGCTTTAAAACGATGCTGTGGGGGAAACTCTGGGTTGAAAGTGGAGGCCTTTGGGTTCTCTGCCTTCTGGGCCCGACTTGGCCGCCGTCTCCTGCCATATGGTGAAACCTGGGGCTGCTACTTTCCCAGGACTCCGTTTTTTCATTGGCCATCGAAGGGATTTGGGCCAGATGAGTGAGTCTCTTTATTTTTGGACATCAGTCTGCGTGGTGGCACGGTGACGCCAAAGCTAATCTCCAAGGCCTCTTCCAATTTTAAGGTTCCCTGAGGGTGACACCGGACGGCTATACTTGAGTTCCACAGCTGTGAAATGAGGAAGTAAAATCAGGACCATGGCTCGTTTTAGGTGGGTTTTATGAGGAAGACATCTTAATAGAATAAGATCAACAAGTAAGCAGGGGCTTCTCTGGCTTGTTCGGCACCGTATGCCCGGCACCTAGATTAGTGCCAATAAAAAGGGGCAGATTGAGTGAAAGAACACCAGGGGATTATGTGAGTTTTGTGCAAAGCAATAGAGAAGCCCCAAGGAGGCAAAGTCCTTTTGGCTTTTCCTTAAGCATGAACTTATCCCAAATAACTTACAGGTGCCGGCAGGGGAAAGGGGAGGAGAAAGGAAGAGCGAAGACATGGCTGAGTCTGGAATCCTGCAAGTGTGAGAGGCCTGCTGTGTGCTCTTGTCACCCTGAGGGGCCCAGCGTCCCAGTCCTTTGCTGTCAGTTTTCTAGTAGCACAGACTCCGGGGGGAAGCTGCCAATACCCAGCAGTTGCTGCTGCATTTCATGCCGCAGCTGTTGAGACACCCGTTGGCTGCAGCTGCCCTGAGGCTGGGCCCTCAGCCTCCCCTGTGGTCACCTCTGGATTCTTCAGACTGGCTGGAGCCGAGAAAATCAGATTGGGGGTCCTAGGCTTGCCCTCCACTGAGACCCTTCCCCATTCCCTGTCCTTACACGCTTTTGTTTGACAAGTCACAAAGGACCGAGAAATTCTTGGGGTCCTCTTCGTTCTCCAGTGCTGAAAGACTGTTCACATCAGGGGCCGCAAGGTGTGATTATATTTTAATCCCTGTGCAAAATAGTAGACTGTCACACCATCACCAGTTCCCTCTCCATAGTATTTGTGTTGTGTTGCAATCTGAGCATGGAGCCCATGGATGGCCTCTCCAGGGCTTCGTCTTGGCAGCTGACACCACGAGGGAATGACCAGTCAGTCATTCCATGGGATCTGGCCCAGGGTCGCAGGAAATTAGCACCTTGCCTTCAGGAGGGACACTGGGCCAGCTGATCTGAGCTGGAAATTGATCCTTGTAGCTCTTGGAACTGGTGCAAGTGCAGAGATGGACGGTGGACACTTCAGGGAAGGGGCAGCTTCCATCCCCCAAAAGAGGAAGTCTCTGCAGCCTGGAAAGGCCAAGGTGGGATGTGGCCCAAGAAAATCATGGAGAGGACAGAGAGGAGTGGGGAGGCGTTATTGTGTTATCGATCAGTGCATTGATCTGTGAATTTTAATCAAGACACATCAGTGGCCAAGGCTTGGGCCTTGGTTGGTTGACATATTCCTTCCAGCAAACTTGAGGCCCACTCTGTACCAGCCACAGTACAAACGTGCGTTGGTTCTGTACAAAGATGAGTTAGGTCGAGGGGCTGTGGCGGGAACTGCACTTCGATGGGCCGAGGAGGGGCACTTGGGGTGCTGTTGAGAGCATGGCACTGCTCTGCCTCCTCCCCCCGCTGTTCTGGTGATCACCCCTGGGAGGTCCTCCTCCACCGTGGCTGCAGAAGTGCCTGAAAGAGCGTGCCTGCTTTGTTTGCTGTCTGGGGCATCTTCATGCTGATATTTCAGTAGCTCCAGCTTCCCAGGTGGATGTTTTGGACGGTGTTGGCAGGATAAGGCTGTGACATTGTCACATGGCCATGGGAGGATAGATTCCTGTGTCCTGTTGTTGGGTCAATCCAGACCATTTGTGTAGGAGGAGCGAGGCTGGGAGTCAGGGCTCCAGGCTTCCAGACGTGGCTGTGCCACTCATCTGTTACTAGGACTTGGAAACATGACGGCTTGTGGCTTCAGTCATGGGGTGAGTGTGAAGGCTGGGTTGCTGGGTACGTCACACATACACACACGTATAGAAATCTCACAATATGCTCTGAAAGATGTAAGTAGGTAACAAAGGGGTTTTGATTGAGAAAGTTTGCAAAATATTAGGTTAAAATACAAGGTTAAACAAAGTTGTTAAACTGGTTTCTTTTTACCGCAGAACATTTAGGGCCTTTATTGCACTAATATGGGGAATTGCCACCAGGATGGCGCAGTCTTCCGTGGTTTCCAAACTCAGTGGACCATGGAACACTTGTGTTCTAGAGGAGCTTCTTGAACTCATGTTCCTTGGAATTTACTTTGGGAATCAGTGGTTCTCAGCTGGTGGTGATTTCGTCCCCTAGGGGACAGTGGCATTGTCTGGAGACATTTTTTGGTCTAAATTGGGGACCACTGGGGAGTCGGGATGAGTGCTACGGGCATCCGGTGGATAGAGGCCAGGGATGCAGCTAAGCATCCTACAACACACAGGCCAGATGCTCACAATAAAGGCTGATCCGGCCAAAGTGTCAGTAGTGCTGAGGTTGCGAAGCCCTGAACCAGGTGGTCCCGCAGCACCCCCCACCCCCCGCCTCCCAGCTCTAACACTACGGGGACAGGGTGGTTTGGTGACACTGCCCGACTTGGTACACCACTTTACCCTGAGGGACCTCTGACCCTTGAACATCATTGCTCTCTGGAAGGCAGGAGAGGGGAGGCCATTCTGCCTCCTCCTCCTAGATACTTGCACCCTCCTGGCTCAGGGCCGTATATCCACATAGCCGCATGTATCCCTATATTCAGTAAGCATGGTCTGGCGTTTCTGGCAGCTCACAGGCTGGTGTCTAGATGAGAAGAACACGAAATCTTCCTTTCCCGGGTTCTGTTTCCACCCTCGGTGGCCAAGCTGGGGGAGTTCACTTTGTTCTGTTGCCTGAGAAACTTGGACTTCAAAGCCCACGGCCTGCCAGGTGCCGTTCCCGCAGACGGAGCTGAGATTCCAGGAAGAATCTCCAGCTCACAGAGATTCATCATCTTTTTGAAGTTTTAAAATCACAGATGTTTTTTATGAGTACTCAAGGTATTCCAGCTTTTTATGCATCTCCTTAAAGTGCCGTCCCCCAACACATTTCTCTCCAGTAACCAAAACACAATAGGTAATGGAAACTCCATCACAGGCTGACCCAGAGACCCAAATGGAACCGGCTCAATTATACCTGAAGCAAGGTGCTGTCATGACTAATTAGCCTCTCACAGAGACACGTTTTCCTATGGCTGACTTCAGGGAAATCAGCCTGCCACATCTGAGTATACCCTTGGAGAGCTTCCTTTCCTTCCCGCGGCTTCTGAGGTTGCTTTCTTGAAGGATTCTCTGCCACCGCTGGGCCACGGAGCAGTCCAGTCCAAGGTGGAAATTTACTTCCTGCCCGCCCTCCACCCCACCGGTCCTGTGCTTACTCTCATCACAGATGGCCTCACTGTTTTCAGGGGTGTGAGCCATTCACCCGGAAGGTTTCCCCTGCCTCAGAAGGCAGCATGGGCAATGCCCAGCGGGCTCTCAGTCCAACTCTGGCACTCACAGGAACTTAGGAAGGCCCTGCGGAACCATGTTGGGAGTTGCCCTCTGGAGAGGGAGGCAATAGTGTCCTGTGTCCAGAGTTATGTGATGAGATCCAGTGAGTGAAATTTATGCAACAAACTTTTTTGGCCACTGGCCCTGGAGGGGATGTATGAAACACCTCTTTCGAAAGGACACTCCATTATGGATGGCTTAGTGGGCGAAGCACTGGGCCCTTGCTGAACTGGTTTAGCTATTTGAGTGTTGACCATGTGTTAGAGAGTGCTGGTATTTCTTCTGAGGGTTGCAGGATCTGTAAATGTGGAGACACAGGGAGGGTGCAGGTCAGGCTTCAGGGGGCTGCAAAGATCTCCCCCCACCACTGATCAGCACTGCTTCGGTACTGAGTCCCGGCACATTTCTGAGTGCTTTCTGCATCGCCATTAATCCTCACAGCCACCCTCTGCGGTGGATATTAACAACCCACATTTCCAAGTGAGGGAACTGAGGCTCGTGGGAGGTTAAGAAACCACCCAAGTTAGTAACTAGCAGAGTCAGGCTTTGAATGCATTTCCAGCAGACTCTAAAGCCATGCTGTTAATTCTGTGCCTCCCATGAGTGCTGGCTTGAATCCAGCCCTGAGGTCCCAGCTTGTATGCAGTCTCCGCAGCCTCCAGCCAGGTGCAGGGCTCTGGGGTAGGGCCCGCGTGACTGTCGGGCAGTGATGCCCAATGGTACTCACATGCAACAGACTGGGCTGTCTGGCTCTTCCTTGGGAAGAATTGCTGTGCACCGCGCTCAGAAATTGCATGTGCCACATGTTGTACCTGAACTCCCTTCAGAAGAATTTTTCAAGCCATGGCTGCAACACATAAGTGGATTATAAAATCAATTTAGTGGCTTGCAACCAATGCTGAATAAGAAGATGTGAAAGTACATCCCTTGTAACAAGGTTAGGTATTGTTTCACGAGTCCGGGGCTGCATTACTCATACGGATCACGATGTAAAGCCATTTTCTTACTTGGGGTAGAGATCCTAAGTGTGAAAGCACTGCCCTGGAGGGAAGCTGGGCCTGCAGTAAGCGCTCCAGAGAAAGGCATGCAGGGTTTACTCTTTGAATGTCGGCTGGGAGATGAGTTGAAGGAAGCAAAGGGCACAGGAGGTCTTGGCAGATGGGTCTCCAAGGGTTGACTCTCTGTCCAGTCTGATCTGGGCTCTGTTAGCTGCTTCTGGGGCTTCAGAGATGTTAGAGAGGAGGCCCTGTTCTTCCTTTCCAGTCAGATAGCCTGGCTTTGCCCAACAAGACAAGAGCATGTAACAATAACATCTATGAGAATAATAGCAGAGCAGGGCAGGGTAGCTGTGATTCAGACCGTGGGCTCCAGAGCAGCCTGCCTGGGTTTAAGTCTTGGCTAAGCTCACTCTCTTATACCTCTGTGACCTTGGGAGGATCACCTAATCTGTCTGTGCCTCAGTTTCCTCAGCTGTACGACTGGCACACACTGAATAAAGTGTTATGAGGACTGAGTTAGTGTTTACAGAATGCTCAGAACAGTGCCTGGCACAGAGCCATTATCGATACTTGTTTGTGACATAAAAATGAGTCATTTGAGCTTGGAGTAGCTAACAGAAAGCTTTACCAAGGCAAGACTGGAATAGGTACTGAAAATTACTCTGTTTAGTATTCTTTTTCCATCATTATCATCGACAACTACTATTTTCTTGTCATAAATATGTTCCAGACCTTGTGCAGGGTCTTCCACGTATGTCCCACAATCTAGTGAGGTGGGAACCATTATGCTCACTTTACAGTTGGGGAAGTGAGTGTTTAAGGAGGGGCCAGGCTGGTCTGTCTCTAGAGCCTGTACTCTAGAACCGCAGGATACATTCTGCCCTTGGTCTGCTGCCACTGTTTCCTTTGAAGATGTGGCTGTTGAGGTCCTTTCCTGGTCCTGAAAAGGGGATTGTCCTCTCCACTGGGCAGACGGAGGGCTTTGACGCTTTGTGGAGTGTCCCAGACCCACCCGAGTGGTGACTCAGATGTCTGCTATGGAGACCTGGTTTTGCGATGGCTCCTGCGGGCCTCGTCTGGTTGTGCTGAGGTCTGAGATGTGTCAGCAGCCTGCTCTGCCTCATGCCTGGCTCATCCTCTCTCAATCTCAGAAGCCAGGCCCTTCCTGGAGAGAGAGAGCCCATGACAAATGCAGGCCTTTCTTTGAAATGCTGTGTTTAAGAGGCTTCTAAGCAGGATGTGTGGCCCAGCAGAGACCCATGCAGTTTTAAATGCCCGCCCTCCTGCCTTTGGACGAAGGTCCTTGAAAACTGCCAGATCATTAGGGCTCTTAGTCATCCGGTTCAGCGCTGGGGAACTAAGGATCTTGACTCTGTTATCAGCAGGAGAAGTCCTGGGCCTGGGCCAGGCTACAGGACATCCTCCGCTGCCCCACCAGGGGGACCCACGCTGGACGCTGGTGTGGGCTGCTTGGCAGTTGGCTAAAGGGAACAAATGAGGACAGCGAAAAGGCAGGCCTCTTGGTCGAGTTGCACAGCACCCAATGGGTGTAGGTCTCCCTAAGCACTGTGGGCAAACATGACCGAGAGGGCTGGGCTGGAGAGACGTCCATTCTCAGGAACCTGAGTACCGTGGGAATCTGGGGGAGTGGTTTGGGGAGCTGGAGTGGTTATGAAAAGCCTCCCACAGGAGGGAAACTCAGGCGAGGGAACCAAGGGCTTGGAATCACCACAGTGTTAGACTTGGGCATTGTCTCTACACATAACATTCACTCCTTCTGGAAGCAACCACCAGCCCACCAACACTTACGTCTTCATTCGTTCATTCATTCATTCACTCCCTCACTGCAGATACCTCCTATGTGCCTGCTTCAACACAGCTCATGCTGCCTCTCCCCCTGGGGTTCATGGTCTAGTGAAGGGACACCGGCCTTAAACGACTAAATCTCCAAATGTCTGTGAAATTAAAACTCCAGCGACTCTGACAAAGGAAACAAATGGGTTGTTGGTGTGAGAAAGAACAAAAGGGCCCTAATTTAGACTGAGCCATCTATCAAAACCATGCTCATCCTTCAAGGCGCGGCATAAATTCCACCTCCTTCACGAAATCAACCAGTTCCACAAAGACTGTCTGTCTGCGGCCTTTTAACAGCCTCCGCCATGCTGTGTCTTTTTCTCCAGTGTCAATCCTACCTTCATTTAGTTTCGGGTACTTGTCTTATTTGCCCTGATATTCAACTCCTGGAAGGGGAGGTGGTGTTTTATTGTCTGAGAACCCACTGGGAGCACTCCCTCTCTGAGTGGCACACAGGGACATTGTTGATCAATGAATGCGTGAATTAATGAATGAATGTAGGCCTCAGTTCCTAATCCCAGGACCCCCTACGGAGATGCAGCAGATCTCTTTGATGAGCACACAGGCTCCACAGCCAGCCTACCTGGGCTCAGCTTGGTGGCTTACTGGCTGTGTGACCATGGGCAAGTGCCTTGACTTCTCTGTGCCTCTGCGTTCTCATCTGCAGAATGGGAGATGTTAGTAATACCTAGTTAATACAAGGGTGAAAAGGGTTAGTGCATGTGCATTGCTTAGATCCGTACTTGGCCACAGTAGGTGATTTATGAATTAGTAGCAATGCCCAGGACACATCCAACATTTCACAAAATCCTCACAACCCCCCTGTAAAGCATTGATTATTACTTTCGTCTTATAGCTCAGAAACCTGAGGTTTCAGTGGGTGTACCAACCTGTCCAGTTTGCACGGCAAATTAGATTTCAACGCAAAACAAAGCAAACAGAAAATGAGGCAAGACTGCAAACCCGGGACTGTTTGTCCCCTGTGACAGCATGCCAGTCCCTGGCCAGCTTGGTTCTCAGCTCGTAGTGCAGGCCGAGATGTGGGTGTTCCAGAAGGCCACTCTGCTGTCCAAAGGCTAACGTACTGTTCATGGATGGACTGGACATTTGAAATTAGATGCTGGCCTTGGAAGGGATGAGGGAGGGGATTCTTAACTTTTGAGTGTGGGGGGGGGCTAAAAGAGCCCTCCTGTCTCCAAGATTCAGATGCCCTCTCTTATTGTTTAAGGGCCTTGTGGTGGGAGATGGCATCCTGAGAGTCTCTTGATCTGCTGCAGCAGAAAACATGGCCTTGACCTACCAATAAAAAACACCTGAAGGGTTTCAAGTGCATACCAACTCTGTGTGAGCAGCCAGCCCGGGTTGGCATGGATTAGAGAGGCAAGGAAGGCATGTGGTTGCTTCTGATTTTTCATTCTGTAGCCTCTGAGCTTGAGAAGACAGAGACCCCATTTCCTGGTGTCCCCTTCTCAGTATCAACAATGACAAGCTGTGTCCACATTCCCTTTTTGGTTCCTAAGATACTGGCAGTCTGTGTCTGCCTCTTTTGAGAAGAAAAATTATACCCCTAATTTTTCCAAAAGGAGATGGGTATAATTTGTGTGTGAAAATATCTACGGCTAAGCCATTTCCATATCGATTAGAGGAGACATTTGTAGCTCAGACCAAAGGAAAGGAAACTCTTTGCGACTGAGAAGCCCAGCCCCTTGTGAGTATCTCCTGGTGAGAAATGGGACCAATGGAGCCAGGATGTGGGAAAGCCAAGTCTCCATAATTTATTCATTGACTTTTCTTTAAGACTGAAAAAATAATCACATGCTTTTTGCCAAAACCATCTGCAAGGCAGCAATCCAACAAAATGTCCTACTAATTAGGTAATCTAATTTCAAAAGAGAGACCTCAGCTCAAACACCCACCAGCTAGCAGTGATACAGATGACAAAAGGATCAGAGAGCTGAGACAAGTTGTTCTTTGAAGTTCATGTGGACACCCATCACGGTTGAGGCTTGGCCAGAGCTTCTTCTGGGCTGTGCTTGTGTGTGTGTGTATGTGTGTGTGTGTGTGTGTGACATATCTGTGATGATGACAGACACCCTGTTTGGGGGAAAGGATGCTACAAATTGGGTGGCTTGAAGCAATAGAAATTTATTCTTTCACGATTCTGGAGGCCTGAAGTCCAAAATCAAGGATTTGCAGGGCCATGCTTCCTGTGAAATCTGTCTAGGAGAATCCTTCCCTGCGTCTTCCGAGCTTCCGGTGGTGGCTGTCTGTCCATCTTTGGTGTTCTCTGGCTTGCACCTGCATCACACTATTCTCTTCCTTGGCCGTTATATGGTGTTCTTCCCATGCCTCTGTCTTCACATGGCGTTCTCTTTCCTGTGACCCTCTCTCTCCTCTTGTAAGGACACCAGTGATACTGGACAAAAGGCTCACTTGATTACCTCTACAGAGACCCTAGGTATAAATAAAGTCACATTCACAGGAACTGGGGGTTAGGACTTCAGCATAATTTTGAGGGGACACAGTGCAACAACCCATTACCTTGCTTTGCCCCTAATGCTGGAGAGGTGGCTCGGGGTTTCTTTTGCTAGTGCATGGAAGCAGACAGTTGGGGTTCTCCTGGGAATCGGGTCCTTGGAGGGAGGAGGAATTCTCAGGTGGAGGACTTAAGCCTTGTCCTGTTTTCAGATCGGTATTTCTCCAAGTGGGGTCCCCAGAGTAGCAGCATTAGGAGAACTTGTGAGAAATGTAAATTCTTAGGCCACACCCCAGACCTACGGAATCAGAAAGTAATCTGTTTTGAACAAGTCTTCCAGGTGGTTCCGATGCATCGCTATGGTTTGAGCACTGTTCTTTCCTTTTGTCTTCACGGCTGTACTTTCAAATGGGGCTGCCTGTGGGGCCTGGTGAATGTTTTGGGTTAAAGAGAACGTTCTTTGGTCAGATGAGATTGGGAGGCACTGTGTTGGTCGAAATAAAACAAGTTCCTTGACTGAAGGGCAGTTCTGAGCTTTTGATACACTTTATGCACTGAATGTGGAAAATTTCCAGGAAGGGAGCAGTAGCATTTCCACATTTCATTGATAAAAGAGCTGTCCTTTCTGTGTGCGGCATTCTGTTGGACTGGCATTCTGCAGAGTACACACCGGGAAGCACTGCTCTCGTCCACATGTAAAGGCATTCAACAACTGTTTATGAATCACCTTCTAAGAACCAGGCCTGGTGCTGGGGGAATCCATCAGTGAACAAGATGTAGTTTCTCTCGCCGTGGAACTTAGAACCTAGAGAAGGAGCCGGCACACTGCAGGCCCCGGGCCAAGTCTGGCCTGCCATCTGTTGTTGTATATAGCCTGTGAGTTAAGAATGGTTTTACATTTTTTTAAATAGTTGAACAAAAATTTAAATGAAGGCTATTTCATGAAATGTGAAACCACCGTGAAATTCAAATTTCAGTGTCCGTAAATACAATTTTACTGGGAAACAACCACTCTCATTTGTTGACACATTTTCTGTGGCTACTTTTGCTCTGTGACAGAATAGAGAGACCATGCGGCGTATAGCCCACAGGGCCTAAAATATTTACTCTCTGATCCTTTGTAAAAACCGTTTTCTGACCCCTGGTCGAGTGAAGCAAATTGACGCCCAACCAAGTATTTGTAGGTGCCTGAGTGTTATGCAGGGGAAGTGCAGGGACCACATGACTGGGGGCTCCACTCACTGGAGGTGCTGGTGGTGGGGAGGGGAGGGGGCATTAGAGAAGGCTTCCTGGAGAAAGATCTTAAGGGTGAGTAGAAAGCTGGAATATAACTGGACGGAGAAAGTTGTTATAGGCAAAGGACATAGTACATATATTTCTTGAGTCAGGAAAGAGGACCGCTCGTGGAAGGGATGGAAGGAAGTCTAGCGTGCCTGTGGCCTAAAGAAGGCGAGGCCAAGAGTGGTTCCACATGTGGCCAGACACCAGGCAAAGGCCAGATAGGCAAGAGCACTTTCGGAGGCCACGCTGAAGATTTCGAACTTGCCCCTAAGAGCCACGGCAAATCATTGGAGAGTTTGGGTGCAGGGATGATAGGGGAGAGTGGTCTAAACTTGGCGAGGACTCTCTGGCTTCAGTGTGGAGAGTGGATGGCGGAACTGGAGCCGGAGTGGACGCCGTGCAAATAATTATGAAGCTTAGCGGTCAACGAGGAGAGAGGAAGAGAGGATGGAGAGAAGTGAGTGGGTTTGAGGTGTAAATGGGTGTCATGCTCACCCTTTCTCCTGCCAGGCTCTGTGTGTTCCCTGACAAGCTAAGAACCTTGTTTCTTCATGCTGGGCCTGCACCCTCTTAGACTCTGGTTTATTAATAAGCATTGGCGGCTTGTTGCAAACCTACTACATAACCATTAGTCACAGTGCGAGGTGTAAATATAAGAGAATACATGCATTCTGTAGATACGAGAATTGATAAGATCTAGTTTCTGACCTCAAGATTCCTAGCTGGGGGTGTGACGGATGTCTGACAGTGCTTGAATTTAATGAGGGCTAGTAACTAGAGAAACCAGCAATACTCTGAGGAGACAGAAGAAGTGTTGGGCGAACCCCACTGGCAGGTGTTCATTCAAATTAAGAGACCTGGAGAGGCTACATGGTGGAGGCAGCTTTTAAACTGTCTTGAAGGACATGTCAGATTCGGAAAGGAGGGAGCAGTAATTAATCCGACGTGAATGAAATGATAGACTTGTGGCAGTGTGAGGTTTGTACAGGGAAGAACAAGGGAAGCAGTGGGGCTGGAATGAGCGAGAAGTGGAGGCTTATTAGGGTGAAGAGGTGGGCCTGGGGCTCCGGCGTGGGTGTGGAAACTTGACTCAGACTCCTGATTGTTCAGTGTGCCTGACACCTTAATCCAGGCTGTGCCGAGATCACGAGTAACTCCCAGGAGTGCATGGGCAGGGAAGCAGAAGGCTCACTGTTTCTCTAATGGACAGGGCCCTACCTGCTTTATTTCACATCCTCCTAAGGCAGGTACAAAACCAAGAAACACACCCCCTTCTGTGACCTTGTTTATAGGTACAGCCCTTAGGCTGGGTCGCATCAAGTGCTCTTGGGGTTTCTAGCCCATTGATTCTACGACTATTTCTAATTGTCTGTGACCTCTGCTTCGACTTCTCTTTCTGGCTGGTGCCTGGCCCCGGGCTGTGCCCCGAGACCAATAGCTTACCATGAGGTTTTTTTCCTGGTCCTTGGTTCTGTTGTTCAGGCTGTGACTCAGGGTTATTTCAGTCGTTCTGTGTCAGAAGATACTTAATAAATGTGTGCGAGGATGATGGGCCCCTTAAGAATAGTTTAGCTGATTTATTTTTAAAAGTCTTTTTAAAAATAGCGAAATAAAACAAATGTGCAGAAGAGCATATAAAATATAAAAGTACAAAATAGTGAATAATCATGAGAAACTCGAACCACCCACTGGGTCAGGAAACACAATATTGCCAGTATTCTCAGAAGCTTCCCCGTGGGTCCCTTCTCCTTGGCCGATTTTTCACATTTGGTGTGTCCATGCTAAGACATCTTAGTAACAATAATGTCTGTCCAGCTTTTGGTCAGAAAAGCAGCTGCAGAAGAAGAAAAATAGAGACTTGGAATTCAGATAACAATCTGACCTTTTTACCAGAGCTGACCACAGGAAAGAGGTCCCAGCTCCATGAGTGCATGGGGTGGACTGACAGTTGTCATGGAAACGTGGGGCACGCAGGACACTGGCTCAGGTGATGACACCTGCTTGCAGACAGGAGCCCTGGTCCTACAGGGCTCTTCTCTCACTAAGGTTGTTAGAGCCTCGTAATAAGAGCCTGAGGAGGCTTCAAAGAAGCTCCTCTCATGTTACCTTCCTCCCAGGGCCCACCTGGTGTGGCCCCCCTCAGCCCGGAAGATGGAGCACTAAGGGAGGGAGAGAAAGTTTCTTTACGTCTAAGGGAGATTGTGGGTCTTCAGGCGAGAATGTGGCAGAACTAACAGTTCCGCAGTAATTCAGTAGTAAATGTGACATTCAGGTTATAGACATTATGCGAATTGCATTTTCTAAGAATTACCTTGGGCCCCCTTTCCTTAAAGTCTGTATTTGTAGAAGGAGGCTAGTCTGAACAAGCGGGGAGAAATACGCTCCATTGAAAGAGAAGGCTGAGAGGCATTGCCCTTTCTTCCAGGGAAAGGTGTGTGCCTTTTGAGATTCAAGTTGTTAAATCACCCAATTTACACTGGGTACATCACAAAGAGATGTGTAAATTCAGTAAATTAGGGAGAAGGGAGGGTTGCTGTAGGGAGGGAGAGTCCTGTGTGTGCAAGTGTGTGGACCTTCCGGCTTCCTGTGGGCTTGTTTTCTGTATCTGACTTCATCTTTGGGCTGGACCTGCCACTTTGTCAAGTGTGCCCTTCTGACCCAGGTCCGAAGATGGGGAAAGGGTGTGGGTGCTCCAGAGGTAGCAAGCCAACGTGTCCAGACACTTGGTGTGCTCTGTCTGAGTGGAAAACCTCATCTGAAGCCAGACTGAATCACACCAGTTTCTAAGACATTCCTCAACCATGTTAGGCAAAGAGTCCCCCGCGGACGAGTGGGGAGAAGGAAACCTGATATAATTTTGGAAAAACCTTCTTCGAGAAAGAAGGTTCTCACAGCTGCTGAGCCTCTCTCCTACGTCCAGGGTTGGAGGGGTCCCAGGCCACAGGGAGGAGATTGATGGGTCCAGGGATGCCAAGGAGAGGGCCGAGGTTTTCCAGTGCAGGCGAGCTCGCCTTTTCTAACTCCCCTCAGTGATCTAGGAGGAGAAGGAGAAGTAGTTGTCTGAACCTGATAGAAATAGAAGTCCCCTCCCCTCGCCCCAGGCTGTTGAATTATTGTTATTAGTTCCCATTAACAGCCAGTCCAGACTCTTGTATTTGGCTGCTGTGTTGGAAACCTAGATACACACGAGGGTGGTGGGGATGGGAACCCAGACGCACAGGAAACTGAGATTAGAGAGCTGGCGGGGTGGGGTGGGGTGTGACAGAATCAGAACATGGGGACACAGGCAGCTCTGTGGAGCCTGGGGATCTGAGCCTACCCTCCCCGCCCCCTACACACACACACACACACACACACACACACACTCACACACACTCACACACAGGGCAGCCATTAGCAATACTCTGTCCTGAGTGTACCAGTATGCCTGGTAACCTGGCCATCTTTCTGCTTCCTGAGGTTTCTCTGATTTGCTAGGTGTTGTTTTCCTGAGTGGGGGTCACTGGGACGACCTAATTATGACAACTCTTTTGACCTGAAGCCAAATCCCCCATCCAAGTTCAGCAAATGGAAGAGGCAGAAAAATCTTCAGTTGGTGAGGTCTCTAGGCTCTCAGTGGATTAGGTCCCAAATCATGGTAGAAATTTTCCTGGAATGGGACAAAACCTTTGGTAAACAGGAACATTCATCTTTTTTTGACCGACGTGACTGGAGAGTCATGTGCCTCTCAGAAGCCCCATGATATCTGATCTTGCTTGGGGTGTGGTGCTTGTATTTGAACATGTAGCTACCCTCAGGGACAGTCGTGCGGGAGCTAGCGCGCAATTCTAGCTTCAAGTCATGGAAACTGGCCTGGTTTAGCCAAGATGTCAGTGCTGCCTGGGAAAGGGTTGCTTTTCCAGTGCCTACTGAGCAGAGTTTTAATTTATTCAGTCAGCACATATCTGTTAATCACTTGCTGTATGCCAAACACTCTGGGTATCAAAAAAACCCCCACAAAACGGCCATTGACTTCAAGGACCTTTCAGGCTAATTGGGACAATATGACATGCATGGTAAAAAGACAGCTAAGGCTGCCAGCCAGTGCCTGTCTAGTGCTGAGTGAGGGAAACAATCGTGGACACTGGAATGAGGATGGGGGACTGTAGCCAGGGAGAGGACTTCAGTGCACCCCGGGGATTTGCTTCAGGAGATGAAGGTGGGTGGAGAGCAACGGAAAGGGCAGTCCAGGAGCGAGAAAAGCTGGCACGAAGGTGTGGCGGCCAGGAGGACTAAGTCACATCAGAAACATCTGCTGGGAGAGCAGGCTGTGTGAGACGCGGGGAGGGCAGCCCGCAGGCCTGAAGACCAGCCCTGGAGGAGTTTGAGTTCTGTGATCTGGACAGGTGTGGACTGGGGAGGATTTTTGAGATCCCAGGGAACAGGAACAGAGTGAAAACAAAGCAGAACAAAAAAAAAAAAAATGAAAAGCAAAAAACCCCCCCAAAACACCCAGAATTGGTTCAGTTATTCTCTAACCACACATTAAGTCCCCACTATGTGCTAAGCACTGTTCCGGGCTCTGAGGATAAGCACTGAGCAGAGTGGGCCAAGGCCCAGCCGCCCACTAGTGGACACGGATGGAGGAGAAGCAGCACACCCGTATGTAAGGTCAGGTAGTGAGTGGTCAGCGTTATGAGGAAATGGCAGCCGTGAGGGTTGAAAGGGATCTGTTTCATTTGGGGCGTTGAACTGTACCTTAGATTGTTCACAAGTCACCTTTTTACGCCATGTTACGTCTGTCTGTTGACTTGGAGGGAAATATTCAACCACAAATAATTCATCTTACCTGCTGTCTGCTGGCAAATTCTCTCTACTTGTCCCCCGAGCGGTGGTAACTCACAATCCTTTGGTATGGTCCTGAGCCCTGAAAACTGCTGCATTCCCTTCTTTCTTGCTCTCTGGGCCAGCTGCTGTGGAGCCCTGAGGGACCTGTCTTTGTCCCTTGGGTTCTACCTTTCCTGGCTCTGAAGCTGTTCCTGATTTATGTGACAAGCACACCCTGGGGGCCATGTAGTGGGGGCTGGCTACTATGAGCATAGCCTTTCTGGACCTTCATTTTCCATCTGCAGAGTGAGGACTGGGGTGAGTGGTTCCTAGACTTTCCATGAGATACCCAATTAAACTTTAAAAAACATAGAGACTGTCAAAGGGTTGCCGGCTTTTTATTTTGACAAGCAAGGACATAAAAGAGAAACTGTCAAACGCCAGCTCTATCATCATCATTGTTATTTCATTAAAAGGCATATTCTTGGGCGGCCGGATGGCTCAGTTGGTTAGAGCACGAGCTCTCAATAGCAAGGTTGCTGGTTCAATTCCCTCAGGGATGGTGGGCTGCGCCCCCTGCAACTAAAGATTGAAAATGGCAACTGGACTTGGAGCTGAGCAGTGCCCTAGATTGAAGGACAATGACTTGACTTGGAGCTGATGGGTCCTGGAAAAAAAAACACGGTTACCAAATAAAATAAAATTTAAAAAAGGCATATTCTGTCCCAAAAAAGAAAAAGACAGTTCTTTCCTAGAGAGGAGTGTTGCCCATCTTTCACTGACACACATGCATTCCATAGTACTGCTGCTTTTCATTTTCCAAGCTCCATCCTAGAGCAGTGCTGCTCTGTGGCCCAAAATGTGACCAAAATGCTGGGACCACAGGACCCGAGGGCCTGAGAGCCAAGCTCCCAGCATCCTTTGCTGTGGAGAATGAGACCCCCACCTGGGCAAGATCTTCTTCCTGTTTCACAGGTGGCATTGGGCTCCCTTCCTTCTTCTGCTTCTCTCCTCTTGACCCTCCCACTGTCTCTTTCTCTCAGCAGCTCCTTCCTGAGGAGCTGGGAGAAGATGGGACCCTCTCCTGAGGTGGCCCCTCAAGCATCTCATCTAATGTCCTCGTCTTCGGGTAGCATTCAGTTGTTCTGCAACCACATTCACATCTTTGCTTTGATTCAGTTTGCCTTTTACTTCGCTAACGTGAGTCACGGCATGGAGGTTTCTGCCTTCTTTTGAAAAGGAGAGTTTTGGATTTCCTGTAGGTCTCAGTTATCCATACACAGTCTGCTTTGACCGGAAACCAAATGAGGCCTCCATGTTGGTGCAGTGGACAGAGATTAAGCTTGATGTCTGGAAAATACAGATTCATGCCCTGCGCGGCTCTCTATTAGCGGTGGAGCCTTGGGCAGGTTGTTGAGGTCATACAAGGGCGTAGTCTGGCACCTAACTAGTACTCACTGCCATTTATTGAGCCCTCTCTGTGTGCTTTGCATTCATCATCATGGTTGATACTTACGGATACTCTTGGAGGAAGGTATTTGTAAGCCTACTTTTCCAATGAGGAAACTGAGGCTAGCATGGAGGGGAGTGACTTGCTCCAGGTTGCACAGCTGCTAAAACGGGAGGCCAGGAGTCCCACTGGGGGGGGAGGTGTCCCAGCGCTTTTCTCCCATTCTTCTCGCGCCATCTCTCGGCCTCCTAGAGCTCTGCAGTGTCGTGTACGAACAAGCTGCATTTCTACCCTTCTTTGACCCGAGGCTCTTCCTTTCTGAAGGAAGGGAATCTGACCGCACAGGTTCTAAGGTCCCTCTTAGGTCTGACCTCTACTGCTCTGTGACTCAGAGATTCATTTTTTTTTTTTTAAACCATATTTGAAGGGGTTTAAGTGTTCTCCTTGAAACAAGAAGTCACACTAGATTGTGTTTCCATAAGAGGGACTGATACTGAGCTCACTGGGCCTCCGTGGGATTTGTAAGGCCAACGTGCTAACCATAGACCTTCAGAGAGCCTCTGCCTCAGTTGCTCATCTTCAAAATGGGGATAATAGTGCCTAAATTGCTGTAATGTTGTTAAAAGGATTAACCAAGATAACATCCAGAAAATGTCATCCGTTATTAATCCATCTGAACTTCTGGCCCTGCCTCAGACTGGCCTGGTGTGAGACTAAGTTATTCCTCAACTGGACAATAGCTGTGTTTTTTGTCTTCCCAATGGAATGCTGTGATGGTTTTCTTGTCTGGGCAGTTCCTAAGGTCTTCTCCTGGGGCAAGTCAGGCTGCCCCGTGACGAGCAGCAAAGGCACCGTGTCTCTGCAGGTGAGCAGGCTGACATGGACCCAGCCCAGGTCACTGGCTGAGGGATCAGAGCTGAGGTCTCTGCTAATCCAAATGCAAGTCTCTAAGGCCCAGATAGTGAACTCTGGACAGTCACTTCTGTGTTCCCACTTTATTAAGCTAATCGAAGGAGAAGGAGATCATTATTTTGCAAATGCGGTGTATTGACTGAGATGTATGCAATAGTCCTGGAAGTTTGGAGTAGACTTACTAATTTTTAGCAGCAAATATGGCCATTTGAGAACACATCTCACCATGGGACATTATGTCTAATGGGTCATTCTATTTCCAGGTGGGAACCCCCTCCCCGAGGCCATTTTTCCAGCTCCCCATCTATATGTGGCTGATTATAACCAGATTTAGATGTCTGTACTACAAAACTTTGTTATTTAGAAGCCCACAGGGTATAAGATGATTGTTTCAGTGGTAGTAGTAAGCAGCATTTTATAAGGAGATTCCGTCTCTTCTTTTGCCTATCGCAAGGCAGCATGAAATAGAAGAAAAATAGGGCTTTTAGTCTTAGAATAGATTGGATCTAAATTTCAGCTCTGCCACTTACAAGATGACTGATCTTAGAAATTATCCAACCTCTCTGGGCCTCATAACAGTCCTTCCTTGCAGGCTTGTTGTGAGGATTAAAAGATGGTGTAAAACCACCAGGTAGAGAACGTGGCCTGTAGATGCCAGAGGGAGTTAAGAATTTCCTGAGGACAGCCGATGGCCTCGGTCCACAGGAGACTGATGAGCAGCCTAGAGCGGCCCTGAGAAGAGCCCAAAGGACCCATCCTCCCCCAGCATTTCACACTGCGACAAGTGTAAGTGAGGGATTTACAATCAGACCTCAAGGTTAGACCAGACAGAACCCTGGGGAGCGTTCATGCAGCCCCTTTGAATTTGAGACAAGGGACCCTGAGGCACAAAGATGGTAAGCAACTTGTTAAAAGGTCGCCTCGCCTTTTTCTGCTGTCACCTTTTTTCTTTCACAAAGACCTACGTTGTTCACACACAGCTCAGGGCACGCCTCGCAGTGAGAATCTTAAGAAGCCTGTGATGATGAAGTATCTTATGAGACCCAGTAAACGCCGATGGTTTTCCAACATCCCAGAGCAAATTGCTGTCTGAGCTTCGTTTCCAGCTCCTGTGGCTGGGATCTGTGGACACGGTGCCCCTTTCCTAGGGGTGTATCGTGTAGTTAGCAAACATGGTAGCTGCTGGAGGAGTTCATCTGGCACAAACATGGTTGCCCCCTGTGAATGGGGGTCCCAGGAGATGGGGGTGGAGACTGTAAAGTGCAGGGTAGGCTCTGCCCTGATACAGAGAGGTCGGATAACCGGAACTTCCAGTGGCAGAAATCACCTGTGCCAGCCCCTCCCTCCAGCTCCTGGTGGGGGCCAGCTCGTCTGCTGCCCCTTTTCCCCTGCTCCTGGGTGTCAGAGTGACCACCTCCTCCCTCCTCTCCCTTCCCAGAACTCTTCCATGAAAATCCCAGCTGCCGGTGCCCACATTAGGCTTTGTTTGCTTGAGCCGCTTTAGGTAATCGGCCTAATCCCTAATATCAGGATTATTGGTACCTGGGAGAATCCCATTGCTGGGCCATCCGCCCAGGATGTGAAAGAGGCTTATGGTGGGGATTTGCTCTCTTCCTGTTTGGCAGGAGTGGAGGTGGCTGGAAGACCCTTCCCCAGCATTTAGGTCCAGTGAGACCCAAGGCAGAGGGACCAGGACAGTGGCCTGCCTGGAGATACTGGAAGTCCCATGGGTTTGTAGGTATTGAAGTTCATACATTCCTGGGTTTTAGGCCAAACTGTGCCACTGAAGGTCATAATCATTGCCATGAACTAAAGTATCTTTTAAAAGCAAAACAGGCCTATGGATTTTTCCTCAGTGGATTTGAAACTTTTTTCCAGCAGGAAACCACTTCCCTCAGAGGCAGTGTCACACAGAACCTTTACTAGGTGGAAAGTGCGCAATGCAGAGATGCTTTGATTTTTCAGGGGGGCCGGGGCCTTGCTTCATCTGCCCTCCCTTGGTAACCCCCAAAGACACCTCATAGGACACACATGCTGGGATTCAAGGAGCAGAAAGCTGTGGGTTGAACGCACTGCTTCCTCTTGTTTCCCAGATGAACACTTTGCTCAGAGAGGTTAGGTGACTGGCCAAGGCCACGCAGCCGGCCCCTGGCAGAGCCAGGGCTAGCGTACAGGCTTCTTAACTTTTAGCCCTGAGCTCATCACTCTGCCACCATCCCTCCAACAGGAGAGAAAGCCTCCTCCTCCTTTGTCCTAAGCTGAGGGCAGCTGCATGCTGGGCTGCTGGGGCAGTTTTGACAGATGAGAGGGGGCAGGGGGAGGTTGTGGAGGGATGGGGTGAGGGTGGACAGTCCAGGCAGATTGAAGGAATAACTCAGAAGGAGAATCTGTCAATGCAGGCTCAGGAGAAGTGGCTTTCTGATGTCAACCAGGGGAGTTTGAGGGTAAAGTGGGCCTCTGAGACACAAGCAGAGGGCAGATGGACATTTCCTGGGTCCTTCCTTTCTTCACAGCCCTCTGAAAGTTGAGCACCCAGGAAGTGTCCCATGGTACCAAGACCCTGGGCAGCGTGTCCAGGCGTGGACTCCCAGGCATGGAAGTGTTCCTGGCTCCTACTCTGTTTCGGGGGGTGGCGGTTCCTATCAGTCCCTCAGGACCTCTGGGCTGAGAGGGCAGGCTTTACGGACCACCCCCCCCAGGTGTGCGGACTGTGCCGAGGGAGGCCAAAGCATCTCTTTCAGCGGCATCTCTGCAGAGAACCTCAGTGTGTAACAGGAGGCTTCTCAACCTGTCAAGTCGGCCACGTTCGTTTCTGACTCGATGTCCTGCTCCATGACGGGTAATGATTCTTGGCTGAGAAAGGAGCCATGTTCCTCTGTCCTTGACTTACCCGCCGTCTCAAGATTTGGGGACCTTGATGAAGGGCCTCTGCGGTACACGCGGTGCCCAGACTCCGTGGGGTGAATTGAGTGCTCAAGATGGTGATAAACCTTTCATGGGCACTTTGCAGCAGCCCATCGTCCTTCCATACACATCCCATTTGTTCCTCATGCTGTCCGTCCCCGGGAGGACATCCGGACCGGCACTTGTCTCCCTTTGGTGTCAGACAGCTGGGTTTAAATTCCGACTGTCTTCCCGGGCCAGCGACTTAACCCCTCGTCTGCAGATGAGTGTCTTGGTACCGACCGCATAGAATTCCTGGGAGGATGCTCAAAAATGGTAGCCGACGGCACTGTTATCGTTACTCCTTACTAGTAATTGTGTCTCTTCTAGGTGTTCTGTCTGTCCAGCACTGGCTTCCCATGGGCTGCAGCTCTCTTTTTCCCCGCCCGCCCGCCCTCCCTCTTCCTTCTTACTTTTCACGAAGATGTGTCAAGTACTTACTCTGAGCACATAATGTGCCAGTGTCGAGGATACAGCAGTGAATGGGGGATGACAATTCTTTCTCGCATGGTGCTTACGAGATGGTTAAAGTGTGCAGGCTAGCGGACGGTGGTGTAAACGCTCTGAGGAGGCGTAGGGCACGGACGGCGAGTGATCAGGCTGCAGTGCTGTCCTCGCCAGTCGGGTGGGCAGGGAAGCGCTCACCAATAAGGTGTCAAAGACCCCAGCAAGGTGAGGGAGCAGCCACGTGGCTGTCGGGGGCAGGGGGAGCAGACAGAGCAATCCGCCCTGAGAGGGGAGAGCGCCTGGAACGTTCTGGCAGCACCAGAATGTGGATGTGGCTGGAGTGAGTGAGTGAGTGGGAGACAGGATGAGGGCAGGAGCTGGACAGATGGGAGCTGGACATAGTCAGACTGTGTGAAGTCTGTGATTTGTCCTCTAAGTGGGATGAGAAGCCGTGGAAGGTGTCAGCACGACGGTGACATGATCTGACTTACATTTTTGGAGTAGTTTTCCTCCTAAATGAGCACCGCTTAAGCAACTTCGCAGATCTAGGGTGAGGCGTCAATGTCCGAAGAATTGAGATGTACTTAAAGCCCAGACAGACTTGTCACCTGGGGGTGCTCAGCAGGGAGCAGTGAGGGAACTTGGGAGTCCTCCTGGGGGCTGGTCGCCCGTCCCTGCTGCAGTCACCCAGCAGGTGTGTTGCCCAGGGTGGCCGTGGCACCTGGCGTGGCTGGACAGATGTTGGTGTGAGTGTGCCCAGGGTGTATATGCCCAACTGGGTGGGAGCAGGTGTGGTGGTGGCTCAGAGAGGGTGTGCCCTGCATGGTGGGCCACCTGGCAGCACTTGGCACCTCATCTTGTGGGGGCCCAGGGAGATACCCAGGGCCTTGCCCTGCAAGAGGCAGCTGAGTGGGGGTCTGAGAGTTGAGCCACATGCTTTGTGAGGCCTGGCTTTGGGGTCCGGGACCCCTTTCTCCAGAGCAGCACTGCTTCCTGCTCAGAGCCAGAGGACAGCAATGCCCCCATTAGGAAGTGGGTAGTTTCCAAAAGTGCTGGGCTCTACCTTACCAGATTCTAAGGCCACACTCATCACAGAAAAGGCTTTGAGAAATGAAATGACTTGTCCGGGAAAGATAGAGACAAACACACGGCCTGGATCTGAGGTTTGGGAGTCTGTGGAGTCCTGGGGTTAGAACCGGCTTGCCCTCTGGTGCTGGGCCAGAGCCACTCCCACTGCTCGGTTTCTCTAGCCCTTTGAAGACAAGAAAGTTTGCTCCCTGCCATGGCCCCCACACCCAAACCCAGGACCAGGCCACGTGGAGGCTTCTGTCAGTCCTAGGAATGCCCGGACATCAGGTTGCAGGCTCACACAGCAGAGGGAGCCGCTTGTGCGTGTTGGGTTCCCTTGGAGAGATTTGGAAGAAGCATCCTGTTGGGGAGGCAACGAGAGAGAAGGGAAACAGAGCCAGCTGGCGGCTTATGTCTTGGCTTGGGGGTTACCTGGCTGGGCTGGTTGGCACCAGTCATGTGCCTGCCCCCAGCCCTCAGGGTTCTCATCTGTGTAGTGAGGGGTGTTGGTGTCTGAAGGGGTTGCTGAGGTCCCTTCTCAGGCTTTGGTCTTTGACCTGGTGTTTTAAGGGAAATGTCCCAAATCCAACAGATATGTGCTCTGTATGGTTAGTACTGGACAAGTGTGGTCCAGTTGGCCCCTTGGCCACAGGAGGCAGAGGAGTGGCGAGGCCTGCTATGGCCGTGTCAGTAGGAGGTCACTGAGGTGAATGCCGCTAAAAAGAATGTAGAGAAGGAAAAACAGAATGAGACCGTGTGCCTGGGCCCAGCCGCGAGAGAGGAGGCCCACGTGGGCAGGCAGTGGGAGGGAACTGCCAGCCGCTTTGCTCTCCCGTGTCTCCCAACCTCCTGTACCTGCAGCCACGCCCTGCAGCCCTCCTCACCCTCTGGTGTGGGCACTGAGATGAGACGTTGTCCTCTGTTGTCCCCAGGAGGCAGTTGTGGCTTGTTTTACACGACTCTGGTGGGGAGAGAGGGCACGGCTGGAGGGAGGAGTAGCCTCCAAAGCAAGATGGAACCCCTTTCCTGCGGTGGCTACAGCAGGACCTCCACAGTCCAGGATAGGCACCCCACCCTGCCCAGTCTCCTTCCCCCCTCTCCCATGTTCCTTTCCCCCACGTAGCCCCATTTCTCTGCAACGGGAAGTAGAAGTTTGGGGATGGATGGACCACCACTTTGCTATTTAGGGGACAGTGCTATGCATTGCTTATCTCACATAAGCTTCCCCGTTAATATATGCCTGTCCCCATTAGGACAAGGCACTGTCCGCCCATAGACAGCATCCTGTGGGATATAGGAGAGAGAGCAGTGTCCTGGGACTCAGGAGGAGCCTCTCTCTGGCCCTCATGTAATGGAGCTTAGAGTCACTCGGTCCAGGGCTCACTTTGTGTGGGAATCTGCCCCACACAGCATCTGCTGGAACATTCCGGAAGTCGGGGCATCTTGCTTCCCAGAGGCCCATTGCCTGGTCAAAGGATTGTAGCCATTAGAACCTACACTCATTTAACCTTAGAGGCAAACAGTGCCATCAATAAGTGCTGCATCTCAGCAGCTATAACTGCCCCGTGCCAAGCACCGTGACAGTGCTATGCATTGCTTATCTGACATAAGCTTCCCCGTTAATATATGCCTGTCCCCATTTTACATGGAGGAGGCCCAGGCTTGGGAGTTAACGTGCCTACGGTAGTCAGCTTATGACTGGAACAGACATAAGTCCAAATGGGCTCTCTGCCTCTAGCCCAGGCTCTCAGTTGCTCTCAGTTGCCCTGTCTGTGAAATGGGGACAATTCCATCTGCCTGTTGGATTTATTATAAGCTCTAAGCAAGATCATGCGTAGAGAGCACCTAATTTGTAGTTTCTGACAGCCAGTCCTGGCTTGATAAATAGAGGCCAATCACTATTATGTGGGCTCTGCCCCTTACCACTCCTTCTCCCTGTGTGTCCCCAGCAAGGCTACATAACCTCTCTGGGCCTCTACCCCCTTGTCTCTGGAGCATAGGGCTATAATCCCTGCTCTAGATGAGAGATGCTTTGGCCAGAGTGAGGTCAGAGATGGGGAGGGCCCTTCCGTCCAGGCCAGGGAGTGCTAACCGGGCCTGCTGGCGTCAGGCTTTGTTAGAGCTCCGGCCTCTTCCTTCTCCCTGCCACTCCCTCCAGTCCTCCCTCCCTCGCGTGTAATTAAGCTCACAACGTCTCTTGTAAGCAAATAATAATAAGGACATTATCTCTCTTTCGTCTGTGTTTTTTCTTGCCTATCATAAGGTAATTAAAATAATGAATGCCTTGTAAAACAATAGGTAAGAGGGCAGGCAAGAGAGCATTATCTGCCATATCCCGCTTGTGCTGTGAATTATTGATGCATTGAAACCACTGTGACTGGAGAGGACTTCCTGTCTCCCAGCCCTTTTCGTGCCCACTGACTCCCTCCTCCAGGGTTCGCCCAGGTAGGGCTGGGAACCTGAGCCCCCAAGGTTGAGGAGCAGAGAGCTAGCCCTCCAGCCCCCACCTTGCCCCCCACCATGGCCCTGGACCCGTTCAGAAATGTTGCTGGGAGGCACTGCCCAAAAGGAAACACGAGAGCCTCTGATTTGAGAGCCTTCTCCCGCCCCATCTCTTCCCTGTCCACCGCGTGTTCTCTGTTCTGAAAGAAGGAGGTGGTCCTGTGCCCGGGGAAAGGGAGAGGCTGGGAAAGGGCGGGGTGTTAATACCTGTGTCTCGTTTCAGATCAGGGCAGGGATGAGCAAGCCACGCCAGGATGATTAGGAGCAGTGGTTCTCAAAGTGGGGTTCCCAGACCAGCATCAGCATCACCTGGGAACCTGTTAGACATGCAGCTGGGGGTGGGGGTGGGGTCCAGCATCCTGTGGTACCGAGCCCTCTCCAATTTGAACCACTGCTAGGGTGTTAGTGGCTGGAGAAGAAGCGGGGGGCTGTGGGACTAATTAATGGAATGTGTGTTATGTGCCGTCGGGCGTGGTTTAATACCCACAATGCCGATGGGCTGGCAGTATTGCCCCATCGTGCAGGGGAGGTCTTCCAGGGATGGGAGAGCTGAATCTTCACCTTCAGTTACTAAGGCTGCCCCTGGATCAGGGTCTCCTTTCCTGCCAGGACACCCATCTGTGCAGTCTCCACATGTCTGAGACTCAGGGTCCTACCAGGCCACTGAGACTGACCTTAGGTGGGTTGGGCAGCGGGCTCCACACATGTCAGCAGGTGGCCCCCAAAATACCCACCTTGTGCCTCATCCCCTGCCCCTGGCCTCCTCTTGGACTGTGCTAGCTCCATGGGGGCCCAACACATTTGGAAATAAAACATGAGCACTTGGTGTTGCATTTGGTGTTTCTGACACTGTTTCCCAGCGAGCCTCACCAGCCAGGGGTGGCGGTGGGGAGAGAACCAGGTCTCAGGAGCAGCTTCCTGTCCACTTCAAGGCCCATAGAGGAGGACTCATTCGGCGCCTCCCAGCTCTCCTTCCCTCACTCCGCTCCACCCCCACTCACTGCAGACAAAGATTTTCACTGCCGCCCCCTTTGTTTTTTACCCCTCACTCCAATCCACAATGATCTCCAAGGTCAGTTTGCTTTGGAAATTAATTCTAGCATTTTAAATGATGAACATAATTTTGCTGGCATCTTTTAAAACATCTGTATCTGCAAAAAATAATCTCAGTGAGTAATTGAGTAAGGGGCTCAGTGAAATTTAAATTTTAGATAAATAATGAGTACGTTTTTAGTATAAGTATGTCTCGTATAATATTTGGGGGCACACTTATACTAAAAAATCATTTGTTGTTTATCTGAAGTTTAAATTTCTCTGGATGTCCTGTATTTTATTTAGCAACCCTAAGCTCAGGTTCCGTAGTCCGTGAGGGGCTGATACGCATAGCCCTTTTCATCCATTCATCCATTCATTCATTCATTCATTCATTCATTCATTCATTCATATTAATCGAGCCAGCTGTATGCCAGGTGCCCTTTTAGGCACTGGGACATACAGCAGTTGGGGAAAACAGATAGTAAATGAAGTACGTAAGTGGATTACAGGGCGTATTAGAGGTTTTAAGTGCTATGGAGAAAAATAAAGCAGAAAGGCGGTGCTGTCGGAAGGCAGGCCTGCGATTTTAAAAGGGTAGCCAGAGAAGACCTCATTTGAAACGGTGATATTTGAGCAAGGACTTGAGGGAGGTGAGCAAGGACTTGAGGGAGGTGAGGGGGCAAGCTGTGACCCTTTGTGGGAGAAGGGTGTTCCAGGCAGAGGGCGCATTGTGTGCAAAAGAGTGCAATTTAGGGCCCAGTGCAGGGCTAGTTGTCTGATGATGTTGACCTTGTTTCCTGGAGCACATTTGAAGCCAGGCAGGGGAATTTATTATTGTCTCCTATAACTGAAAAATCTGGTGTGGATTTCAGACACAGCTGGATCCAGGTGTTTAAATGATGATATCAGGGTTCCATCACTTCTCCTCCTTTTCTCTGTGGTACCTTCATTCTCAGGGAAGGATTACCTTTCCCGCTGTTTCCAGCCAAAGTCCCCCGCTTGGGTCTGTATTGGGTTGATCTGGGGCATGTGACTGCCCCCGGCCCAGTCGCTGTTGCCAGGGCGATGGAATGATATGACTGACCTGTCCCCATTCCTGGGCCAGCGCAGGCCTAGCAGTCCCTTTTGAACCACACAGATGGAGATGAGGAGATGGTAGTTTTCTTTAAGGAAAGATCGGGCACTCCTGTGAGGCAGAGACCTCAGACAGGATGCTTTTCCTCCTGAGCTTTGTTGCTTTAAAACAGGAAGAGAATAGTCTCATTTTTCTTCCTTTCACAAAGATATTTGAAAGGGAAATAAAGAAAAGATTATTTTTTTAAAAGATTTAAAAAAGCGAGCAAAGCCATAATCCATCCTTTCTGCCCTACCCCTGTACCTTCATGCCAGTTCTCACCTTAGAGGAGGACCCTTCCAGCTTTGATTCTCTTGGATAGGTTGCGTTTTTAAAATCCAGTTGTTCCCTATGTCTCAACCCTTGTTCTCTCTGTTGACAGGAGGCCCAGAAGATTAACAATGGCTCAAGCCAGGCGGATGGCACTCTCAAGCCAGTGGACGAAAAAGAGGAGGCAGTGGCAGCCGAGGTCGGCTGGATGACCTCTGTGAAGGACTGGGCTGGGGTGATGATATCTGCCCAGACACTGACCGGCAGAGTCCTGGTGAGTCCCCAATTCCCTCCTCACACGAGGAGGCCTTCTTCCTCATCCATCATTGCTTTGTTTATAGGGATGTGATGTTTCGTGGGGTCTTCTCCAGGCCACTGACTATTGGGAGGAAGGGTGAACAGGGGGTGCTTACGTATAGTCATGGAGAAGAGGCTGGGTTCGTGCACATCTAAGCCAGTGGTTTATGGAGGGATTTGCAGAGTGCACCAGTGTCCGGGGCACAGAGGGTCTGCTGGGGCAGAGACCCAGGGAGTTGTGTGCATGTGTGTGTGTGTGTGTGTGTGTGTGCGTGTGTGCATGTGTGTGTGTGTGCGTGTGTGCATGTCTGTGTGTGCATGTGTGTGTGTGCGTGTGTGTGTGTGTGCGTGTGTGCATGTGTATGTGTGTGTTGCCCTTCTGGGGATGTTGCTGTTGTCCTCTGGCCACTAAGCAGGGAGTGCCTTTTGGGTGGTTTCTGATCTCCAGCCCTGTGTAATGTGGATCCTGCCCACGGGGGATATGCTCCGTCATGCTGGTGAAACTCACTGGCAGCCGCTCTGAGGCTGTCTGGCCCTGTGCTTGGAGCATTGCTCGTGCGACCTTATTTCTCCTAGGCCCAACTGCAGCCAGGGCTCATCCTGCTCCTTCTCTGTGCATTTCCTGCTTTCTCTCCGATCTGCTTATGTGGAACTTGGCTTCACTCACTGGCTTCATGATCTCCTGGTTCTTGGCAAAGGTCATGGGTGGGACAAGCCTATAGTGACCAACCATGCCAGTTTGCCCGGGACTGAGGGGTAACTAGAACATGGGTCTTGCAGTGCAAAGGGAGAAAGTCCTGGCAAACAGGCACAAGTTGGACACTCTGGTCAGGTCACGCTCCTGCCATATGTGGGCCCTTCTCTGGGGTACCCGTGCCCACCGGCTTTCTTGGGTCTGCTTTGGGTCAGCGGTTTCCCTGAGAAGGATGTTACATTCCAAATAATTTCTTCCTGTGCTTCTGGAAGCTGTTTTGTATGGGCTGCCCTTTCTGTGTATGAAGCTGGGCTTGGTCAAGAGTCATGGCTCACAGATAGAATGAATGGGGATATTGTGATGGCTGGGTGGATCAAAGATCAGGTAGACGTGCTGGAAAATAGATGGCATCACCCTCGACATTTCATAGCAAAACGCAGTGAGGAGGTAAATGTAGACATATGTAGGGAGGTGGTGAAAATGTCTCCCATCAGAATCTTTTTTGGGAAGAACTCTACTTTATGTTTGGAATAAATCCCTTACGAACAGCTTGAAGGAAGGAGTAAGACACTGAATGCCGTGCTTGAGTCACAAAGGTGGTGGCCAAACAGCCTTTAAGGCAGATAGGGTTCTGTTACCTGAGGGACCCATCACGAGCGAAGCCTTCTGACGGGTGTATATGAAGCCGTAGCTCATGTCAGTTGATAGCAAAATTGAAAGGGGAGAAATTTAAAGTTGGAATTTTGGAGGAAGTGGAGAAACTGGTGAGGCTAGTTGCTGCATGGAGGAAGACAGAGAGGGGATGGCCTGGGTTGGCGGGACCCAGGAAAAATCGGGCAGTCCTGGGTGTCTAATGACGAATTGAAGGTGGCTTGCTGTGGGCTGTGCTGTGTAAGCACCACCCTTGTGTCCTCCAGCCCCTGCCATCGCCCTGAGTCTTCGGTAAAGTCTCTATTGCTCTTTTATGCTCGTATATGAGTGGGAAACATAAAGAGGTTGAATTCTATGTCTGGGCATTCACATGGGATGGAATGGAGGCAGTGCGTTCTATCCATATGGCAGTGATGGATGAGGGACAGCAGACAGTTTAGTTGCACAGATGTGCCAGTCCTGTAGCTCCATGTGGCCATTGTAGACAGTTTTAATTATTTTCATGAGCATCAGCCAAGAGTTACTGAGCATCAACTCTGGGCCAGGTGTTCTTTTCAGCCCTGCAGACAGCAAGGAGTGATCCTGATTTCATTGTACCACGGACGGAAGTTATTAAAGGAATGTCTGGAGGAGAGATACTATGAGTACAAGCATTACATGAGTGTGTGTTGGGGTGGGGAGGCTGAGTATGGAGAAGTTGGGGGGCATCAAGAAAGCGGTTGCAGGGAAGAAAGCCTTTGAGCTGAAACTTCTATTTTAAGATGAACGGAACACGTGCTTGATGATAGAGACGACATAAAAAATAAAAACATACCCAAGCTTGAAAACAAGAAAGGGGCCACTTAGTGGGCCAGAAGCCGAGAATACCTAATAAAATGCAGAGCATTTGAGTTGAGCTTTGAAATGTGAGTGAGGAAGTCCTTCCAGAGTGAGGAGCAGCGGGAGCAGAGAAGGGGCACGGCACTGATGGAAGGAGGCCCAGGCTGCGAACACAAAGGTGCCCGACAGGAAGTAAGACTGGGAAGGTGGGCTGGTCCGCTCTTCAAGTGTCAAGCAAAAGAATTTGGGCTGACTTTTGTAGAAAATGAGATTTTGAGGGAAGGGTGTCATGATTGGTGGGTGTACAGGGAGAGCTGGTGGAGAAGTGGAGGCCAAATTGGTGGGGCGGGTGCTCCGAGGTGCTGGGGTCAGTTCGGATAGTGAGCTCCCGGCACCGGTGACAGGATGCCAGGCAATGGCTGCAGTGGACCTGGTGAGGCCAGGCCTGAACTGACACCCAGCAGTGGAGGCAGGTAGGTGGGTGGGTGTGGGTGACATTGTGGAAGTGGAATCCCAGGCCAGGTGTACCTAGCATCCACCTTGATACGACCGCTGACAGTAACGTTATCAAGAGCCTCTTGTGAGCCAGGCAGGCACTCTGCTAGACTCTATATGACCAGGTTGAAGGGTAAGGACCATGTATGTGTATTTGTTTGTATTGTCCATTTTGCTGTTGCGTTGTAGGGGTTCGTTACAAGGAAGGAAGCAAGCCAGTCTTATCAATGCATTCATTTCCATTTTATAGCTGAAAAAACCAAGGCACAGGAAGGGCAATGACTTGCCTAAGAATATGGAGTTGCAAGTGACAGAGCCAGGCTAGTACCCAACGGCCTCTGGACTGCCTGTCTAGTGCTCTTTCTGTGTCATTACTTCCCAGTGGAAGATAAAGCTTCTTCTATTCTAAGCCACTGCCAGCTGTCGCTTTGGCTGTGACATTTTGACTTTACCATTAGGTCTGAGCCAGTTAGGTCCTATGGCTACTTGGCCTGATTCTCTTAACATTTGTGTGGACAAGAACACTCTGCCTAGGCCTCCTTGCCTCGCACTGCCCAGAATGCCAGCTGCTCTCTGAAGCTTTCCTTGGAGAAAATCCTGCCTGTGCCACTCTGGTGCGCTCAGAGCAGAGCAGGTCGCACTGCACAGAGAGCAGGCATCTCAGAGTTCCAGAACAGGCCTCTCTCCCTCAGGAGAAGGCATGTCCTTGCTCTGAGCAAGGCACAGATTTCACATGGAAGTCTCCGTGCACAAGAGAAAGCGGATCTGCCTGTTCAGAACCCAAAGCTGTGTTGTCTGGAGCTGTCCAAATGTTTATCCTCCCAACAATGGGACTAAAGCAAGACTAGACACTCGGCTGTTCAGTTTCCCTTTTCAATTTTTAATTTGTTTTCCTTGATGCATGGCTCAGGAGCATAGCCTCCACATCTGGGACCCTTTTTCACCTGTTTCATTGTCACCAGTGAGAGTCTCAAAGCTGGGGCATTGTGGGTAAGACCCATCTGGGAAAGGATTCGCCAAGACAACGTCAGCATATCTGTAGACTCCCCTTTTTTCCAGGATCTCTCAGAGGAGCACATCATTCATTCTCTAAGTACTTACTTCTTACCTCCCCCGGGCACTCTTCTAGGCACTGGCCGTAAAGCAGGTAGCAACAGAGATCCAGGTGTGAATAACTGGTCATGATAAACTGGATATACAGTTGTAGGGCTCAATGTAAGAAATGACAGAGGATAGTCACCATTCCCAGTGCTTTTTATAGAGAACACCTGTAGCCTCATAAAAATTGTGATAAAAATTCCGTGACCAGGTCTCAGAATAGCCTGTGTTTGCCTTGCCTCTCACCCAGCACTCAGGCTTTAGCTTCATAAAAAATGCAAGACTGGACAGAGCCTTCTCTTGGAGCACGTGGCTGAGGGATTCCACATCAAAGTGAACAGCAGACTGTCAAGGGTTCCTGCTTCCTTTATCTTTTTTTTTAAATGAAAAATATTTATTTTCTGATTATAAACGTGGCACATGATTATTTCAAAATTTTGGAACATAGTGGAAGAATTGCTGATAAATTCCACAGTGGGATATTTTCATGTAGCCATATCCGTGTATGTCATCAGGACACGTCCCCGCTGTGTAGGCATTGTTGAGGACTTTGCTGGCTACATCTCACCTTATCTGCTCAGTACACAGACTCGGGATGAGTGGTTCTTTGTTCCAGCTTTGCTGTGGTCCGCCTGGTGAACCTCTACTCAACACTCCAAATTGGGAGCGGGATCATGACTCTCTTTTTTCATGGCTGCTTGGAGCTAAGTTGGTGGCCCATTGAGAATACACAGCATCTCAGGTTTGCATTTTAGTATTCACGTGCCTTTGGCTTCATCGCTGTTTCCTCTCATTTTCCCTTTGGCCTAATTTCCTCACTCTTCTCTTTGAACTTTACATGTATGCGGTGATGTGCTTCATGTAGTTTTGTGAGCAGTGTATAAATAAAGAAGGCAAGAAACTCAGAATCGGCTTTTGCATCATTTAGTTGTACTTTGTGGAATCCTAAGCCAAACTCAATGTTAGTGATCATCTAGTACAAGGTTGGTAAATTTTCCTTTAAAGGGACATTAAATATTTCTTTAAATATTTTTAGCCTTCGCAGACCACAGGGACTCTGACAAAACTACTCAACTCTGCCTTTGTAGTTCGAAAGCAGCCACAGATAATCCATGGGCGTGACTCTGTTCCAATAAAACTTTATTGACAAAAAGAGGTGGTAGGCCAGATTTGTTTCATGGGCCGTAGCTTGCTGACTTTTGCTCTAGTTCATCTCCTCATTTTATAAATAAATTGAAAGTCAGAAATTGAAAGAAATTCCTTAGGAAGGGATTTCCTCAGATAATTTAGCATAAGAGTGATAGGTCAGGGAACCCATTTGTAATGAGGATTGTTGTGGACACAGACACATGAATAAATACAGGCACATATACATTCATACCACCGATGTTAGTGCCTCGTTTCTGAATATTCATATTAATTTCCACATTGATCTCAGAGTGACTCTTTCCTTAGGGAAACTATGACTTCTGCCCAAGCATGACTTCACCTCAAGGTGTAAGCAGTATCTAGTACCTCAAACCATGTATAGATTCAGTGTTTTGTGCTTTCCTTCAAAGACTGGTTCTGCTAATACAGCTGTCAGCAACTTGAGCAAAGATAGAGCCTTTAGAATTATTCTTTTGATTATTTTCCCCGTATTCTCATGGTACTGTGCTACATTTGAATATTGCTCCAGGATGCATACACATCTAATTCATGAACCGAGAATATATGCTACTTGCTTTACTGTCTGGGGCATGATTCGCTGAAGTAAGGAGAATAAAAACTGCCAGTCTTTCCCTTTATCTTCCTAAATATATCGCATGTGTGGCATTTCACATTAACGTCTATACATAGCTTAGACCATTCTATCCTTATCTCCGAGGGCCCAAAAGAAAATACACATCAAATATGCCTTTCAAATAGAAATAATTCTATTGGTTTAATAGAGTTAAATAGATGTGCTCACTGCTGTGCTGTTTGCCCATGAAATTGGAGCAGTTGAACAAAATGGAGGTGCACACAGGCATATGCTTAGTCAAATATGTGACTTTCATTGCTGTCATTTCTCCTTTTAGGTGGCTCATGGTGCTGGTGAAATTCCTCATCAGCGCCCTCTACTTTTCTTCTTCATTGGTGCCTGGTGGCAAATTCACACACAGCTCACATTTCTATATTCCCCTCTCTTCCTCTCATCCATGCTCCTCTCCTCTCCTTTTTCCTTTTTTTTCTTTTCTTTTTTACATTTTAGGCAAACCTACATAAAATTTTTATATCACTTACAAGTGCCCTATGTAGCAGAACAACCAGAAGTTTCATGGGCTTGTGTTTTTACTAAGAATGGTCCCATAGTGAACAGGTAGACCCTGCTTTCTGTGCAATTGGGAGTAAATTGGATTTTGTTTGAGTTTTTTACTTCCCTAAGTGAAGCTTCTTTTAAAGAATCACGCAGTAATTCCCCTGCGGGACTTAATAATGGCTCTTTATTTTATCCTGTGTATAAATAGTTTATTTTTTGGGTGTAAAGCATAAATCAGAGAAGGAATAGTTTCTTTTTATTAAACATGAAATTTTGTCGTTTTCTGATGAAAGATGCACTAAATTTGTTACCTGTGACCCGGCATCATGGGTGGGACAACATGTGTCAGAGAAGTCACTGAATCCAGCTGGCACTCACGATAGGTAGTGAGCTGCCTGTCACCGGAGAGAGTAAAAGAGAGGCAGGATCACATTGGGTGGCACTGGTACTGACTGTTGGTCAGACTTTGTCCCCATTGTTTTAATTAGATTCTATAGAAAACCACTGTTTCTCCCAAAATAAGACCTAGCCAGACAATCAGTTCTAATGCGTCTTTTGGAGCAAAAATTAATGTAAGACCTGGTTTTATTTTACTATGAGACCAGGTATAATATATAATATAATATAATGTAATATAATATATAATATAATATAATATAATATGATACTGGGTATGATATAATATAATAGAATATAACATAAAAGATGGGGTCTTATATTAATTTTTGCTCCAAAAGATGCATTAGAGCTGATTGTCTGGCTAGGTCTTATTTTCAGGGAAACCACGTGGTAGAACCAGGAGATGCTCCAGGATAAAAGTGATTCCCCAGAAGTTGGACAGACTTCATTTCTTATCCCCTTTCTGGGATTGCCAGTGCTTATCAGCATGTAAGTCTTGAAGAAGTCCTACAGTAAGGAAACAGAAAGAATTTGGTTTGCCCAGCATTTCTCATTCCTATTTCACCATGGAACCCTTGATCCATGAAACACCCATGGGCATCACAAAGACACGCTCTGGGAAACCTAGCTAGTGCAGGGATCGGCAAACTGTAGCCCGTGGGCGGAATCCGGCTGACGGCCTGTTTCGTACGGCCCACAGGCTGAGGATGGTTTTTACATTTTCAAATGGTTTTTAAAAGAATCAAAAGAAGACTATTTTGTGCCATGTGAAAATTACATGCGATTCAAATTTCAGTGTTCATAAACAGAATTCTATTGGGATGCAGCCATGCGCACTTGTTTACATATTTCTATGGCTGCCACGCTACAAAAGCAGAATTGAGTAACATCCATAGAGTCTGCAATATCCACCAGCCTAAAATAGTTATTTTCTGGCCCTACAGAAGTTTGCCACCCCCCGAAATTAAATCAGCATGTTTTCCTTCCGCTGTATGCTTGTCGATATTCCTAAGTGGCCAGTGTGACTGCTCCACAATTCCTCATGGCCCAAGGTAATGGCGAAGCTAAGCTGTACCGTCTGTCCCCTTTTCATAGAGATATGCTACATATACCTCCACAACCTCAACTAAATGATGCAGTAGAGATGGGAAAACAGAGGCCAGAGCTAGGTGGGCCCCCATGTCCACAGCAGGTTCTGAGGTGGCTCAGCGTAAGGTTTCCCCTTCCCACAGTCAGTGGAATGTGTGGGAATTCTGTAGCAGGGTCACTCCCGAAGTCTCCCCCTGTACTGCCTGCACCGCTGCAGTCAGCACACCTCCGGCCCCACCTGGCAGCCTGGAGTCTAGTCCCTGCCACCCTGGGGTCAGGCCTGCAGACCACGCACCGCAGCCGCACGGGCTACTGGTCTGTGTTGCTGGCCTGCAGGCCTTGTGCTCTGTGTGTAGGCCTCTCCAGAGCATTCTGGAAAGCGCACCTGTTAATTTTACTAGCTGGTGTGCTGTCTTCTCTAACCTCCCCTGTGAAAATGAAGGAGAGTTTCAGAAATCAATCCTCCGACAGCTCTCGAGAAAGGAAGAGCCTCATGTGGCCTCCCTTCTCTGGGTTTTTGGGGTAGGGGGTGGTGGGAAGTGGGTGCCTGCTTTGTCCTTCCACTTCATCCATCTGTCTCTTCATCCATCTGTCCAATCCGTATATCATTATTGGTATTCCCCAGAACCCAGAAGTGAATGTGGCACCCAGTCATTGGGGACCTAATACATAAAGGAGGGCACTTTGGTGTCTGTGCCCTAAGCAGGCAAGGCCGACCTTCCCTTACCAGTCACCCTGCCTCAGTTCTCTGTTTCAGCTTCTCTGTTAGGGTTGGGAGATAGGAGCCCTGCCCCTCTGCTGATCCAGCCCTATCTGAACTGGGACTCCTACTCTCTTTTGATCTCTACCTGGCTCCTTGTGTCCCTTTATCTTTTGATTGGAACTGACAAGGAGAACAGGTGGTGCACTTAATATCCCCAAATCTCCAGCTCCTGCTTTTCCTCTCTCCCTGGAACGTGCATCCTTGGGATGCTGTGACCCTTGGAACATGTGCTGTATGTGGTGCAGTAGGGCGGTTAGAAACCCAGCGTCTCCAGTCGTTCTGCTGAGTCCCAGTTCCACCACTCTCTAGGGTTTTACCCTGGCTGGTTGCTTTCGGTGCCTCAGTTTCTGCATCTGTTCAATGGGTATAATAATAGTCCCTGCCTCTTCATGTTGTTTTGAGCATTTGATGTGTCAATGAATGTGAAACGTTTAGAACAGTGCCTCTTTCGTGGTTGGTACATGAATAAGAGCATTAGCTATTATTATTTTTGTTATTGTTGCATGAGCCCAGTCACCATGTCGTGGAGGAAATGGGCTGATGTGGAGACTCTGGTGAGTGGAGAATAAATCATTCACTACAACAGAGATGGAGCAGCCTTCAGACCTCACCAAACTCAGACGTCATCTCAGAGTGATGAGCCAGCTCTGGGCACGGCCAATTCAGAGGGGTCTGACTATCCCAGGAAGGCCCTGGTTTGGGTCCAGCCAGCTGATGATTTCTGCTCCGTGCACACAGTTCAGACCCTGTCATTTCTGAAGCTGGCTCCTGCCAGGCTGACTCACCACTATTGAGTGGGCCAGGAAATTCTCACTTCATATGGCCTCCCCAAGCTGGCCACGGGCCGTAGGGAGGGCTAGGCTCTCCCTGGGAGCTGTGCACTGGAGGCTCGTATGTCATAGGAAACGCCTTGGCAGGATGACAGATGAGTCTTGTGGAAAGAGGGTCAAGTGCGCTCACTGTGGTCCCCATGTCCTGTTCTCCCTGGATGTGGAGCGAAGCTGACAGACACAGGGCTGGTTTCACAGGACTTGTCAGCACAACTATGTGGGGAGGTGTCTTTAACATTCATTTTGGTGGGCAGCAAGCACAAGTCTATTGGGTGGTGGCAGGAAAGTGTGTTAGTCACCAGGAGATAAGGATACAGATCCACTTGTACAGTAGCGGCGTCTCCTCTGAGCTGTTCATCCGTTCCTGCAAACGTTCCCAGAGCCCCTACTAAGTGCCAGATGCTATTCAAGGCAGGGGACACATGTTGGTCCGTCTAGCAAAATCTGCAAAGTGAAATCATCCAAAGTGTTGAACGTGAAAATGTTATGCTTGTATTTTCCTACAATGCTTTTGAGTGGCAAGGTTTTTGAAGTAGGTGATAAATCAGAACCTGTGGCCTATCCCGCAGTCCTGGGACAGGTTTGGGAGCTGATTCTCCTGGTCTTGATCTCACATCCTGAGTCTTCCTGATGCTGGATCGGAGGGGCCTGAGCAAATGTGTTGACAAGACTAAAGTTAAGCTCCTTCCTTCCTCCTTCCTTCCCAACCAGTCAAAGCTGGCGCCCCCTGGAGGCCTCATAGGACATAGAGCTGCCATCTTGGAATGGGAGAGTTTTCTCACCCAGCTTTCCCCCTGGGGCCTTCAGAGGATGCCAGTGGGTTTAGCAGCCCCTGTTTGCCAGAATAATATCCTAGTAGATTGAGACTCTACTCAAAGCATCCTTTTCAGCTGTGAGCAAGTTGGTTTCACAGGCCGATTCAAAAACAGAAATGACGGTGATGATGATGATGATAAAGTCGATAACCGTTGTTGCTGCTGCAGAGCACGTGCAGAGTCACACTTGGAAAGTCACACTTGGGACCATAGGCAAGTTGATGCTTCCAAGTTTAATGTACTAGGTGATGTTTAGGAGCAGGCAGACTGACGCGTGCCTGCAGGCCCCAAACTTCCCAATTTGGTTTATTAGAAGCCCCATTTTGAGGGCCTGGGTCCAGAAAGAGGCTTCCCCCCCCTTTAGAAAATCAACTACTTCAGGGGAATGACAGCAACAGAAATCTACCATTTGCCCTAAAAATTTTATTGCCAAAAAATAAAAAAAGTTCTCTAGTGTTTTAGTAGTGAGGAAACTAGGACAGGGCAGTTGCTTCTCTGTCATTCTTAAGCAATTAGGGCACTCGAAAACTCAATTACTAAATGCACCCAGGCCTCCTAAGTGCCAGGGCTAGCTCTGTGCTCATCCAGTTCATTTTAGTTCGTAAAATTGGCCTGGTATGAACGTGGAAGGCACGACAACACTAGGAATCCAGGGGCTTGTCTGAGTGGAAACTCACAAGCCTGCAGGGACTTAGAGCTTTCCTTAGGGCATCAAAGGTTACCCACAAACTATGCGGGCAAGCAGAGACCTCTGGGCCTTCCTTGCTTATTGCAAGTGGGTTAATCCCGAAAGTACATGTACTGAGCATACTGGTTTCTTGCACCTGTGAAGAATCCAGGGTCCGGTGCATCAATCTGAAGGGTTGAGAAACCATCCTTTTCCTAGAACTGTTCCCAGGCTGTTTTAGAGAAGATGC